>NC_136505.1:37173737-37303737 GCF_053919585.1 Euprymna scolopes | reverse complement strand
TTGACGTTGACATGGCGAAGCATTTTTTTCGATCGTAGTTTCCTCGCGTTGACATATCAATTTACTTCTATTTTCATTAATCGTGTAAATTGATCCCTTGACACCAGCGGATGATCAATAGAATTTTACAACGTCTGCATCTACGAGTATCGGAAGCTGATGAATCAATACACGTCATTTCTCACGACACGGACTCTACTGTTTCATTAATTTGATGAGCCTACATCACTTCCAACACGCGGAAACATCGTCACACAGACACAAACATTTTTTTCGCCACACCAATAGAATAATGATTGAAAAAAACTATTAAAGAACCTTGGATTTTTTTTGCGCAAATTATATCTTACTTGATTTCTAATTTGATTAATTTAATTATCATAACTCATAATTCTAAAATTAGGCAAAATAATGGTCGTACATCCAAACAACATGATATTATGCGAGAGTGCTTCAGAGGTCGATAAGACGTTTGTTATTCCTTTATATTCATAAACTTCATTCCAATAAGTTTGTGTCTGAAATAATTATATTTGATAATTCAATGATTTATAATCGGCATCAGCTCAAACCGAGTGCACAGAAAATATCTAAGGCAATACCAGAAACATTAGAAACGACATCTTATCTACAGCAGAATTTACCCACAAATAAATGATAACGTTAATACTACTAAGACTAAGCTTCTGTCTTAACAATCACAAGACGCCCTCTCAAACACTGGTAGACATGACTGATAACACTCTACGTTCTATCACCAAGCAACAACTCATGTTCCATCACAGAAATGTTGCATCCCTGTGCCTATATTACAACTAATTTAATGGAATGTGCTCTGATGATCAAATTACACATGTAGCATGACCATGTTAACGCCCAGATTTACTTTTCTAGCAGCAAAATCCCACCTCTTTACTGTAGAGGCCCTTAGATGCCAGAAAACTTTTGCTCTAATATCTTCTTCTCTCAAACTACTAGACTTTGAAATTCCGCCTCTTCCCCCCACCTTCTCTGACAGTAATAACATTGAGATGTTTAAACGTTATATGAACAAACATCTCGCTCATCAATTTACACAGTCCTTTATAGACATGAGTAAGCATCTTACGTCTAAGTGGCACCATGTATAATTTGAGATGAACAGGAGTAAAAGAAGTTAATTAGTAAACTACCAAACATCATTAAAACGGTTGTAATCTCAGCTTTTCTTCAGATTCATTACTTTTCAAACTCAGAAAGAATTTCAATATATAGATGTCATAATAGGGGGTACCACGCCGACTTTAAAACTCTGTATAGAGGCAGACACATTAAATTTGTCTGCCTCCGCGCGTGGACTTTCTAATTGTCGATATTATATTTTCTTGTTATACAAATCTTGTATCGTTTTTTTTTTTTTTTTTTTTTTTCTAATGTGATTTTCTGTGCCGAATACTGGTCGTGTTTTAATTCCATATTTTTTATATAAGTACGGGTTTTCGATGATATTTTACCAAACGAAAAACAGAACATTCCATCATTTGGTCTCAACCTTATGATCGAAATAAAATTAGTTTCTCATTTAATTTCGTTATTCTTTACCCATTTTTTCTTATTCTTTAATTGATCATGAGTTATGGCTGGAAAAGATATCTTTGTAAGTTAACATATGCGAAATGAGGTTCCAAAAGTAATTCCTGTTTATCGCTGACAAAATTACATTGAGAATTATTTGTCTAAGTAGAAAAATAAATTATAGAGCATAAAACATAAAATGTCGTTCGTTGTAATAGTACCACTTCCGTCTTCGTAGGACCCCAACTGTTAAAAATACGAGCCTTTACTTTTGGAGCGAACCTCGTATATATATATATATATATATATATATATATATATATATATATATATATATATATATATATATATATATATATATATTGAACAACAAGAGAACTACTATAATGAAGAGACCTGTCCTTCATGTTTAAAAACGAGAACGTATGCATCCAATTTTGTAGGCTTGCTTTTTCATGAAAAAACAACAACATAGATTGATGGCCTTTATAATCGGATTTAAAAGAATTAAAAAAAATTAATGTGGACTCTTGAAGGTTTCTTTCCCCGTGAAGGACTTCTTTAAAATAAACCCAAGGTATTTGTTCCCCGAACTCTTCCGCTTTCCCGGCTACTTCAATATCTACTTTTAAAATACCCTTACCCTTTATCTTTCATGTTTTTTTTGTGTGTGTATTTTTTAGTGTATGTGTGTTTGTATATATGGATATATATATATATATATATATATGTACATGTGTATATATGTATGTACATATATATATATATATATATATAATTTTTTACGGGACAACTCATCCCTCACTCCTATTTCCTGTTATTTTGACCCCCCCATTTGTCTGTACCCCCTTGCTTTTACGCATTCCCTAGTAATTATTATTAACATTATTATTGGTAGTAGTAGTAGTAGTAAGAGTAGTGACCGTGGTAATGGTAGTAGTACTGTTATCACTATTATTATTGTTTTATTTTTACCGCTATTATTATTATTATTAATATTATTATTATTATTATTATTATTAATATTATAATCATTATTATTGTTGTTACTATTATGATTATCCTCGTCATTGCTATCATAACCGTTAATATTATCATCATTTTCATCGTTATTACCTTTACCATTGGGATTACTTTTATCACAGCTATTGGTAACATTATTTTTATTTTTATTATTATTACTATTATTATAATTATCATTATTATTACTATTCTCATTATTATAATTACTCTATTATTATTGGTATTATTACCACTTTTATAAGTAGTAAATTTCTCCTTACTCTTCCATCACGCCAATTGTATGTATCCTTAAACCTTTTTCATCAAGTTAAACGCACCCATAGACATTGCCATCCTATTTTCCGACGCCCCCTTCTAACCCCCCCTATATAATAAAAGTAACTTAGAAATATTGCTACATAGTACCTAATCAATTATGCATTTAACCCTCCCCCACGAAAAAAAATATAAGCGATTTTACAGCCGCTATTTGCCGTGTAGGTTGCACCTGTCCAACATATCACGCCATAGATAATAGACACCCCACAAACCGTTAAAATAAAATTACCACGCAGCTACAACATACCTCCAATTTAACCCTAAAACATATACCCCTTAAACTCAACACTATGTTAAAGACCTTGTACATTTTAATATTTTATACTACATATAACATGCCTCTCCTTTATTTATTTAGAATTCAATAAAGCTTTCCCCAGCATTCTATAATTCCACTTAGTCTTTTTCGCTCCTAATGAACCCTACGCTAGACACCACATCCCTTCCATGCTACATGGCACCTTCCCTACTCTTCTGATGAGAAGCATTACGCTTCGAAATGCCCTGGCATAAAGAGTCCCTTTTATCCCCAAAATTTTGCTTGTATTCCATTATTCAATAAATGATCCACTCTATATCCACCAATATATAGTTTTGTGACTTCATTTCATAGTCTTGTTGTTCAATTGTGTACGCTTCAATGATAATTGTTGAGCTTGACATTCTCCAGATAAGTCTCCTCTTGTGGAATTGAACTCTTTCTTTCCCTTTTACGCATTAAGCTATATATATATATATATATATATATATATATATATATATATATATATATATATATATATATATATATATACGGGCCTCGTTATTTGGCCCCTTAAAATGCTCTGTTTACTTAACATTACCGGTGATATGGGATAATGGTACGAACTTAAGTAAATAGATTGTAAAAAGTATTATTAATTGTTTGTACTCTGTTCCCTTGCGTTTGGTATATACTACCTGCTTGTCCTTTTTGCAAGGATCGTTTGCCTAACATCCAAAATAGTAACATGTTTTACCAATTTAAATGCCAGTGTGATGCTGGTTATGTGGAGTGAACTTCCTTGCATTTACAGACTCGTATAAACCACCACGTTCCATCCAAGATAAGACAGGATGGGGCTGGATCTGTGAGTCTTCCTTCCTCTACAGTTTTGGACTCCGCTATAGGCTAAAATCTTTTTGAGAATCCTTGTTGTACCAATCAGTATAAAATTGAATGATTTGAGATACTTCATAGAGCGGATTCTTAAAATGATATAAAAATGTTAAACTTTGTCTCTATCGCAATTCGTAAAACGTTTTTGTGCCGGCAGAAGGAATTGCTAAAAGCGTTTAATCTCTTTGATGAACTCTGATAATATCCTCCCCCCCACCCGCGGTGCTATTTTAATCGCTTTTTACACGCTTTTTAAATTAAATTACTGGTTTTAATCGCCCTTTTTTAGCACCTTTAATTTCAAAACCATATCATATATATATATACACATATATATATATATATATAAATATATATACATACATACATACATATATATATATATACATACATACATAAATACTGGAAGTGTAAGCCATTTTGAGTTTCAGAACAGTTTCAGATGGTTCGCTGTTACACACAAGTGCTGGGAGGTGACTTGTTTGTAGTAGACAGTTCCACAGAACAAAATATTCTTACCGTGTCGAGACGGAAAAGAACATGTGAAATTGCTCCAGGAAAGGTTTAATATTTATGAAGCAATTCTGGTTTCTGATAGGTTGGTAGCAGAACGTGAATTAATTTGATTCGTCAGTTCTTAGCAGCAATCATTTATAAATAGAATCGTCCGACTGTGTGGGATCATACCCCATTATACCCCACAATATTACAACATCCTCCATATTTTTTATAATGGGGAAGCCCCTTGTGTTTGTTCTGCTCAAAAATAAATATATATTTTTATATTCACTCAGACATAACAAAAATTAGAAATTATTTGGATCTTAGAATTTTAGTATTTAAAAAGACGCCATTTTTAATTGTGTTCAAATGTCACAATTTGATGCGATTAAAACATCATCGACCCACAAAACAAAAATCAGTAGTTTATCGTCTTTGTGTTGGGTATATAAACAGGGGTCTACAGCACATTGTCTAAATTGTTGTTTAATAATATAATCATGAAATACTGTGTTCCAACACTGAGCACACTGCTTTAGACCATATAATGACTTGTTAAGTCCCCACACGCTATTTTTATTTTTCATTATAAATCCCTCTGGAGGGGTAATATAAATTTCGCAGTCTATTGGGGCATTCAAATAAGCATTTTTTACGTCCATTTGATGGATGTTTAGGTCATATTGTCATGCGACTTGCAGTAAAATTCTGATTGTCGTTAGGTTTGTGGTCGGCGAAAACGTAGAAAAATATTCTTTACCGTAAATCTGAGAGTACCCCTTAGCAACAAATCTTGCTTTGTACTGGTCTGCGCCTGATGCTTCACTCTTTTTTGTTAAGACTCATATGGTCGAAATAACAGGTTTATCTCTTGGGAGAGGCACTACCGTATAGGTATCATTTTCGGTTAAGGCATCTATTTCTTTTTCATGGCAATTTTCCATTCATCACAATGCTCTGAATTAATTGCTTAGTTGAAGCTTTTTGGCGCATTTTCTATTGAATAGCAATAGTCGATTTGATAATCTTTTATATTGTCGACCACAAAAAAATCGGGTCGTCTTCTATTTCTTTTGGGATATCTTTCGACTTTATCATCATCATCATCATCATCATCATCATCATCATCATCATCATCATCGTGGACACTCGTCGCCGTCATTTTTATTGTTTTCGTTTGTTCTAATTATTTGAGGTAATATAATTTCATCCTCTTCATATGACGGGTTTTCGTCTTTACAATTAAACGTGTCTGAATTTTACACACCGGATTCCTTTTATTTTATTTTTTTCGGGAAAAAATATTAAATTGGCTCTGGACTGTTTTTATCGTATCCAAGAAATATACCTCTGTCGGCTTTAATATTCAATTTACTCTTTTTCTCTATATCTGCGAAGCAAGTTGAACTAAATATATGGATTCTGCTTAAATTTGGCTTTTTACCGCAGAAAGATTTATATGGAGTTTTAGAGAGTGTTTTGTTAAAGCACCTGTTGCGTATATAGGCTGCCGCCATAAATGCATACGTCCAGAGTTTTTTAGGGGGTTTTGATTCAATGAGTAGGCATCTTGCCATTTCAAAAAGTGTCCGCCACGCACGTTCAGCAGTCTCGTTTTTGTGTGGCGATCTAGGAGCTGATGTTTCATGCCTGATATGATGGTTAATTAGTAAAAGTTCAAAGTCTTTATTGGCGAATTCCGTACCGTTGTCAGAGCGAATACACTTGATTTCACCATAGCGGGCCATGTAGGCTAGATATTTCTTAGTTGCTAGCAGGGTATCAGATTTGTTCTTTAAAAAGTAAATCATTATTAACCCTGAATGGTCATCTACGAAATTCAACACATATCTATAATGTTCTCTGGCCATCGGTTCTACGGGACCGTTCAAGTCACAATGCACCATTGATAGGATTTTTTGGCCTTTCTGTCTGGTATCTTGCTTTGATAGTTTGTCATTTTCCCTTGCATACAGACGTCGCAGTTGATGTTTGTATTTGCATTCCATCAACTACAGTCGGCAACTTTTTGATACCAGGAATATTGTAGTGTCCAAGAATTTTATGCCATGTCTGTAGATCATGGCAGGCGGTTTTTGATGGGACTACGCTATTTAAATAATATAGTCTTCCATTTTCTTTAATGTCGAATACAGTTCCATTCGGGTATACCAGTTTTGATTTATTGGGCTAAAGTTTATATTTGCACCTTGTTTTGTGGCAGCTTGTACAGAAAATATATTTTGTTTAAATTTTGGGATTAGAAGAGCGTTTTCTAGAATACAGAAACACAGTTCACCTTTATTCTTCTTTAGCGAGATTTTCGCATTGCTTCTTTTCAAAACGATGTCATTTACTCGACTCCCGTCAGCTAGTTCTACAAAATGATTTTGTGGCTTAAAGTTGGGATCAAAATTGATAAAATAAGCTTCCTTTGTAATCACGTGTGCCGTGGCCCCACAATCGACAAGAACATTATTGTTTGTTGAAGCATCAAATGTACACGAAAATAAAAATGTATGTTCGCTAACGAAGCTCTCTACATTTTTAATGTAGTCGCCATTTTGAGTCCTGTATCTACATTGGAAACTCTTGTGATTAGGTCGTCCACAATTATAACAAATAATTTTTGTACTTTTCTTAGGAAAAAACTTGCTTTTGGCAAAGTTGCGTTTTTTATTCCTGGCATGGGTATAATTCGATTTTGGTGTTTTTATGTGTGTATTTTTAAATTTCATGATATTTGCGGATTCGTTTTTTTCTGTGATCATTTTTTCAGTTTCTTCGTAACTTCTGAGTGCTACCTTGAATTAGCTAAAAGTCATGGTTTTTTTCTTTCTGGGTTATCACGGTTGTAAATGGATTGAAATCACTCGGTAATCCCTTAAGGACCATGGAAATTAACAGACTGTCACTTATAACTTCACCAGATATTTTTAAAGAATTTGCAGTTGTCTCGGCTCTTATAATATAATCAGTAATAGTTTCGGCTTCCATTCGTTTTAGAGAGGTCAGTTCAGTGTATAAAGAAATAATTTTGAGTTTTCCATTCGATAAGTAATGCTCTCTCAATATGTTTAATGCTTTGCAGCCGTCGTCCAGGGCTTCTCTCATTACCAGTGATAGACTTCGGTCATCTAAACACTGTATTAATTCCGCAGATACAGTTGCGTCCTTCTCAATGAATTCAAGGTATTGTGTGTTTTCAGGTTGTGTTTGTAGTACTTTGTCTAGCTTTTGGATTCGTAGATATCCTAGAAATTAAACTTGCCACAATTCGAATTTTGATTCGGATCCATCGAAATAAAGACACACACTCGGCCCATAACCTCTAGAAGTGTAAGCCATGTTTAGTTTCAGAACAGTTTCAGATGGTTCGCTGTTACACACAAGTGCTGGGAGGTGACTTGTTTGTAGTAGACAGTTCCACAGAACAAAATATTCTTACCGTGTCGAGACGGAAAAGAACATGTGAAATTGCTACAGAAAAGGTTTAATATTTATGAAGCAATTCTGGTGTCTGATTGGTTGGTAGCAGAACGTGAATTAATTTGATTCGTCAGTTCTTAGCAGCATCGTTTATAAATAGAATCGTTCGACTGTGTGGGATCATACCCCATTATACTTCTTGTCTGATGGGATGTGTCTCCTAGCGGCTTCGGCTGCATGGAGACAGGGTAGTACATGTCAAGGATTCGTCACTTGACACTCAGCCCAACAGGTGAGGGGCCGGGAACCGGCCCAGCACCTGTTGGACTGAGGTACACCGCCTGGGTAATACCTAGGAGGTCCACCCTCCCAGGCCTTGCCACCGGGCTTTCCGGTGGGGCAAGTTTATTGCTTGCTGCCTGAGGCGCCCCGACCGGGGAATGCCGACGGGGTTACTCAGGCAATTTTTAAAATTGCAGGAGTGCCCCTCCGTTAGGGGAGCCTGCGGGGTTCCCACTTTCCGGCCTTTTTCCACATTTTGCTGAGGTGGGCAGCAAATAAATATCTACCCCATTATACTTCTTGTCTGATGGGATGTGTCTCCTAGCGGCTTCGGCTGCTGGGAGACAGGGTAGTACCAGTCAAGGATTCGTCACTTGACACTCAGCCCAACAGGTGAGGGGCCGGGAACCGGCCCAGCACCTGTTGGACTGAGGTACACCGCCTGGGTAATACCTAGGAGGTCCACCCTCCCAGGCCTTGCCACCGGGCTTTCCGGTGGGGCAAGTTTATTGCTTGCTGCCTGAGGCGCCCCGACCGGGGAATGCCGACGGGGTTACTTAGGCAATTTTTAAAATTGCAGGAGTGCCCCTTCTTTAGGGGAGCCTGCGGGGTTCCCACTTTCCGGCCTTTTTCCACATTTTGCTGAGGTGGGCAGCAAATAAATATCTACCCCATTATACTTCTTGTCTGATGGGATGTGTCTCCTAGCGGCTTCGGCTGCTGGGAGACAGGGTAGTACCAGTCAAGGATTCGTCACTTGACACTCAGCCCAACAGGTGAGGGGCCGGGAACCGGCCCAGCACCTGTTGACTGAGGTACACCGCCTGGGTAATACCTAGGAGGTCCACCCTCCCAGGCCTTGCCACCGGGCTTTCCGGTGGGGCAAGTTTATTGCTTGCTGCCTGAGGCGCCCCGACCGGGGAATGCCGACGGGGTTACTCAGGCAATTTTTAAAATTGCAGGAGTGCCCCTCCGTTAGGGGAGCCTGCGGGGTTCCCACTTTCCGGCCTTTTTCCACATTTTGCTGAGGTGGGCAGCAAATAAATATCTACCCCATTATACCCCAAAATATTGCAACATATACATATATATATACATATATATTTATACATATATATACATATATATTTATACATATATATATACATATATATACAGATATATTTATACATATATACATACATATATATATATACATATATATATACCCATATACATATATATACAGATATATATATATATACATATATGCAAATATATACACATATATGCATATATATACACATATATACATATATATATACATGTATGTATATATACATGTACATGTGTATATATGTGTAAATATATATATATATATATATATATATATATATATATATATATATATATAATTTAAACACTGCCGTGCTTGAATATATGGTTAAGTGGCAGTTTTAACCATTTAAGGCTGCTTTGAAGCTTCACCGCTCACTCATTATTTCATTATTTCATTTTTTAAAAGAATTTATCGTTGCGTTTAATACCGGGAAACGCAAGGTACATCTGCTATTTTACAATGAAATAGTAGGGAATGGAACAATCACGCGTTACAGTAGAAGATGTTTTTTTTTTAAATGTTAAAATACGAGTTATTTAAATTAATACGTTGTTATTTAATATTTAAACATTAAAAGGGAATGTAATACTTCTACTTATAACACTAATTTTTATTTCATTTTTAAACAATTTTGGTACGTAGTATGTCAATGTCTATATTTAGCTAGAATTCAAATACTTGGTCAATAATACAAACAAAAATATTTGTAGTAACAACATAGGTTTAACATTAACAAAAACCAACTAAGAATTGTCCTAGTGACATATGGCCGAGTGGTCCTAGACGTTGTATCAAAGTTTACAGTTACCCAAAGGTGCTGAGTTCAATCCTGAACGAAGGCAGTGAAAAAGTAACATTGAAAAACAGAGAATCAGCAACTATGTCCCAAAGCCTAGCTGGAGTCCGAACACGGTACCCCCGTAATAATAATAAAGGGTTGGGTTCGAGACTCCTAACAAACCGTTCACCTGACGAAGGCCGGAGGGCAAAACGGCCGAAACGTTGTGACAATAACAACCAGGATGAGGAAGTCAGTCCGACAATCTCAATCAATGAAAACAGCTCATCTCAAAAATACAGACAATTACTATCAATTTTTTTAATGAGCACAAAATGTCAATTTTAGTCATTTTAACCCGAAAGGCACGCCTGGGGGTCAACCAGAGTTTTCTCGGAAAATCCGATCTGTTGTTTTTTTTTACCTATATCATGTTTAATGTTTGTCGAAAAATTTAAAAAATTGCAAGGTGTAGTTATTAAGAAAAGTGTGGACAGACGAACGGGCGAACGGAGAAGGGCGAATTTACAGGTTCGCCCTCCTTTTATCGAGGGGCCTAACAAAAAAAAAAAACTTGAACTTAGCGTATAACTGGATTCGGGTTTGACATCTAAAATATCAACCTTATTAATGTGTACTTTAACTATTCTTTCACAAAATTCTATTTTCATATGAACAAGTAACTTATAGATGGGGCTTGCCCATTTTTAGTATAGGGACGAAATGTGCTGAGCAGTCACGCTAACAAATCAATGCATTGTTCGAAAATACATTTTAAACAGGACAGCATCCGGCATCAAAATAATGTTTAAATGTCTCATCGTATGTAATTCAAAATTATCAGAAACAACGTGATTTAATATCGTACATTATTTTTTACTCGGATGCTGATAATGACGAATAAATTTAAATTGCTTCCTGAACGTATTCGATGATTACGAATAGAAAATTGCTTAGTCGAAGTAGTTAGTTTCATTTGTACTAAAAACCATTGACACTTGATGCGCTAAGAAAACAAAAAAAAATCGATAAAAATTAATAAAATATTGCATTTTAGTTATGGTTTTAAAGCCAACCTCGAGACTTAAAATTTAGAGGCCAAAGAACCGTTGTCTAAAGTAGGGCAATTTTATTTTGTTGCCATCTAATGTACCCGCTATTGAGAACTGAGGTTTTACCCCCCCCCCCTCCATTAAAAGACGACCACGAGCCTTACTCTCTCACTTAGTTGAATATGACTAAAGAGGTTCTGTAGAGACTCTCGCTATAAATAAAAATAACAGTAGTATGTGAAAAATTAGATAAAAAAAAAAAATTATGAAAGCGAAATATGGGTAAGAACGGCACAATCACGTTGACAAACCGGTTCTCGCCAGATCACCGGTTAATGCATGTTGAGCCTGGCCAGTACCAAATGGGTGAGCATTTAGGAAGGCTAGACGCTGTATGTACTTTCTCGGAAGGTTGTGCGTGGGACCAGCACCCTCACCTCGAAAAAAAACTCCCCACTACAAAAGCATCTACAAATTAGTAGAGGATCTATACCCCTCCAGCTGCTCAAAGCTATGATAATGAAATATGTGTAAGTTAGAATTATTTACATTTGGTGTTGATTCTGAATCAAACTGTAAAAAAAAAATAGAATAAGTCAATTACATAAGATTACAAATGCATGGCATGATTACTCTGATAGACGAATTTTCGTTTAACTATCGACCTTTATCAGCAAATAGTCTAGTCATTACCAGATAGGTGGCAATTTAGAACCACCATGCGCTATATGTTTTTGATTAATATTACTCATTTATTTCGTATTAAATCAAATGATTATTGTTGGCATTCGTTTTCTTATATCTTTCTAGTTAGAATTCTTTCTACATGACGTCGGGTATTTATGCAAGGGACAACATGAAGATTACAAACATTCTTAAGAAAAAGTGTTTCTATGGAACAAACTGAATTCGAACGTTATTAGTTCACATCGCTAAGCACTTAAATACCGTTTTATGGACGAAAACGACGAAACACCTTGTAAAATAAATTTTATCTATTTTACCCCTATTAAATATAATAAATCGTTGTTTATGGAGAACGCTTGTAAAATTCGCTAGAAAAATCCTGCGTTACATACCCGTGAGCAAAGTAAGGTAGTTAGTTACATCCGTCTTCAAGGGTTGTTCCATATGTAAAACCTCGTATTTTTTAACGAAAACATAAAACGTTGAAGAGCTACGAAAGCGGGACGTGTACTATTAAAGCGTCCGACATTTTATGCGTAAGAATTTTTTTCTACATAGTCATCATCATTCTAATTGCACTATTGCCAGCCTCGTTTGATTTTCCAATCGTAAATGTTCGGAATCTGATTTGTCACTCACATTTCAGTAGCTAATCTGAAATCGACGAACCGATCTCCGAATTGTGTTGACATAAACTGTATCGACTTCGTAAACGTTTAACAGGCGCCGATGAATCTCGATCAGTTAATTTTTCTGTATAAAGGAATTCAATGACGCACCTCCATTATAGAATTTCTTTTCTTGGAGTCTCACACCATCAATATCTGCAACAGACAGATGTAAGATTCAGGTCATGAATACATAAGTTCGGTTATAATAACAATGTAATTTACAGTCCCCTCAGATCTATTCATGCAGAATGAAAATTAGGGAAACTTTCGGTTATTTCTGGAAAATTCCTCGTAGTTTGAATGCTACATAAACCAGATGCAGTACACATTATAGCAGTAGAATGCTAGAATTACCAGTATTTCAACCTGGAAATACTGGTAAGAACACATATTCTGTGTGAATGTTTTAGCGTGTTTATCAATAAAGATCCGGAAACAAACATGGAATATCCCCCACGGAATAATATCTGTACATGACAGCATATGTGGTTGCCCCCCACCCAAAAAAAACAAGCATGCACAGAAGAGAAAAACGAAGAACAATAAAAGAACAATGACTGTTCACAGTTGTATCAGTTTATTTCTTTACTGAACGCTATCATTCAAAATTATGAAACCGATAAGAAATTATAAAATTATAATAATAAAAAAGTGGCGATGTCTGCCTATACGAAGAACAGTTTCTACAAAACTAATCAGTCAATTTTTCGTCTGCAGACTCGAAACTTGATATATAGTGCTTTCAAACCTGTGGAACAAATTTGATTTGTTTTGTAAACGATAACAGTTATCAAGAAGTCAAATTTGAAAAATCGGTACTTGCCAGGCGTAACTCGATATAAAGTGTTCATCTACGAATGCGTTTATACATATAGACATGTTAAAGTTGGTGAATTTAAATTTTTGATACCTGTCCATCGTTAGTATAAATGGTACCGAATAACGCTCAAGCACTCAATGTTTTGGTTTCGATTCTAACCGATGGCACTTAAGTTATATTTTTCTTTAGAAATCGCTATATATATTGGGTGCAATACAATAACCGATAGAGAATTGACTCTGAAATAATAAATACGAAGTCGGCATAAATTAATATATCATATTTAAGCGTATATTACAACCGGGCAACACTGGGGGACGTGCTAGTGAACATATAAAACAGATAGGCAAAAGTCAAAAACGTAGATAAAAAGATAAACCGATAAATAATACTACAAAATAATACCGAACGAAACAAATATTCCAATCAACGCGAAAATGAATAGATATTACAATTAAACCTAGAATAATAAAAACAATTACACCAGGCGACAAAACTACAAATACTAAAACACAAGAAAACCAGAAGATGCCAAAAATAACATTAGAATGAAACAACATTAAAAGTAAAATAATAAACAAAGTCCGCAACTAAACAAAACCATAACGATGAAAAAAATTCAATGGAGTAATATAATCCAAAAACAATAATTTGTCATAATTGTGTAAAAGAAAAAAAAATAGAACAAAACAATAATGTCAACAAAAGTCCAAACTGCACAAAATAAAGTAGCGACTCATCTAATGACCCAAGAGCTAAACAAAATAATAAGAATGTAAACGAACTAAATTTAAGAAAGGTTGGTTACATAACTACTAACTCCAATGACGATGATAAAAATGAAAACAAGTAATCAAATAATATTTACAAATCCCTAAAAATAAACCTACCAATGACGTCAGATAAAAATAAACTAACCAATTTGAGCAAATATAATTAAGCGTATTTTACGACAGAACAGCATTGGACGAACTCAGTATTTTATATATTTTGAAAGGTGTGTTAAATTGCTCGTATATTTTTGTAAATACAACTAATATATGGCACAATAACCACCAAACTAAACAAAACAATCAATATCCATCACAATAAGAAAATAAAATGCAGTATCGATACGTAATGCTGAACGCTGAAAAAGTTACATAACAGCCTAATCATTTATTCCGTGAGATACAAATTCTGTAGGTGAAGGAAAAGCTCTATTGGCATTATTTAAAGCACGCTCGTAGTTCCTCGGAATCGCACGGTGATCCTATGCATATTAAAACTGTGTGCCACATAAAACACAAGAAAATGAAGCTTACAGAAATCTTTTAACATTTTGAAGTGTAGTGTTCACGAATATTTATTGAGTGATAGAGTTTATTCGCTACAAATTCCATAATGATTGGGTATTTTTGTTTGCTTTTTAAACATTAACAGTTAATAGGGATAAATAAAACTGGATGGTTCTTTCTGTTTAATATTGTTTTAGCAGCTGGAGATAATAGAAGACTAGCAATTAACGGCATAGTGGATGGGAGTGGCCTGAATCGGGATAATTGGAAAGGAAAAAAACACGGAAATCTGGATTGCGAGGTAAATCCTAGGAGGATAAACCGCCTAGTACTGCACAGGACCAATCAGTCATACCATAACCTTAGCCTATCGGAAAATCCATTTCAATACAGGTTTTGACTCTGCTCACTTTGAGACAGAAAGTAAACCTTTGTCTGACCAGGGAAGTAAATGGCCTCTGTTAGTATATGAAAATGGGGACGACGACAATTTCTCCTTTTTAAATCGATTTTATTTATATAACTATTGATCATTTTTCTTAAAAATAACAAAAAATCTGGAGAATATATGCGAATGCCTTTCAAACAATTGTATTTGAAAAAAAAATGATTAAAATCTTAAAGAACTTTTCGGTTTAAGTCTTTGAAATAATGTGTTCACATTGGCACCTCAATCGGGAACACATACAAAGAGAAAATAAATTTAAAGGAAAGGAACACAAAAGCATATAAAGAAATCACTAATATTACAGGCATTATTTTATCACTTATATTGACTTATTAAATCTCAAGGTTTCTACCTTCATTATTATTATTATTATTATTATTATTATTATTATTATTATTATCATTATTATTATTACTATTATTATTATTATTATTATTATTATTATTATTATTAGTTGAAATGTGCAATGGCTTAAAGCTATTTATTTTAATATTGAAAGCAAAATATTGACTCTGCTATTGGTAGGATACTGTGATATATTTTAGGAATTCTAAAGGTATATCATCATGAAAAAAATTACACACGATAATAAAGAACAAGACAGATCATCAAATAATTTTATTGTACTTTTGGCAATAAATTAGCGGTCTACTTTTGTGAGACTAAATTATATACATTCTTACATAATTAGACAAATAGAATTTTAGTAAATTTGGCAAGAAGTCTTAGAGGGTCCTAACAACTCTCGGAGAGAAATTGATGAATGTAGCTAAATGATACTCCTTTTTCGAGTAATTATATTACAGTAACTAAGATATCTGCGTTTCGTACGGGATTTGATAAATGCTCGTACAGCGAAGTCCCGACCATAATCTTTAGACTTGGCCTTGATAGATTGTGTGTATCATCTTTCGGTTACCCTATCAGGCTTTATCATGATTGCTTCAGTGGTGTGGGCTGTAGTAGAGTATATATACGTAGGCTATGACTTTGACCTTTGTCCTAAACCTTGAAAAATGGTGTGCGTGAGGGATTATTATTATTATTATACCAGGTTTGGCCATTATCAGTCCAGTTGAGTGGGCTTTCAGAGAGGCGTACGAACAGCCATGCACACATGCAAACGCTACTACTTTATATATATATATATATATATATATATATATATATATATATATATATATATATATATATATATATATATATAAACTAGTATGGGCGCCCGGCGTTGCCCGGGGGTTTGGAGGTTTGTATGAAGCAAAAAAGTGGTGTTAGGAAGGCAAGTTCGAATCCGTACCGCGAAGGAGGAAAAGAAAGTGAAAAAATGACATAATTGTCGTTGTGTCCATCACCAACCGGAGGCGAAGGTTTTAATTAAGGCTAGTCAATACAAAAAATGAGATGACTTTCGAAAATATCGGCGAAAAACTGACCCCTCCTTGTAGAAAAGTGCCCAATTGAAGATGAAGACATTAATGTTTTAGCCAATTTTTCGATATTTGTCGGCCAAAAAGTCGATCTCCAAAACGATACCGATCTTGTGAAAATCCGTCGCTTCTGTCGAAACTTTTGGGCAAGCATACAAGCACACATACATACATACATACATACATACATACATACATACATACATGTAAACTGATAGGTGAGATTTATATCATAGATTATGTATTATCTTATAGATATCTACAACAATTTATTTGGTGTTCTGTTGGAAGGACAGTGATATCTAATGATTTTAAGCTCACATGAAAACAATCTTTTCTATAACTTTATATGGAAGAGGTATTGAACCTAGGATCATAAAGCTTTGTAATCATATGCTAATGTCCCAAAATAGAAACGTTGAAATATATTTTACATTTAGGGAATTTTCTTCTCTTTACAATAATTTTCTCCTTTGCAAGCACTATTCGGATCATTTTTCTGTTAAAACAATTTATATCCACTGATAAATATTTATAAACCACATAGAACCTCCCCCCCCTGAAAATCTACACTTAGTTTGCTCCATCAGGCGATCGATTTTTTTAAAATCCTACTAGCAGACTTAGTATATCTATGTTTTATCTTAATGAAAGTTAACAAAACTAAAAGTTATTTATAAGGATCACAATTAAATACTAAGTAATTGTCTTTTCGACATGCCATGCTTTCACTTATTTTAGTTAATAAAGATGCATAAAATATGTTACAGCGATGTTTGAAGCTCATTAATCATCAATGAACATTATTGCGATGTCTGTTTCGTATGTTGTATAATATTCTATGTGGATAGTATATGATATCACAAAATGATACCGTTATTACGTGGTACAAGGCCGGAAAGTGGAAACCCCGCAGCCTCCCCTAAAGAAGGGTCACTCCTGCAATTTTAAAAATTGCCTGAGTAACCCCGTCGGCATTTCCAGGTCGGGGTTCCTCAGGTAGCAAGCAATAAACTTGCCCCACCGGAAAGCCCGGTGTCAAGGCCTGGGAGGGTCGACCTCAGTCAGTTTGATATTAAAAGATATTACTTTCGCTGATTTCAATGACAATAAAAGTGTGGGTACTTGTGCATTTAACGAACCAGACGTAACTCAGCATTTGCTCGGCTTTGTCCGACGCATGACGTCAACAGTTCGGGTTTTGCTGCTGTCTAACGTAACATGGTCATCAGCCAATCAAAATGCTGCGCGCTTAGTTTCAACTCGACGCGCGTCGAGCAGCAGACGAGAATTCCGATATGGGCGTTCGAGATGGCGGCGACTAGGAATCTCCAGCGCGAATGTGGGTTGCGGTCACGTCACAATTGTGGACTGGAAGAATTTCCTGCAAGATATAATATGCCGGGATTACTTTCTGAGGAATCCCCGGCAGATAGAAGGTCCTGCAGGCCATACGGTCGAAATCGACGAGTCTGTCTTCTTCAACCGTCGTCGGCAGACGTCTAACACCGGTCTGGGTCCTCGGTGTATACGCCGACCCCGCCGAAAAGGAGTTTTTTTTTTTTGGTTAATGTAGCAAATAGGAAAGCTGAAACCCTCCTTCCACTAATAAGAAAATACATTCTGCCGGGGTCTACTCACGGTCGTATCAGACTGTTGGAGCAAAGTGGGAGGTGAACCAACCACCACAGCCTTAATTTTGTAGATCCCGTAAAAAAAAAAGTTTTGTTCCTTTCCTTTTTCTTACGATTTTTTTCTTTTTTTGTACGTAAATAGTTTTAAAAAAAAAACAATTACTCACTATTATTTGTTAAAAAAAATTTGATCCTACAAATATCATTTTTGTTGGTCATTTTACGTAAATATTTGAAAAAAAAAGTTTCATTCAAAAAAAAAAATAATTACTATTGTTTGTTTACAAAAAATGTTTTATATGTATTTATTTTGCAAACCGAAAACAATTTCAAACAATAATACTACTAATAAAAAACATAAATGAACGGTAGGTTTTTGCTTTTTACTTATTTACTTTTGGATGTTTCTACATTTTACAATTTCATTTTACAGTTATTTTGTTGTAGCGTTGTTTTTATTTTATCGGCAACGCTCGGTCATGCGCCAGACAAAGCCGAGCAAATGCTGAGTTACGTCCGGTTCGTTAAATGCACAAGTACCAAAGTGTGATTGGGAGATTTCGTTGATCCTTATTACATCAAAGAGAACGTCGGATGTATCTGTAAGTATGCCTTAATATATTATTTAATATACAAACATGTGGTTAATTCCAAAGATACATTTTTGACATTTATAATTTAAATAAAATTTTAAGTGTGTGCCTATGCGGCACGCGTATGTATGACGTAATTAATAGGTCCAATCTTCACAAACTGTACGTATCGAATTAGGCTGACTTAGGAAACAAGACCTCGAATGCTGCTTTTTAATTGGTTTATACTTAAAAAAAATAATGTATTGTCATAAAATTGCACGAACCAGGGGGCCCGATTGACTGGTCAATTTCCTAAAATTATTCGTTCATGAAAGTTGATCTCTATGCATTATTCTTATGATTAGCAATTTACAAACGCTGTCCAGGTGTCAGTTTCTTTTTAAAGAGTACTCAAACCAAACTAAAATCAAAATAATCGATAGTGATCAAATCTGCAATATAATCAATAGATTTGTCGATTTAAAATTCGCTATTTAGAAAACACATACAGACACACTCTCTCTCTCATATATATGTATATATATATATATAAGGTAGTTGTAATATATATATATATATATGTATATATATATACATATATATATATATATATATATATATTTAAGGTAGTAGAGTTTTTGCGTGTGGACCGAACATGACAAAATCTTGCATGATTAGGGTCTCCGACTTTTCAAGTTTCAGGTCAAAGGTCTAAGTCAAAATCCATGTATATATACTTCCTTACAGGCTACACCCCTGGACGGATCATGAATTAACCTGATGATCTAGAGATGGTGCACACCATATTTCAAGGTCAAATGCGAAGTCGGCTCTTTGCCGTGGATCGGGTATTTCTGCTAGTATATCTCTCTCTTCCTCTCTCCTTCTCTTTCTCTGTCTGTCTGTCTGTCTGTCTGTCTGTCTCTCTCTCTCTCTCTCTATATATATATATATATACATAATCATTTATTATAAAAATTATTAAATACCTACATACACTAGTGTTTCATCCTTTCGGGAATCATCAGTGCAGGGTGTCATGATTAACATCGGTCGATAGAGTCGAACCTGGCAACAATAGCCATCTCTGAGTTCATTAGCAAGGACCTAATCCATTCGTCCAAGTGAAATACTGTTGAAATTTAAACATTTTATTTCTAAATGCTTTTTCTAACGTTTGTCAGAGTTTCTGCATTTCTGCAAACGCAGTACAAATCTAAAAATCAACATCTTCTTTATGAACGTAAGTGGATTTTCCCATTTTGACATTTTAGCCATTTGCCCTACGGATCAGAATATTTTGTTTCTTAAATAGAGGGAGTTATTACCCACGCTAAAATGTTATTTCCGGTTTGGGTTTTTTCCAATTGTTTCATGTAAATATATATTTTTGACTGTTTTTCTTACAATTTATGACTAAATATCATAAATTGTTGTTTCATCTAATGCATCAACCAGCAAATTCTAGCTTTGCAACAATTATAAATTACTAAATTTTTACTGTCCTTTGATGAGAAGAATAGCAAAAGTGGCATTTTTTAGAACTCCGCGGAATAAGGACTTTAAAAGTTTTTTTTGGAATACTCTGTAGAGTAATAAATTTAATTGTAAATTTTAATTTACAGTTTTAATATTTTATTCCCCCCCCCACATATATATATATATATATATATATATATATATATATATATATATATATATATTGTTACGTATCGGAATACGCTGGAAACGGTGAGTGACCAATGGGCGCAACAATAGAAAAAATAAGACAGGAAAATGACGAAAAGAGGTGAATGGGAGGGGATGGAATATCTTGTCTCAGGACACCGATAAAATATATATAGGACAGTAGGTCTCATGAAATAATAAGACGAACGCAAAATGAAATTTTATAAATTTTATTTAAGGACTAACATTATCTAAAGAATAGTGGGGTGAGAAAATATAATAAAATAAAACAAACCTATAGAATAAAATAGCAAAACAAAATGAAGGACCTTTTGGGAAGGGAATTCTGTTCTCTTCCTATGTAATTAATGGAGTCGAGTAGAAAACATCGTTCGTATTTTATAAAGCAAAGAAAATGTTTATTACATCAATTTTCAATGTTCAGCGTGGACGGATGAGGGTAAAAGAGAGAGAGAGAGAGAGATTGGGAGAGGGAAATAGCAAAACGGTAGCTTACTGTTCACCGACTTTATTCTGTACGCGCGTTTGGTATACTGTCTTGTTTTGTTTGTTTCTCATTTCGGCCGCAATTCTTCTTCCGTGTTGCTGTCGCTTAAGTATCATCCACAGAAAATTCCCGTAGTTTCCTTCGCTGGTCGGACCCCAAAGAGGAAGAAGACTCCAAAAGATCCATTTCCTCTTCCTCCACTGCGCATGGAGGAGGAGAGGGGAGGGGTCTTATCCCGGGTGTGTTTACTGCGGTGTCAGCAAAGGGGAATTGTCGCCGTAGTTCATTATAGTTGGGTCTGACCTTCCCTTTCTGTTCATGTCTACTCATTCCCTCTCTCTCTCTCTATACTTCCCCACTCTCTTTCTCTCTGTATTTCCCTACTCCCCCTTCTCTCTGTATATCTCGTTATTCCCTCATGTTCAAACTTCCACGCTGACAAGTTACAAAACAAAACAAATACGGACGATGAGTGCTCGACTTTTAAATATTCTATAAAAACTTAAAACCTTCCCTAAAATTATTTAACAATATATATATATATATATATATATATATATATATATATATATATATATATATATATATATATATATATATGTGTGTGTGTGTGTGTGTGTGTGTGTGTGTTTAAACTCAAAGTATCTCTTTTATAAAAATAACAACATGACATTGCACGTTTTTATCGTGTAACCTGGCTTTTCGATGCAATTTACAAAATCAAACACACATATTTTAGGAAAAATGGATAAATGGAATTTGACCAAAGCTTTGCACGTCTTTGTTTCAAATCTGCAGCAGTTGATTGAATGTAGCAACTGCCAAAACTGCTAGATATTGAAACTTTATAAACTAATATCAAAGTAAAATTAAATATTTTTAATAACATACACTTTGTTTTATGTAAAATTGTATATTTTTATTGTCATTTGTATATGATTCGTCTTAATAAGTATCATCAGTTTGGATAGAAGGTCTAAACGACGCTCGCAATAAACTAAACTTACACTTCAACCTAACGTAGTGTTTCGCTTATAACTTTAAGAAGTGAAAAAGATATATACTTATTACAGAATTGTATAGTTTTTATGTTTTTTGGTAAGGGGAAGAAACATCGCAATATTGTTTTTTATTAATTAGAAACTTTTCATTTTTTGAAATAGTAATTGTTTATCTTTGAATGAATAAATAATGATAATACGTATTTCCTTTATCCACATGCATCTGCTTCGTCTAAATAAAACTCTTCAGGGTGGTTGAATAAGCCTACTCACCAAGCAGTCGCTTGATATTACAGTAATATATAAAACTTCAACACAAGATGAAGGGAGGTATCTATGCAGAGGCATCTTATATCGGTGCTGGGGTAATTTAATAAGATGCTGACTGTAGATCTAGACATTTCGTTTTACAAGTGACATTTAAACCTGCTGAAATAAGAGAGACCGACCAACCGACGGACAAAGCTAATATATCACATACAAAAATTACTTCCATTTGTTTATTCAGAGACTGATTGTATTGGAGTCTAAAATAATTTTATCTGATTTGGCGAGGTCCTTACTTTTTTTTTTGACTAATCACTAGAATCCGAATCGTTATAGAGAAGAACGCGACGATCCTTTGTTCGTTCTGTTTTGAATATTATCTCTGTCACGATAAGACACAAAACAATCTCACACATACATACGCACACAATTTGTGGTTCGTTCTTGAAATGGTCTATTACTTAAGTCGGACGAATTTACCACGCAAATCGACCCCCTCACACACATATACGCGCACACATTCTGGTTCTTTGCTTTAATCAGACGTATTTACGGGGTCAGCTAATTCAAACCTTAAAGGGCTCTATTTTCTTATTGGTTGTTGTTTAATTAAGCCAGAAATATAATCAATTTTGCAAAGACACTCTAACGTTAAATAGAACATATACTGGCATTGATCATTGTTTACGATGAGTTTTTATATCTGCGTTTTTCCAAGGTTCAGCAAGGAAAGGACAAGCCAGTCTTCTTCTACGTCTTCAGTCACCATAAATTTTTGAATGCATCTAAATATGATTCACACAAATAATTTTCATATATTATTATTATTATTATTATTCTTATTATTATTATTAATATTGAGGTAGTTTACTCCCGCCCAAAATCCAGTGACGACCAATGGATGGTACCAATGAGAAATCAATGGTAAACGGTAATTGCGATAACGCAAAGGAATTTGCAAATATTATCGAAAGCAGTAGTGAATACTGGAAATTTGGGAAGACGTGTCACTCAGACTCTAGTGAACACCAAGGGTTGTTCTCAAAGAGAAATATTTGATGTTAGCCTGTGCCAAAATAAACTGCTAGTGAGTTAATAATAGAGGTAGACGAGACGTAGTGTGCAAGAAAAAAAAACCTGCCAGTGATTGTCAAAATATGACTTGAGGATTAAAACAGAAGCCCAGATATATGCCGCAAAGGAGCAATCGCCACAAACAAATTATTTGAGGTATCAGATTGACATAATAGTTGAAAACCCCTTATATTGACTATGTGAGAAGAAAGATGAGTATGTTCAACACCTCGCCAGTAGTTGTGATCAGTTAGCTCAAAAGTGGTACAAGAAACGGCATGACAAAATTGTGACAACGGTCTATTAGGATATATTTAAAAAAAGAGGATTGGAGTGCAATAAATAATATCTGGAACATGTTCCAGAACTTGTTGATAGGCAGTGATAATGTGAAATTATTGTGGGATATGAATATTCAATGTGATGATATGCTTGAAGCGATGAGACCAGATTTAGCCTTGCTAGAAAAAATAGAAACACAAACCATAATAACTGATATAGTAGCTTCAGTTGATCTGAACGTGAAGGAAAATAAAAGGAGAAGGTAAAAAATTACCAAGACTTGAAAAGGAGATAACAAGATCGTGGGTGTTGAAGAAGGTAGAAGTTGTGTCTATTGTCATGGGTTGTTTTGTTGTTTTTGTTTTATGGCTGTCCGGGTTATTTAATGCCAAATCAGTGATTTTGAAGAAAATTTTTTTAATAGAATATATTTGTTTTTTTTGCAAGTCGGTTTCTATTTAACCCATAGTTGGGACCCTAACAGGTACTACTACTCCGGGTTAGAGTGGACCTGGGAGCAATGGCAATTAAAGGGTGGCTTCACACTCCCCAATGCCCGCAAGCTGGGGCCTCACAACTGGATATAGTTTAAGGTTATATCCAGGACCCTATTGTCATGAGAGCCTTGCAGACCGTAACAAGAGCATTATGCAAGTGCATTGTGAAAATTGCCATCCCCAACTTTTGGTTATTCCTTAATTTCAAGGAAAACATTAGAGACAATGGAAGAGATGAAAGTGGCTGTGACGAGGGCCATTTATACTCACATAAGAGGAGAGCTATGGGGGGCTTTCAGAAGTTGTTAGCAGGGTACAATAAGATCATTGCAGTCGAGGGAAATTACCTCGATGGAGACTAAAGTTGCATATATGTGCTATCAATAAAATTGCTCATAGGAAAAAGTCTGGGAACTTATTGAAAGCGCCTAATATATGTGCAGAAATGCGTGCAAGGATTTTAAAAAAAATATTTTTGATGGCGGAGTTTAAACATCATCACCAAAGATTAACCAATATTTATACTCTGTGCTGGGAATAACGGACAAAATATACAATGCCAGTCGTCTAACATTAATTCATCTTACTGAATGCCCCCGATTTATTTCATTCCTCTTAACAATCAAACTATGAACATGGGTTATTGTTATTTAAATCTCACATATGTTAAGGAATAGAGAGGGGGAGAGAGAAAGAGAGAGAGGGGAAGAGGTGAGTTATAGTGTAGACACGTTGGCCGGAAGTAAAAGATCAGTTGATTTGAGTGCGTGTGAGTCATGTGATCAGGTTAGCTGAATCCTGGAGATTTGATTTGGACACAGAAGACAACGGACGGCTTCCCGTTGTCTCCTCCTCTTCACTGGGGGGGGGGGCAGACGCTGACGTGTGTAGAAGAAGAACTCACACAGGCCGATTTAACTTTCCACCTTCTGCAAGACATCTGGGAAAAGTGGAATAAACTATAGAACTAATTCCTTGTCTTGGAGTGATTGAATCTTCATCCAAAAACAGGTGTCAAGTCTCCCTCCAAGACGAGAAATTCCAGATGATCCAACATCGAAGAAGCAGAGGTAGGTTCTGAAAATACATGTCACTCACATACGATTCCCTTTATGATACAAAATAAATATATAAGATAATCAAACACTCAACCCTTTATTATAGAGCAACAACATAACAAACACACAATTTGGTGCCGTAAATGACCAGACCACCCAGCAGGGGTGGGTTTAAAAAAAAGAAAAAAAAAAGAACTTCGGTTACCACGGAAAAAAAAAAACAAAAAAAACACAACGTTTTAAAAGATGCGAACAAAAAAGAAAGAAAAAATATTGTAGCTACACATAAAAAAGGAAAAGATAAAGAAAACTAAAGAAAGAAAAACAACAACGTAGGGTCCTTTCATTGAACAGTGGAAAAATACATATATATATATATATATATATATATATATATATATATATATATATATACGCAACCGAAAAAAAAGACACATTAAACTTGTGTATAGTTATATTATATGATAATTAAAAAAAACAGATATATCAATCGACAGACTGATAACAAATTGGTGGAAAAGAAATAGAACACATAAACTTTAGTTACAGAGGTGAAACAAAAGGGAAAAAGAAATGAGATGACTGTCACGATTACCAGAGAAAAACGTCAATCAAATATTTGTTATGAATTTATAAGTTAAACAATTATAAAGTTTAAATATTTCAAAATTGTAAAAGCGTTGCGTACTTTTAGGAAAAGACAATGTGTATTTTTTTTGTTTGTTTGTTAAGAAACAATGGATACTTTCTGCTAATGTGGAATTGTTTTTTTCTCTAATTGTACGGGTTTTTTTTTCGTGAGATTTTTTCCTGGTGTGGAAAAATGTTATTGTATGTAAACTGTTTTATGAAATGTTTAAATGTATGTTTAAGTGTTGTCTTAGGGTGATTGGATTCTGTGATTTCGAGTAGGATCAACATGGAAAAATCCATGGATGGAATCCCGATATGTTTCGCTGAGCTATATGCCTTGGGAGGCAGTCGCGGTTACCGACCTGGAAAATTTTTTTTTTTCAATATAGCAAAGCGAAATATATTTCTGTCAAACATAAGGGAGCAAATGGAGTTCCCCTGAAGTGGCATAAGTGGCAGTAGAGAAAATTGCAGAAAAGGCCATAATAGAAATCACTCGGGTGAGTAAAAGGTAATAATTTTTTTTTTCAGAGAACCCCAAGTGTTGGGTGACGTGGACAAATTTAGTTTCCATCGATTGTTATTTTGCGTTGAATTTTATTTTATGAAGGATTGTCTGAAAATGTTAAGTGAGTCGTTTTTTTGTTTTGGAAACGACTATGTATTTTAATTGTAAATGTCTATGTATTTTTTGTAAACGACTGTGATTTAAAAAAATATATTTTTGAGATTCTGTGAGGTGGTCAAAGGTTATGTAAACTGACTTCAAAATGTGCTGACGTGGACAATTTTGGGTTTCCACGAATCTATGTTTTTGTTATTTGTAATTTTTATTGGCGAGATGAGACTTTATGAATGATTTTAAGAATTTTTTAAAATTTATATTTTCATGCGATTGATGTTTTCTCACAGCATAATTGTGCAGGTTTTTTCTTGTTTTTGGACGTGTATTTTTTTCGCAGAAGGAGGAGGAGTGAATTTTGTCTTGTGGGATTTATTGAGATAATAATCAATTTATAAGTAAGAACATGTTGTTAATTAATTAATAATGATAGTAATAATAATGATAAAATGTTAAAAAAGAGAAAGAAATAAGCAGTGTACGAAAAAAAGACACACTACTGGGTTGAATAAGGGGTCAACTAGTTCTTAAGTTTGAAAGAGTCAAAGGTTCAGTCGATATTTATTCTAATTTTCGAAATGGTTGTAGAATTATTTTTTTTGTCGTTTTTTGGGGGGATTTTTCTCCGGATGCGTAATTTGGCGAGAGACATAGGAAAATTGTCTCATAATATTCTAAGAAACATCTTTTATCTCGTATGAGTCATGTGCTTGTGGAAACGCGTTATATTGTGATCTCTGCATGATTCTAAGATGCGAGGTGGAAGCCATAGGGTCACAGAGAGTTGTTGACCTTCAGGGGCGCAAGGATTCGCGCAACATGGTATTATTTGTAGATTTAATTTTATTTATTTTATTTATGATTTATTGAATGATGGTATGACAGTTCCTTTGCCAGTGGGGTGAGCTTAGGATTCCTTTACTAAAAGTGGGTAGTAAAAAAAATGTATGTCTTCGTCATACATTTTTATAAATAAGGTGGAAAGGAATGTTAAGGAATAGAGAGGGGGAGAGAGAGAAAGAGAGAGAGAGAGCGGAAGAAGTGAGTTATAGTGTAGACACGTTGGCCGGAAGTAAAATATCAGCTGATTTGATTGCGTGTGAGTCATGTGATCAGGTTAGCTGAATCCTGGAGAATTGATTTGGACACAGAAGACAACGGACGGCTTCCCGTTGTCTCCTCCTCTTCACTGGGGGGGCGAACGCTGACGTGTGTAGAAGAAGAACCCACACAGGCCGATTTCAATTCCACCTTCTGCAGGACATCTGAAGAAAGTGAAATAAAAACTATAGAACTAATTCCTTGTCTTGGGGTGATTGAATCTTCATCCAAAAACATTCTGTCTCATTAAGGAGAAAACTCTTTAAAAAGAAATAAAAAAGACAAACAGCGTTGTGCTGTTCTCAAGAGACAGCATGTTTCATTTTTATTGTTCAATCTATATATCTATAAAAGTGAACGTGTCTGTGTGTCTGTGTGTCTGTGTATATTTTCCTTCGCAATAACTCTGTTAATTTTCAGTCTACAGACTCGAAATTTGATTAGCAGGGTACTGAGATTTGGGAAAATCTGTGATCGGTTTGCGGCCAGAAATTAGGCTGTTAAGGGGGAAAAGTTCAACAATTTAACCTTTGAGAACTCTACCAAACTCCTCCGATAATTTGGGGTCTAAACACTTGAAATTTTAGATATAGGTTCCTTTGACATGGGTCTAACTTAATAACTCCATTTGAGCCAAAACAATAAATTTTAAGGGGTTATAATAGGGGTCAAATTTTAAGAAAAATGACCGTTTTTTTTTTTGTTTTTTTGCTCAGCATACACCTCTAAACACCCGGGCAACGCCGGGCACCAATGCTAGTAAGTTATGTATTTATCTCGGAGATAAAAAAGCCAAAATGAATACTTAAACCTTATTTGAAAAAAAAAGAACACTTAACCTATTTTCACACAAAAAAGCTAATAAAATTGAATTTTCTATTTTAATCGTACGGTTTTAATACACATTTCATTTTACTAATACTTATCAACATTTTTGACCTATGTGAATAAATAAATAATAGCTATGCGCGTGTTCCTTGATTAAAAATAACACTAGCATAAGAAATAATGCCACAACCAACAACCAAGCAATTTTATCAACGCAAAACAATAGATATCAAATTAAGATAGGAGAAAGCCTCTTATTTATTAAAAAATCTATCAGCAAATATCTGAAAATGTTTCTTTTTACTTGTATTTTATTCTCATTGAAGTCATTTAATATATTCAGAGTGAAATAGGATTTGGCATTACTTATAATCGACATTATGATTCTATAAAAATTGATTGAAACTCTAAGTTATAACACGTTTCATCATACACGTGAAACACTAAAATGTAAATTAGGGCGGTAAAATATAATCACTATCTGAATAACTCGAAAAATACGTACGCCAAAGTAAAAAACAATATCTCAAGCGTGTAACCATGTAATGTTTAGTATAACTATGAAAATAAGTTATATATATTTTTACTTCAAAATATTAATTCAAGCATTTTACGTGGACGATGAAATCTGACATAATTTATGTTTTTTATCTACTATATATAAAGGCTACATATCTGTCCGTCTGTCTGTTTTTATATTTTCAAACGCAATCTCGTTCGAAACTAAAAGTTGCAGAGCGGCGCTACATTCCTCAAATAATTGGAATTTTTTAGGTGCTGTTCTTTTATGGATCTTCAGCTGGTTAAAGGAATTTTAATGAATCACCAACTTACCAAAATTGACAATATACTTATGCATTTTGTTAATTCATTATAGTTTATGTTTAGTTTTTATCAGTTCATGTACGAGTCACGTTGCTATTATAGTAACATCACACGCTTTGAATAATACAGTTTTGTTTTCCGTTTCGATTTTAGCTGATGATACCTAATGTTTTTTGTTGTACTTTTGAAATCACGAATCTATAATAATATATACGAAATATTGCCAAATTAAAATACCATATTTAAGCGTATTTCACAACCGGAAGAAGAATGGTTCCCCTCCACTAATGTTATAGAAATTAATAAACGCGAAGAAAAAAACAACCTATCAAAATAATATTAACATTTAAATAGTTCAAGCATTGTTCTATGATAATACATAACTGTAAACAGCAACAGGTTGAAAAATAACATTGATTTAAAAGTAACAATCACAATGATTTAAAACTAATTATAACAATATTTCAAATCAATAATAAGAATAATTTACAAATTAATAATAAAATTACTTTAAAATTAAAAATAACAATAATTTCTAATTAATAATAACAATAATTTTAAAGTAATTATAACAATATATTTTAAATAATTAATAAGAATAATTTGAAAGTAATTATCACAATAATTTACAATTAATAAAAACAATAATTTTAAAGTAATAAAAGACAATAAATTCAAATTAATAGTAAAAATAATTTCAAAGTAATTATGACAATATATTTAAAATTAATAAAAACAAACAATTTTAATATATAATAACAATCTAAAATTAATAATAACAATTATTTAACAATAATAATAACAACAATAATTTAAAGTAATTAAAACAATAATTTAAAAATAATTATAAAACAACAACAATTTCAAATTAATAATAGCAATAATTTCAAAGTAATAAGTACAATAACTTCAAAGAACTTATAACACTATATTTCATATAAATAATAAAATTAATTTTAAAGTAATAGTAGTGATAGTTTCAAATCGATAATTACAACAATTTCAAAGTAAGTAACACAATAATTTCCAAGTACATATTACAATAATTTAAAATTAATTATAAGAATAATTTCAAAACAATAATAGCAGTAATGTCAAATTAATAATTACAATAATTTCAAAGTAATTTTAACAATAAATTCAAATAAAAATTAATAATAATTTCAAATTAATAATAACAATAGTTTCAAAGTAATAATAACAATAATTTCAAATTAATAATAACAGCAATTTCAATGTAATTAACACAATAATTTCAAATTCATTATAACAATTATTTCCACGTAATTATGAAACTAATTTCAAAGTAATTATAACACTAATTTCAAAGAAATTATAGCACTCATTTCAAGGCAATAATAATAATAATAATAATAATAATAATAATAATAATAATAATAATAATAATAATAATAATTTTAAATTAATTTTAAAAAAATAATTTCAAAGTAATAATAAAAATAATTTCGGAGTAATATTAACAGTAATTTCAAAGTAATAATAACCATAATTTTAAAGTAATTATAACAATAATTGTTAGGTAATTATAATAACAATTTCAAAGTAATTATAAACATAATTTCAAAAGAAATTATAACAATAATTTAAAACTAATAATAACAGTAGTTTCAAATTAAAAACAATAATTTAAAAGCAATAATAAAAATAATTTTTAGGTATTAATAACAATAATTTCAAAGGAATTATAATATTAATTACAAAGTAATAATAAAATAGTTTCAAAGGAATTATAAAAATAATTTTAAAGTAATTATAACAATAATTTAAAAGTAATTTCAACAATAATTTCACATTAATAACAATAATTGCAAAGTAATAAAACAATAATTTCAAAGGAAAATTGCAATAATGTCAAAGGAATTTTAACAATAGTTTCGAAGTAATACTAACAATAATTTCAAAGTAATTATACATATAATTTCATAGAAATAATAACAATAATTTCAAAGTAATTATACATATAATTTCATAGAAATAATAACAATAATTTCAAAGTAATTATACATATAATTTCATAGAAATAATAACAATAATTTCAAAGTAATTATACATATAATTTCATAGAAATAATAACAATACTTTCAAGTGAATTTTAACAATAGTTTCAAAGTAATACTAACAATAATTTCAAAGTAATTATACATATAATTTCATAGAAATAATAACAATAATTTCAAAGTAATTATACATATAATTTCATAGAAATAATAACAATAATTTCAAAGTAATTATACATATAATTTCATAGAAATAATAACAATAATTTCAATGGAATTTTAACAATAGTTTCAAAGTAATAATGACAATAATTTCAAAGTAATTATACATATTTTTATAGAAATAATAACAATAATTTCAATGGAATTATGAAAATAATTTCAACGCACTTAAAACAATAATTTCCAGGGAATGATAACAATAATTTCAAATTAGTAATAACAATAATTTCAGAGTTATTATAACAATAATGTAAAAGTTATTATAACAATAATTTTAAAGTAATTATAACAATAATGTGAAAGTAATAATAACAATAATTTCAAATTACAATGATTACAAAGTAATAATAATAATTTCAAAGCAATAATAACATTAATTTCAAAGTAATTATTACAATAATTTCAAAGTAATAATAACAATAATTTCTGAGTAAATTTAACAATAATTTCAAAGTAATAAAAACAATAATTTCAAAAGAAATTATAACAATAATTTAAAAGTAATAATAGAAATAATTCCAAATTAATAATAATTTCAAATAAATAGTAAAACAATTTCCGAATTATAATAAGAATAATTTTGAAGTTATTCTAACAAGAATTTCAAAGTAATTATAACAATAATTTCGAACTGATATTAACAATAATTACAAAATAATTATAACAATAATTTCAAATTAATAATAAAAATTTCTAATTAATAATAACAATAATTTCAACGTAATTATAACAATAATTTTAAATTAATAATAGCAATAATTATAAAGTAATAATAAAAATAATTGCAAATTGAAAATTAAAATAATTTCAAAGTAACAATAAAAATAATTTCAAATTAATTATTACAATAATTTCAAATTAATAATAACAATAATTTCAAAGTAATAAAATTACAACCATAAAGACCATCCTAAAATTGGACAATAATTTAAGGGAATATGTGAGCGTAAACTGTTATCATCTAACTAGTTCTACTTCCGATTCCGGGAATAAACACATCTCAATTGAGTATTTGCACATATTGAAAAATATTCATGATTGAATTAAAAAATTTTTTTCAATAATATTATAACCTTTTTTAGCTTCTCCCGTAGATTACAGTTTTTTTCGACGAGACTACATTTACTTTAAACGACGAGACTGTCATTTACTTTAAACAATAATCTTTAAAAATTATGATTCTGTTATAAGTAATTTACATTATCAAAGTTCCAAATTAATGTTTTCGCTTTAAGCACAAGTACACTATGATATTTGACTTTGTCCTTTTACAGTTTATATTAAGCACAGTATAAACAGTAAGGCCAGGCATATGAAATCAACAGCAGGTTCTTAGATATGACGGGGATGTGTTAGAAATGATTTTTTTATATTCAGAGCACAATCAAAGCATTATTCTTTGACTTTTGTATTTTCTAATTTAATTCAATCAATTATATATTAAAATAATTTCATGACATCTACATTAGATTCTCTACAGTGCAATATAGGCTAAAATATATTGTGGGTTACATCAATGCGGGAAGGAACGTGAAGCTTTCTTTCAGTGCACTGCGACGGGTCCCCATCTAGAGCAGACACTCAAATGATTTAATTCCAAAATGTACGACGTCGCCGATTTCGATGACAATATATATGTATACTAGCAGGAAGACCTGACTTTTACATGTATTGACTCATGATCAACGAATATATATAGATGTATACACGCCTATGTTTCTCGATAGTAAAAGGTCTGATGCCGTTGGGGCGCTGATAATATATATAATACTCTGAAATGTTAATATGAAGAATATAAATAAAAAAAATATCTTAACAAATTAAGCAGGAGCTCATCAAATATGTAGGATTAAAATAGAGTCATTGATCATATTTGTTCTAAATTTCTAAGAAAGGCTATCTTACATTTAACTGAAATTATCGTAATGTATTGCGCGCTGTTAATTGCTTCCACGCTGATGGGTCTAGCTGTGTTAGTTGTATACCGGCACCCTCTTTTTGTATATGTTTATAGATAAACGTGCTGACTTGCTGCTGATATGTGGCAGCTTCAGGACGCAGGTGTTGGAAAGGACGTGTTGTCTCCATCTTTGAAGTGTGCCGTGGTTTAAATTTCAAATTAATCTCATTTTCTGGCATTCAGTTTTACTTGCAACGGTTTCCTCTGCCTGTTTAAAGAGTAAAAATTTTATTTCAGATAATTTCATGTTATAAGGTACTTCCATCGAAACGCAGTGCCGCAAGTAATATTATAGTGATGGGACGATTCCAAGATTTTCCACAATTACACTTATCGATTCTGAGCTAAATTCTAGATGCCGATACAATTACCGATTCCGAATCTATATAAATCTCTAAATATTTTACTATAACATTTTTATTTTTATCAATTATATTAAAAACATATGTTAAATGTGCATATATTTTTCAAACGCAAAAACACACTTGTGAAAGGATGACCTATAGATTTTAGTTTTAATGGAAGTTTAAATCAATAAAGATTTATTATTTTATTATTAATACCAGCAGTGAAAAATTTTGTTTTAAACAAAATTACATAAAACCAAAAAGACATAATTAAAGGAATTGTTTTTGGCATTGAAAAAATAGTAAGACATTTTTTTGAATCTCGATACCAATTCTAATAAATTCCAAAGTTCCGATTCCGAATTCCGACAATCGCCCCAACACTATTTGTAATATGAAACTAAATATAATGTACTAAAATGGTGGAAACATCAATACTCATTCTACCGTTTTTTGCCGTTCTTATTTATTCGTTATTCTTTAATTGTATTAGTGACTAACTTACATATACACACAACAAAAGTACAATGCTCCTTATTAGAGAGTGGAGGAGAACCGACTAATTCGGCAAAATCTTTAAACTGTTTCATAATCCGTCAGGACTAGACCATTTGATGTAATGAAAATAATTCTAATGAGGATGTCGGGGATAAAAAAAAAACAGGGAAAGATGACCTCTATTGATGGGGAAAACGTGTTCGTAACTGGAATCTTATAAGGATGTATGCTTTTCTCAGTTCACACGATGTCCATGTAAAACAGGTTTGCACCAAAATATTTGTCACAAAGTAGACTTTTCTCAAACAACAGGTTTTTTTTTTAAATATTGATCTTGAAATAATATACTAGGTAATGGAACTTTATTTCAAGGTATACTTTTCTTATGGGAATCGTATTGAATGCAAAAGCATGTTGGCTGTTATATATTTATCACAAAATAGACACTTCCTTCCGGATAGGAATAGTTATACCTTCATCTAGCAACACACATATATATATATATATATATATATATATATATATATATATATATATGTATATATATATATATATAATTTTGTTCATTCAATGAATTTAAAAAATTATGACATGGAATGGTTAAATTTCAAATCAAAAGGTTTTTATTATTCTATGTAAGACAAAGAATACATTTGAAATATTATAACTCCTTATCCTATAGGATTTCGATGTCTACCATCTCTTCAGGGGAGAAAATATTAGCAAATAGTTATAATCGTTTACATTTGCTAAAGTCAGTGAAATATGGAAAATCACAATTAAGGGTTGTTTAAGTATTTAAATGTCACAGCTTAAGGGAAGTTAATGAAAAGGGTATAAAAATCCACATCCAAATTACATGGTAAAATCCGAAGTGAATGTCTTTGATAGCAGCGTTGAAAGACTTATAATTATAGGTTTCCATACCAGTGAATTGTGAGATAATTTTATTCTGCAGTATATATATATATATATATATATATATATATATATATATATAATTAAAAATCCAAATTATTCTGTAAACTTGGGGAAATTATAAATATTAATGTAATAATCTCAACCAAATAAAAAAGCTCAATAAACCCAGATAGTCAATAGAATTTGTTATATATATATATATATATATATATATATATATATATATATATATATATATATATATATATATATATAGAGAGAGAGAGAGAGAGAGAGAGAGCGAGAGAGAAAGAAAGAAAATAGAGATTTCTATAGGTAAATGCCCTTAACCATTTTAGCGCACAATAGATTCTGGCGACTTTAATTAAACGAGACTCTTACGCATGATATAGCACATCTATACACAAGACAGGGATAGGCTAATCTTTAAGCAACGATAAGAAGAATATTAGTTTTGTATATAGAGCTATTTTTGTAAATTAAAAATTATCTGAAAAGGAACAAAAAAATCACATAACTATTGTTCGGAAAACAAAAGTATCCATTTGAAAATAGTAAATGTTGGTGTCTCAAGCAAAAATTAGCAGCAAACAAGTCAGTGAAACTCTGAGGTTAAAAAGAAAAAAAAAAGACCAAAACATTGTATTATTAGTAGTATTACATTTAGGATTAGGAGAGATTGTTTCATTCTCGTGTCAATATGACAACTACTAAATGAACAATCCGAATTGTTCCAGTATATTTAATGCAACGATTTAGGTAGATCATTGGTTTGTTTTTATCACTCCTTGCTACAAATATAATTGTCTTAATTCACTATTGTGCCCAAAATGTCAAGAATTACCACTATTAGATCCAGGATCGAGCTCATCATGGTTTATCCAATGTATGCAAATGTGTAATCTATTTTTTAATATAAATATAGTTCAGTTAATAATAAATGGAAACACTTGTTCATATAAGTAGAAAAATGTTCAAAGTAGATAAAAAATATTAACATAGAAAAAGGTTGCTTTTTGTAATACTTGAGTAATTGGACTAACATATGTTACATTTCGTCTGTCTTGTTGGACTGAACAAGTACAAGCCATAACTGACAAACGCTTACTTACGACGAATAAAATCTGAAATTATGTCTAAAATATATTACAAAATGATAAAATAAAAATAGAAACTGAAAGGATAAATCAACGCAACCGGATAATACACGACCTTATACAATAATGGCGACAACAAATTCTATAAAGCAGGAGAAAACGACGGTCACCTGGAATACGAAGCCGGCTTGGGAAATCCGATTTCAGAAAGACATATGAAAGCTACAAGAGAAACATCAGATTATTAAAAAGACACATTGTAACAAACAGGGACAGGAAGGCAACACGACGCACCAAAATGTATAAAAATGAGAACGTAAGCGAGACAAAGAAAAAGCGGGAAAAAACTGCAACCATATTCAAGAATGTACACCAACAATGCTCAGTCAAAGAAAAAAGATTAAATAAATTTGGCGTATATATATACGCCAAATAGGACATTTTTAAATGAAAAAAAATAACACGTAAATAGGAAAGAACTTGAACTGCGGAAAAAATATGTCTCCCAAAATCGATTTCACATATAAACATTAAAAAATAATAGGGAGAAAAACTTACAAAAATGTCCATTCTTAAGACGTGTCAATTAACCTTTTCTGATAATAAACCTATATTTATATTTAGTGTGAGACAAACGTACACACAGACATAGACCCTTACATATCTGTTTTTGCATATCTAAAAGGCTATTTCAAAATTAATCAAACACATCAACGCTTTCTCTAATATTAATGAGTGATCAAGCAATAGGCAAACATATACTTTAATCCTCCTGTACGAGTGGAGTTTGCGCTTAGTAAGTAGTGATTATTGAGAAAAAATATTAATAGAGAATTTTTAGGTAAATTAAAGCATGTTATTTAAATTAAAAGCAAATTCGAATTGGACATTAAGTTTAATAGTTCAAAAGTAATTTATTTGGAAAATGTAACATGACGACCAATGATAATTCTATTTTGAAATTAAGTCTTAGACTTCAAAGATAGTGCATTTTAAAAATTAAGCCTGGCACAACAATAATAATTCTATTTTAGAATTAGTGGGCAGATGAAATAAAATATATTTTAAAAATAAGGTATGACAAACCCATGGTAATTCTTCTTTGGAATTAAGTGTGACAGTTCAAAGAAAATACATTTTAAAAATTAATCTTGGCAAACGAATAATGATTTTATTTTAAAATTGAGTGTCGACATTTCGAAGTAAAGTGCATTTGGAAAATTAAGCGACCCCCAACCCTACCTTTAGAAATTAAATGACTTAGTTTAACGAACATGGTTTAAAACTTACGAATGACAAAACAAATGAAAATTCTATTTCTATATGGAGTGTCACAATTAAAAACATGCTATTTAAAAAATTAATCGTGACAGTCACATTAAAACTGTATTTCGAAATGAAATGTTGTAGAGCAGTAAAAATGCTATTTAAGAATTAACCTCAACAGAGCAAAAAAAGTATTGTTTTAATGAAGTGAGAGACCCTGAAGTGTAGCACCTCGAAAGAACCTGCTATTTAAAAATTGAAGGTGATATACAAAAGCAAATTATATTTCGAAATCAACACTCGTAGATTAAATAATGTGTAATTTAAATAATTAAGATGAGCAACCAAGGAAATGAACTTATTTTGAAATAAAGTTTTGCGGATAAATGAGGTGTTATTCCAAACTTACGCCCGACCGCAGAACATTCTATTTTCAAATTAAGTGTCCCATTTGAAAAAAGAAAAACAACCTTCAATTTCAAGCCTGATTAGAGCAAATGCTATTCGAATGGAAGTGCTGAAGGTCACAGAACGTGACATTGTGTCATGCATTTTTGTGCCTGACTTAAAGGTCTGCCTTGAATAACGAAACGGGCCTGAAAACGAAGAAGATTGCAGCCAGAATACCACCAGAACAAGACGTCATCCTGAAAGAGGAAGGAGCCGGCCACACCCAACCTCTAAGGTATGCCTTTAATCTTCACCTAGACAAAATGTCTAACCGACAGATACTATTGACTGGCCAATTGTCACATTATGGTCCAATTTCCAGGACATTTAATGTAACATGTGGGTTGGTCACGCCAATAATCAACTTATAGGGCTACACTTATAAAAATAATTAGACGTTATTATTACATGAATACAATACCTTTAATAATCATAAATTGTCACCTTCAAATATGACGCCCCGTGTGTTCTTTCTTGGCTAAGGGAATTCTGGTCGAAAATAGGTTACTTCTAAATCTGTTGGACGATAGATATGATTTATTCAACTCGATCTTCAGTCCGAGTCACCTACTAGTGTGCCAGGGTGAAAGACAGATAATAACTTTTTAATCATATCTTATCAGAGCATTGTAAATTAGAATTCTCATGTGTAGTATTCACAAAGAACTGACTTTCTTCCGTTCTCATTCTCTCTTGAGCTGTGTAATGTCATAGATATTTCCACCAATTCGTCCACTTTACTTATCTGACCCATTAGTTTTGTAATTTGACTCTTCATATTACACTCCATTTTATGTAATAATTTTCTATTTACCAATATTTAAATGGATTTTAAATTGAAGCATGGCGAAAAACGGTGACACTAAGTTGCAAACCGACGGATCGGAATAACTTTATATAGAGATATTTTACATCATAAAAATGTTTCCGTGTGTTAATATAGCAAGGAACATGATATTTTGAACTTTAACGTTACAGACTGATAAACCGTGAAAAGGGCTAACTAACGGAGAGGCCACTGATAGTTCCTTGATCGGATTCATAATCAGACTTTTTCTTTTAGCCACTAGTTTATTTAAAACTGGGGCATGACAGACTATGAGACAGATTGGCGGACTGAACATTTATAGAAATACTTGGACACATCTGATAAATAGAAAACAAACAAAAAATGATGAAAATAAAACCATGGACAGTAAAAAATGAAGGAAAATAACTGCCTCTCCTTAAAAGAACGGTGTTACAGATAAAAACGTTATGAAATAGAATATAGGGATGAATTTTTTTTCTTTTTTCATTCTCTCTATTTCTGGCGAATAATAATCACATCATAAAACAAATACAATGTAAACAAGAACGAAAAACAAAACAAATAAAATAATAGAAAAGAGAGTGTAGTTACTGGTGTGAATAAATACGCCTTTTTCTGGTTACTTGTTTTCCCCAACGGTAATCTTCCAACTTCTTTGTGATTGTTCATCGGGGGGCAGCCAGTAATCTTGAAATTTCGAATAGAGCAATATATAAAATCCTCTATCTTCATTGATGTGTTCTTTATGTCCCTAATGTTATAAACTCTAAGTTTGTAACAATTTCGAACTAAGCCGTTTATTTAATTACAGGCAAGCCGCCCGGCGTTTCCCGGTCGTAAAATACGCACAAATATTATATTTAAATGCATACAGAACTGAGACATGTGCAAGCGAGTATTATGTTTTTTTTTCTTAATAGTTCACTTCTAGTAAGTAAAGAAAATATACTCGAGCTGAGATCGAAAACAAAACCTAAAAAAAACAACTTGATTTTTTCAAAGTGTATTCTAATCTACTTTTTCTTAACATAAAGGAGATGCGATGTTTCACAGCCGCGCATGCGCATTCGGAAAAACAGTTAACAGATATGAAAACCCGATTCCTCCCACGTATTAATGTTAAAATATTGATTCCCTAGCAGTGTTCCTGAGTGAAAACGGATTAAAATTGTTCTACATGTCTGAAGAGCCTATATACCAAATTTTATGGCTGTAGATGAAACATTCCTTGAGTATATAGGTTGAAAAATGTCCTCACAAACACACATTTTTACTTTTATAGATATATAGATTAATTGTGACATATATTTATGTATTTTTTCTTTTGCTTAAAACAGACGTTTCACTGTGTGAGGGCCTAACTATCTTAGTGTAATACCACATCGATTAATAGCCTAGTTTTTACAAAACATGCGCAATATGCTACAGCCTGGCGCCTCCAATACTGTATTAGCCACTTTCTCACGATAATTCCTTTGCTGTTTGAACTCGTTTCAGCACACTGCAAATAAACCGTATTTCCAGATAATCATCAATCACGTCGATGTCATTAATTAATCCATCTATCGATTTAGATCACTTTTCTATTACAAGTATAATAGTGACGAAGTACCATAAACTCAATAATGTTAATAAGATTAACTGTCGTCATTCCTCATTCAACGCTATTTCAATATCCTGCATTAGTTATTTTTCCGCATACCATTTATCATGAAATGAGCTTTTAAAATTAGAGATAATTCACGGTTGAATATCATTTAATCAATGTTTTTAGTCTCCAGACCATGTGTCAACTATGTAACATAATACGATGGTTGGGTTAGCTAGTTTTGATTAGCGGGTGAATTTAAGGGCAAAATTACTAATAACATTCGAGGACGTAACTAGTGCTAATTACTTAAGAATAATTAGAGGTTATTGAGCGTGAGAACGGATATAAAGAAAGAAGGAAATAGAAAGTGATGTAATAGAAGAAAATGTGTGTTTTTTAAAGATTTACTGTGATTAGATAATCGATCTATTTCGGGCTGTTTTTTATTGCCTCCATTATCTAGTTTCTCTCAGTGTGTAAATTTGAACTTACCTCTTTATTTAATGCATTAGAGTGTACTGGTTCAGCATTTATTTTCATCGTCGTCCGTGAAATCGTGAAATCGTGAAATCGCCCTCGAGGAAGCTTTACATTCCTACATGAAGTAACTTAGTCCAAAATATACGTTATTCTACATGAACCATATAGAACATACTGTTTCTTTTATAAAATTATTTTATATAAATTTCTTCCAGTTAACGGAAAAAGAAAGCATTAAGAAATTTACGTGCTGGATTAAAACCTACAGCCCACGTCATGCAAAAAGAAAAAAATCAAATGTTATAAAATTCTTTACAGTTAATGAAAAGAAATTTCGAAATTTTCGTTCAGTGTTTGAACCCACAGACTATGCCATGGAAAACAAAAACAAAAAAAAACAAAATAAAACAACACTATTCACTTACGCACAATAGAATTTTAACGGCCCGTTGTTCTATCATTGTTTTTAAGTTACGACATGGAAACATGGTTTTACCTATGATAGATAAATTAAAATAAAGGCTTTGATTATCGATTATCCGTAATTATCGGAAGTATTCTGTGACAAAACTTTACTTAGATCGTACCCAAACTTCTACACTAAAGTTCTGTACATTTTTAAGAAAATCTGTTTAGCCGTTTCGGAGTCTATAAAAATCGAACTCACAACCAGAGACAATGTTGCATTTATATTTATATATATATATATATATATATATATATATATATATATATATATAATAGTAAAACTCTCTCGTTCTTGGTTGTTTGCTTGTTTGGTTGTTTGCTTGCACAATATCCTCCTCCTCTTCCTACTACTACTATGCCTCCTCTTCTTGCTACTACTATTATTACTTCTCCTCTTTACAACTACTACTACGCCTCCTCTTCCTCCTCCTACTACTACTCCACCTTCTCTTCCTTAGTCTACTATTACTACTACTGGTTGACATGTATTTTCCCTACTACTACTCTAAACAGAACGACTTATAGAAATCTATCTATATATCTTTTTCATTTTAATATACTTTCATAGAAATGTTTCTGTTATGCCACAAAAAACTATTTTCTTTACGTCACAAGTATCATGCTCATACATTAATTCCATAGCTAATATAACATACTGACCCCTTAGGGGATGTTTTGCAACTATTCTATATTACAACTATACTGTCGCAACTTTCTTACAAATAAATCAACTTTGACCGTTTGACAACGTATTTTTTTTTACTGTGTACGTTTTCAGCGGCCTAATCTTTTTTGCATTTTAAATAATCCAAATAAACAATTGTTAATACTTTCTGCATTTATTTTTATATCGTTCATTTCCGTATTACGTTTAAGTTATTTTAACGCAATTTTCTTACAAATAAATCTACTATTTTACCATGTATTATTTTACTGTGTACGTTTTCAGCGACCCAATTAAAAAAAATTTTCCACGTTTAAATTAATAGATATTTCAAAATTTGAATTTTACTAAGTATTATGATATCTGTTCAGTGCACATTTACCTATAAGTATGGCTAACCACTTATAATTCAATGCCTGTAATTTTTTTCAAGGTTAAACAATTATAAACAGAACGACTCATAGAAATCCATCTATATTCTGTTTTTCATTTTAATATACTTTCATAGAAATGTTTCTGTTATGTCACAAAAACTATTTTCTTTACGTCACAAGTGTTACGCTCATACATGAATTCCATAGCTAATATAACATACTGACCCAACGGGTCACGGGTAGACTAGCATATATATATATATATATATATATATATATATATATATATATAAATACTAGCATGTCCCCATATGTTTCCTGATATTAAATACGTATGTATTTTAACTAATGCAGATTTCTTATTTATATAAAACGAAATATCATAAGGATTAATGTAACATTCTGTTAAAAAATGAAGTAAAAAAAAAACGAAAAGAAACATAGACATGCGCATGTTTGTATTACGAGAGGCGTGCAATAAATAATGCTCGTGACCCACTTCCAGTTATTTGATTTAGCTGAAATTTTGCATGTGCAATAATTTGTATCTCTACGGGTTATGTGGCAAATTACAGCTCTGAACTATTTGTGGTTTCTGTTTTACAGGTTTTGAACTGTGTCAGGTGTGAAATGGAGCCTGTTAAATGTCGAGCAGTGATCCGGTTTTTGTATTTGAAAGGACGCACACCACAGGAGACTTTTGATGAAATGAAAGAAACTAATGGTGATAATGCCCTATCATATGACCTTGTAAAACGCTGGCATCGTGAATTCAAACTTGACCGGAAGTGAGTGGAAACAACTCCCAGACCTGGTCGCCCTCCTTCTGCCATTGATGAGGCATCTGTCCGTCAAGTTGAGGCTGCCATTTTGTAACATCGACGCATTACTATTCGCCAAATAGCCCAAGATGTCAAGATAAGTACAGGGCCTGTGAAAGTATCATTCATGACCATTTGCATATGCATAAGGTGTCTGCCAGATGGATTCCCAGATTGCTCACACCATTCCAGAAGCGAGAACGCGTCGAGTGCTCGAAGATGGATTTGGAGATGTGCCAAGAAGATGAGTCAAATTTTTCAAAAGACTGATTACACAGGATGAAACCTGGGTCCATCACTATGATCCAGAGACTAAAGTCCAGTCAATGCAGTGGAAGCAGTTGGACTCGCCACCTCCAAAGGAGGCAAGGGTGCAGCCCTCCGCTGGCCAGGTCATGCTCACAGTCTTCTGGGACCAGGACGGAGTAGTGATGACAGATTTCCTGGCAAAGGGTACCACATCGTTTAATTAATGGCTTCCTCTTTTCTGACATATAGTGATACGGAAAATATTTTGGTGGATAAGTAAACTAGTTTTGTTATATTGATTACTTTCATTTCACATAAACTAATACCAACCGTGGAGGACAAGACAGTTGTTGTTATTAACGCATTATGGATGTATGTGTAAAAAAATATTTAAAAACATTAGAGTTGTGAAGTATTATCATATTTCAGAGCTTTATTTTCGATCTATAGATTATTTACATATGTAATGTTCTCAAAACCATGCCATTGTATTCTCCGGCCTTCTTAAGGTGAATTTTTTGGATATTTAATCTTTTTAATTCATCCTCTGCTTTCTTCCTACTCCAATATTTTTGATATCTCGCCCGAATTAACTATTTTCATGTTCATTCATCAAGACATAAAATTTAGACATTAGACATTCAGATCAAATCCATTTTTGAATGTTGGCAGACTCAAATTTTTCTATTTTAAAATCTTGCAGTAATAGCTTCACTTAAATTACTATAACTTTTACACTAATCAAATATTGCTAAATTTTAACAGATACAAATCGGAGCATGATACTTTATAAATAATATATGCATTTTTTTAAAATAAATATTTGAAGTATTTCTACATGTTAGGAATTTACCACATACGATTTAGTATTTTTCATGAATCAAAGTATATCAGTTTTTTATTTTTTTATTTTAAATAAAATACTACGACAATAAGAAATAATATTTTACTAGTGTGAATCAAATTTCTCTTTGTTGGTCTAAGTACTATTTAGCTCCCAAATTGATCCCCCGCCGAAATCATTTTATATAGTAAATTCCAAAAGGTATTTTTAGATAACTATTTTTAATACATTTTTATCCTGAGCTTGAAAAATATAAAACCATTTATTCTCAAAAGAATACAAAATAAACACACTTTAATCTATAGACTTTCCAAGATATACGCTTTCATTAACACTGATGATTGCGTAAGCATAAACATTAGTTTTGAGTAAAAACAATTATTTATATTTATTTACAAACATTATAGTCATATACACATTAAATATATATATAAATATATATATATATATATATATATATATATATATAAATAATGTGTGTATATATAATGTATATATATATATATATATATATATATATATATATATATATATATATATACTAGCAGGCTGCCTGGCGTTGCTCGATCATAATAGACACTTTAATATATTTTAATTCATGCATATTTCTTATATATTATAATACAGCCAATCCTCTATTCATTATTACGCAGTACCCATTATAAAGTAGTGCCCCAGATGTGGCCCAGTCGTAAAATACACGCAAAAGAAAAGGTCAACCAGAGGACAAATAGGCCTTTGTCCGATAAATGCATGCTCATTAGCTGATAGGAAGGGCGTGGTGGATACTAGAAAGCTGATTGGCTAACTAAAATCTCAATAGAAGAGGAGCATATAAAAACGATAAACAGCCACAGAATTCGCGCATAATCCTGAAGAGTCCTAGAGTGGATGAAACGCGGAATATTCAGTGTAGCTTAATCGCCATATATATTTTATAAATTACTATATATATATATATATATAGTGTGTGTGTGTGTGTGTGTAAAACCGAAAAGAATAGCTATCATCATTAAGAATCCAAAACCAAAACATTTTGCGCTCCAGTTAAAGTTGTCCCGTTTGGGTAATCGGCAGCTGTGTCATAGCATGTTAAAAATTAACTAACTTTACCATATGAATACATATATCTTGAAACACGAATGTTTTCTTTAAAAAGCCAAAGCACAACGCAGTTTTTAAAAATACACAACAATTTATTTGTTTAAAATCTAAATATTTGACAATCATAACGTCTTCATCAGGATAAGAAAAACAATTGTTTTTTTTTCTTCCTTCTTCGTAACATTGTATTAATATGAATAGAAAATATTATCAGTGTAGTGTTCTTTAACGCTCCAGGGAAGGAAGAACGCATGGTGCGCGTAAAATAGATTAGTTATGATTTTTATCTCCATGATATAAGCGATGTTTAAAATTTACATTGATATACGTAAGTTTACGTTTTAAATGTTAGAATGCAACGCTGTCGCGCCTGCATAGAAATAACACGTTTAGTAAACTTACGACGGCATAGTTCATTTTTTTTTTCAATTTTTACTGCTTGGATATTTTACTTGCAAAACACCAAATCAAATTTGCTGCACAAGTTCAAATTCCATATATATAAATTTTTAAGTCTGTAAACCAAAATATTTCAGAGGAGGGGTGCAGACCTTTTCTCACACAAGCAGATAAGATCACTTACACACACATGTATATATATATTAACTTTATTCATACAAACATTAATGGCTACATATTTGCATACATGTTTCTGTAATCACCCACGTTGGGGGATTACGTCTTCATGCCAGAATCACCGTCGAAAACTGATATTTCAACCAAATACATTTTTCTATTTATTATCTTCAAAGACCTCACTTGTCCTCTCACCGTTTTATGACTCTCACCCAGATTACATTCTAACTTGACAAACAAAATGTATTTGGTTGAAATATCAGTTTTCGACGGTAATTCTTGGCCTGAAGACGTAATCTCCCAACGTGGGTGATTACAGAAACATGTATGCACATATGTAGCCATTAATGTTTTTATAAATAAATTTAATATACCTGCTCTGTTCACTCATTGAGCACTCTTTGGTAGACACATGTATTTTCATTGGATGTACTTCTAGGAAACTAAACTCTACTGGCTATATATATATATATATATATATATATATATATATATATATATGTGTGTGTGTGTGTGTGTGTGTGTGTGTTCTGAAATGTTTCATTCTAACTGCTACACAATCATGCATAATTATAAATATACATAAATAGAAATGTGCGTAATAGTTAAATAATTCTAACCAACATGATAGTAAACCATAAAGAAGTAAATAATTAAACATTGAAAGGTCGTTTCACAGTGAATATGCGAATTTCTTGACGCTAATATAGTCGCTCGCTTATTAATGACTGGATATATTAAGAAGCTTATTTTAATAATTTTTAAATAAAAGTAGTACGCTTTTCATATCGATATAAGTCTAACAAATAACTCATTAATATATGTATAGAAGATAGATGACATTATATTAAAAAATATAACAATAACGTTAAGAAAAAATATATCAATATACGTTGCGAGATAATTCGCAAAAGTTGTGAACGAATTTCTACTAAAAGATTAGAGATTAATCTGAAGTCTTTGTGAACAGAACATAACTGAATCAGAGAGATTGGACGACGGAAACTGATAAATGGATAAGCTGATACCAAATCAAAGGCTATCACTACTTTCACGGGTTTGTCTAAAGATTCAGAAGAAAAATTAGATGTTACAATAGAGTGTCTATAGAAAGAGCCACCATATCTAATCATGACATACGGATGTGAAACAAGGTCAGGTTTTATGTGAGGAGTGGCTACTAAGTATTCATTGCCCTTTGCCGTCCAGTAATGGTCACTTACCTGAATCATAATCTCTTGCTTCAAGGTTATCAGCTCGTGAAACGTTGACCTTTAATGTTATTTACGCGATGCGTAATGTATCAATATACATTTGGTTATAAAAGTAAATACCTCTAACCACACCTCTAGTTAAACTCATGTTATTTTATAAAGATTTACAGATCACGTTATATAAAACAATAATATATTTTCTAATATATTATATAAAGATTTTATTTTATAAAGATTTACAGATCAGATTATATAAAAGGAACTTTATGTGCGTGTCTGTGTGTGTGGGACTTCGTTCCCTATTGACTCGAAAACAGTCGGCCCTATTTTTATGAAATTTCACACGAAGGTACTTCGTATATCTGGCGCTGTTTTTAAATGTGTTTTGTACATAGTGTCTTTGATAAGTATCGATAATCGATAATAAGACATATTCAATGAGAAGCGAATTCGACCAAAGTTAACACCGTACAAAGCCTAGCATCCCAATTGCATTTGAGAAGTATTATTGCTACGCACACCGAAAAGCTCGATATATAAATGGTATGACAGCTTCTGTAAAGAGCAGAACTGTAGCATGATGCCTTACCTTTGCATTTAAAACTTTCATGTAAGCTACTATGTATAAAAATGTTTATAAAATCAACATTAGTGTCTCTAAAGTGAATTGTAGACTACAATGTATTATGGCCAAAGTAATTGCGGAGAGGCATATGAAGCTTCCTTCCAACGCAACGCGATGGGTCTTCAATGAAAGCAGGCATTCAATCTATTGGATTGAAAAATGGACAATTTCGCTGTGAATAAAAAGACGGGAGTGTGAAATATTCGTTGATCATCATTTAATCCAGGGCAACGTTGGGTCTTCTTGCTAGTAATATATATATAGTAAATTATAAAAATATACATAGCAATTAAGCTACACAGGTATTCCGCGCTTCATCCACGCTAGGATTCGTCAGGCTTATGACGAATCCTAGCGTGGATCAAACGCGAAATATTCTATGTAGCTAAATTGCCATATATATATTTTATAACTTTCTACCTAGCTCTACCTATGTATTGAGCACTGTTTAAGTAAATACTTAAATGTTACACATAAAATTATTCTTTCGTATATTATTTTATGTGATTAAATGAAGTAGGCACACACACCCACACATATTAATACTGTTGTATTCCGTGTAGTAACACTTTGGGATTCAAATAAACTGGGAGAAAAAAAGTACATTCCTTCTATAAGGCTTCTTAATTTTAAAAGTATGTATTTCTAGTGGATTTATCTCTATTTATAAATAACAATTCATTTGATCCAGTTTTAGAGGAGTGAGGGCGAAACCGGTTAGCTGGCTTTCAATGTCTTGCTTGCTTTGAATTAAGATTAAAACATGTCGTCTCATCATGATCACAACTGTAATGTAAGGTTGTATAAATTGATAATATTGGTCAAAATCTGACATTCTTTCTTTAAATAAATTTTTTCGATTATCGATTTCGATACTCATCTAACGCATTTCGATACAAAACCTACTAAAGAATACTCCCAGACACATAAAGAATATCTGTGTAAAATTTAAAAAATCGGCCAAGCCGTTCCAAAGTCCATAGGAAACGAACTCACACAGATAATAATATTCTTTTATACAATAGTTTTTTTTTACATGGGTGTCACCACTTATCAAGGTCCAGAGGCCACTCAAGGATAAGGGTTAATAGGTATACGTTAGTCATTGTGATTTTCGTATAGTAAACAGTGGGAATTTTGTAACTTGGATTACTTAGGGAGACGATTCAATTAGAACTTGTTCACATTGGACTTTTTCTTTTTTTTATAGGTATCAACACATTATCAAGGCCAAGAGGCCACTCAAGGATAAGGGTTAAAGAGTATACAGTAGAAATTGGCCTATATAATAATCATTAGTAATGAAAATTTGTTACATTTGATAACTTATATGGAACGGCTCATCAAGAACTTATTTACGTTAGACTTGAAGACAACCATATTGTAGTCAGCCGGAAAGCAGGAAACCGGAAGACAATTCCACAGGCGTGAAGTTCTAATAAAAAAGCTTTGTTCATGGAATCTACGTTTAGGTTTAGGCACAGATAAAGAGTGGGGGGAATTATTGATAGTGTTTACAGCTAGACGAGTGTTTCTTGTGAAAGTTTTGCGAGGGGGGACCATAGATTGAAGCTCAGTCGAACACTTTCCATGAAAATAACGATACATCAGAGACAAACTCGCAACATCTCTTCTGTGAGATAGAGGTTGCAAGGAAGAGAAAAGGACATCTCCTACGAGGCTACGAAGTTATTTTGAACTCTATCAAGGCAGGACAAGTCCTTTCTAGCAGCTCCTGCCCAGATGTGGCAACAGTATTCCATCCTTGGACGTACCTGGCTCTTATATAGATAGAGAATCGCATCAGCAGTGAGATATCTACTGGATCGATAGAAAGATCCCAATTGTAATAGTAAAGTAATCTCTCACTCTCTTTCTCTCTCTCTCTCTCTATATATATATATATAGATAGATAGATAGATAGATAGTTAACATTAATATTTTTTATACAAACAGGAACTAGTGCCTCACGCTTAAATACTACACAGTGTAGACAGTGATAATAATTGCTGGTTTGGAGATACGAATCCATTCCAAAGTCGACCCTCTTTCCGGCAATTAAATCGTAAGTGAAAAGAAACATGAATGCCAGGCCAGGAGAAAATATTACAACGGCAGAAAGTTGATCGCTTTGTTTCTTTATTACTCGAAAAAGTTTACATGTAACAAAATATATTCTGATAAGAATGATTTGAAATATGGCAGATACCAACTAATACTATGCCATAATTTATGATGTTAGATTTCGCTATATTATATGCATCGTGTCAGATTTAGTAGTTTTATGTAATTAAAGATATTTTAAACGGCGATTGTTTATACAGTATAACTCCTATAATTTGAACATCCGCTTCGTTGAAATTAAATGATGCTGTGTTAAAAAAGTGCTGCAGTTAACTTTAATTTTCTATGAATTAAGAAATAGCAAATGAAATTTATTGCTATATGATACTTCAAGTATATGTAAAGTTCAGTTTACGATATATTTCAAGTAAGAATTGTTAAATAATTTCCTAAATTAAAAATATATTTAGACGTATTTGAAGACCAGGTGCACTAAATACGAAGAATTATTTTATAAGCCTACTTATATCACTAAACTGCTAGTATATATATATATATATATATATATATATATATATATATATGTATATATATATATATACTAGCAGTTCAGGGATATATATATATAAGTATATATATATGTATATATATATGTATATATATATATATATATATATATATATATATATATATATATATATAATGAAATTGTCTGTGTATGTGTGTGTACATTTCCATACATAGCGATTCCGTCAATTTTCAGTCTACTGCATCTAGATTTGACGTAAGAGTTGTTGAGATTTGAGAAAATCTTTTTAATCGATTTTCCGCCATTAATTTGTCTGACAAGAGGTTAAACTTAAACGATTTGAAGTTTGAAAACTCTACAAAACTCCTCCGCAAATTTTAGGACTAAACACTTTACATTTTAGATGTAGATTTCTTTGACATAGATCTAACTTTTTAATGCAATTTGCAGCCTAAACACTAAATGTATAGCGGTCATAATTGGGGTCAATGTTTAAAAAAAATTGGCCTCTGTTGTCTCTACCAATTTATTCAGCCATTTTTCGGTCTAAACATTTGAAATTTTACACAAAATGTAATCAGATACAAGGCAAACTTCCTAAATGGTTTTTGGCTGAAGAATTTGCTGTCAATGGTCAAAATTCAAAGGATTTGACTTTTTCGGTCTATAGAAAATTATTCAACCAATGTTAGGTCTAAACATTTTAAATTCTACATAAAGAGTATTCAGACATGCAGCAGGCGTTTTAATAAGTTTTTGCGCGAAAATTTCGCTGCAAAGGGGTCAAAGTTAAAAATTTTAGTCTAAACACTTAAAATTTTAGATGTAGGTTTCCGGTCATCGGTCAAATGTTTTAATATATATACGAGGCGCGTGCAATAAGTAATGCCCTGACCCACTTCCAGTTGACTTATCTAGCTGAAATGTTGAATGTGCAATAATTTATATCTCTACGGGTTATGTGGCAAATTACAGCTCTGAACTAATTGTGGTTTCTGTTTTACAGGTGTTTGAACTGAGTCAGGTGTGAAATAGAGCCTGTTAAATGTTGAGCAGTGATCCGGTTTTTGCATTTGAAAGGACGCACACGCAGGAGACTTTTGATGTAATGAAAGAAACTTGTGGTGATAATGCACCGTCATATGACCTTGTAAAACGCTGGCATCGTGAATTGAAACATGGCCGGAAGTCTGTGGAAACAGCTCCCAGACCTGGTCGCCCTCCTTCTGCCATTGATAAGGAATGTGTCCGTCAAATTGCGGCTGCTGTTTTGGAAGATCGGCGCATTACTATTCGCCAAATAGCCCAAGATGTCAAGATTAGTACAGGGTCTGTAGAAACTATCATTTATGCCCAGTTGTATATGCATAAGGTGTCTGCCAGATGGATTCCCAGGTTGCTCACACCATTCTAGAAGCGAGAACGCGTCGAGTGCTCGAGGATGAATTTAGAGATGTGCCAAAAAGATGAGTTAAAGGTTTTTAAAAGACTGATTACACAGGATGAAACCTGGATCCATCACTATGATCCAGAGATCAAAGCGACGTCATTGCAGTGGAAGCACTCCAAAGAAGGCAAAGGTGCAGCCCTCCGCTGGCAATATCATGCTCACAGTCTTCTGGAACCAGAACGGAGTAGTGTTGAGAGATATCCTGGCAAACGGTACCACAATTATAGGAGCCTATTATTCTTCACTTTTGAGGAAATTAAGGTAAGCTATCGAAATCAAGAGGCGGGGCAAGATCAACAAGGGACCCTTCTCCTGTAGGACAACGTTCCGGTCCACAACTTGCATGTCGCCAGATCAGAAGCACGGGCGTGTGGTTATGAAATCCTTCCCTATCCGCCCTACTCTCCTGACCTTGCACCCTCTGACTTACACCTCTTCCCAGCCATGAAGTTGTTTTTGAAAGGAAAGCCGTTCCCAGATGATGCAGTCTTGATTTCTTACGTCACGTCGTGGTTGGAGGACCAGCCTTGGGTGTTCTACAAAAACGGTCTCTAGAGCTACATCAACGATGGGAGAAATGTATACCACTGGTGGTTCCTATATAGAGAAAGACTAATAACTGTGCCAAGTTTCGTTGCTCTACTCCTGTGGGAAATGGGTCAGAGGAATTACTTATTGCACGTCTCTCGTATACATATGCACATAAAGTTATCAACAGTGCATAGGACCCTAGCAAGTCGGTCGAAACTGCTAGTACATTTATTGTTTTTCCGCTCAAATCGAATTAAAAAGTTTGATCCATGTCCAAGAAACCTATATATAAAATTTAAAATGTTTAGATTCAAAATTAGCGGAGGATTTTGATAGAATTTTCAAAAGTACATACATTGGACTTTGAACTCTTGACAGCCAAATTTCCGGCGGAAAACCGTAGGCAAAAAATTGACATAGTATTTTTGTAGGGAAATGTAAACATACTGACAGACAATTTCACTTTTATAGATATATAGATTAAGACGAAGATTGTCACGGCATTAACTTTGGCGGGTTCAATCGGCTGCTTCCAGAGAATAAAGTAAAAAGGAGGTATTACATTTTCAAGCATTCCCGAGTCGCATGTATATATAATTAGCTGAAATGATGACGTTAGTTTTTTTAGAGTTCAAGCGAGAAATTGTCGACGTTTTCCAATGTACAACACAAATAGTAATCGATCTGATACTGACCAGGCTAAACTTTCCTTAGCTCCGGTGATCAAATGAATACTACATGTGTAAACGTTATTATTCAATATCTCTCTCTCTCTCTCTCTCTCTCTCTCTTTCTCCATATATATATATATATATGTATCTATATACATATATATGCATATATATATACATATATACATACATATATATATACACATATATTCATATATATATAATATATATATATAAATAATATATAAATAATATATATATAAATAATATATATATAAATAATACATATATATATATATAAATAATACGTATATATATAATACATAAATATATATATAAATAATACATATATAATATATACATAAATAATACATATATAATATATATATAAATTATACATATATAATATATATATAAATAATACATAAATAATATATAAATAATACATATATAATATATATAAAGAATACATATATATATAATATATATAATACATATATAATATATATATATACAAATAATACATATATAATATATATAATATTTATATACTATAATATATATATACATATATATATATTTATACAACTATGAGCATATAAAAATATGGAAATAATACATGTGATATGGCATAGGCAAGGGACATTTGCAACGGATTTTATGTACCTCTTCGATCTCAGATCAGCAGTAAGAGTCAGAATCTGAAGCTGCCAAAAACATGGATCACTATTTACATACTTAAAAAGAATTCATAATAATGTTTAAAAAGGAAGTGTCCTCTATAGTATCAGATCTGACCGAATGGTTAATTGTAGGCATATACCAATTCATACCATCTAAAAAATTCCAACAAAAACCTAACAGCCAGCCATGGTTCTCCCCAGAATTTGCTGCTGCTATCGCGCACAGAAATCACTTTTTCCATAGCTACCAACGTAATATGTGCACTGAGACTAAAGCTGCTTCCAGGTCTGCCAGCAACCACTGTAAAATAGTAATAAAAATGTAAGAGAGCTATATGCCCAGTCTGTTAAATCCAAGGTAGCTGATCAGCGGCTTGGATCCCACCAGTTTTGGCAAATAACAAATAGGATCCTGAACAGAAGTGTGCGTTCTATCCCAACCATAATCAATGGACCAGAGGTCATCTCGTCAGCGTCAGACAAGGTCAAACTATTTGCAAAGAACTTTGCAGCTAATTCTACCCTATGCGACGAAGGCCATCAACTCCCCATATTTCCTCCTATAACACAGAAAAAGCTAGGTAACATACAAATATCCGTGCATGAGGTCGCCAAGCTAATGAAAAACCTAGATTCCAGTAAAGCAACTGGCCCTCATGGCATCCCAATTATAGTGTTAAAAAAGCTTCAACCAGAACTTGCTCCCATATTACGAAACTATTTAAGCGCTGCCTTAAGGAGAAGTGCTTTCCGACCCCCTGGAAGACCTCATCAGTTTGCCCTGTATTTAAGAATTCAGGTGATAATCATCTCCCTCTCAGTACAGACCAATAAGTCTCCTGTGTGTTAGGAGTAAGTTGCTGGAATCCATATTAAATAGAGAAATAGTCAACCACCTCATCAGAAATAACCTTCTTAGTGACACAAAATATGGTTTCCGCTCTGCAAGATCTACCGCAGATGTGCTGACGGTTATATCCCTCAGGATTAGTGAATCTCTTGAACAAAGGCTTCCTTTCTAGGGCAATTGCTCTTGACATATCAAAGTCCTTCGACAAGGTATGGAATAAGGGTCTACTTCACAAGATTTCCAGCTACGGTATAACTGGATATGTTTTCTCAATCATTAAATCATTTCTCTCCGATAGGCTCATAAGAGTAGTGGTAGATGGACAAAAATCGGAGGCCTGCACTATAAATGCTGGAGTCCCTCAGGGGTCAATCCTCGGCCTAATTCACTTCCTGATCTACATCAATGACCTCCCTAAACACATACTTAAATCATTCGTTGACATCTATGCTGATGACACGACCATCTACGGCAACACATCAAAGGCTGAAAATGACTCTCTCTCCTCTGATTTTGAGCGCGTGGTTCAATGGGGAATATGTGGCTGGTTACCTTTAATGCATCCAAAACCAAACTCCTATCCTTACATCATCAACGCTCTGATCCCCAGCTGGCATCAATTGTGATGGATGGCTCTCGTCTGGATGAGGCCCCGTGTTTTGACAAGCTTCTGGGTTTGACCTTTACTCCTGATCTGAAATTGAACACGTACATCAAGTCTGTTGCTAAGGTCGCTGGAAAGATGGTGGGATCCTTCTACCGCTCCAGAAGATATGTCACTACTGATGCAATTCTCTATCTATATAAAAGCCAAGTACGTCCAAGGATGGAATACTGTTGCCATATCTGGGCTAGAGCTGCTAAAAACAGCCTATCCTGCCTTGACAGAGTACAAAATAGACTTCGTGGCTTAGTGGGGGATGCCCTTTTCTCTACCCTGCAACCTCTTTCCCACAGAAGAGACGTTGCGAGCCTATCCTTGTTTTATCGTTATTTCCATGGCAGGTGCTCGTCTGAACTCCAATCTCTGGTTCCCCCTCGCCAATTTTTCACGAAAAAACACCCGTCTAGCTGAATCCAATGTGAAAATTTCCCCCACTCCATATCTGTGCCTAAATCAAAACGCAGATTCCATGAACGAAGCTTCTTTCTTAGAACTGCACGCCTGTGGAACTCGGTTCCGTCTGCCTGCTTCCCTCCGGACTACAACTTGGATGTCTTCAAGTCCAATGTTAACAAATTCCTAATGAACCGCCCCCTTAATTAAACACTTCATCAAATCTCCACACTAACGTAATGTACTTGCAATAAACCTTATCCCTGAGTGGCTTCCGGGCCTTGATAAGTGGTGATCACTGTGTAAAAAAATACTATGTGTTACAGAATTAGACAAGTAGGTTAAATTCCTTTGTAAAACAACAAAGAGATTGGGACATTTCCTGGTCGTCATAAATGGTTTAAAAACGTGCAAATCGCGCTTGTTTAAAACACGTGAGTTCTGGTCACGTTGACCAGACATACGTGTGATTTCTCAATATAGGGAAGTGTTCGAAGATAGTCAGATCAGAGAAGCGAGAAGAGAATCAGAGGAGTCAGATTAGAGAAGCAGAGGAGATCAGACCGGTTCTCCGTTAGAGTCAAGGCACCCTCTGAAAAGCGAGAGGTTTTAGAGATAATCATGTAAAATTCTTTGAATCCCTTAAATACAGAATCATGTCCGACCGGTCGAAGAAGTAAACGTATCATCATTTGTTTTTATAACTGCCGTCTTGTGTTGTGTCATTCTACCAAAACAAAGGTAAAGTGAAAGTGTACTACGAAGGAGGACAAAAACGCGAAAAAATGTGAACTTTGTATTTATAACAATGTACAACTGTCAAAATGTTAATACCAAACGCACATTCGGTCTATCTATCAAGATATTCATAAATCTCCTCTCATTGAATTAGAAATCTGTAGAAATCTGTACCCTGTCTGTCTCGTTATATATAAGAACTGTCTCTCTTTATATGTACCCTGTCTCTATATTTCACCAATGTCTCCATCTCTCAACAATATGAACACTCACAGTGAATATATATAATATCTAGCATCTCACAACATGATCACACAAATGAACACACTAAAACTCTCACAACATGAACAACAACACATATATAAGTCGTCATCCAAATAAGAACAACGTAACACACTCATAATAACACCCAGTATGCAACACCAAGACGAGAGACATTCATATAAACTGATGCTAGACGGGGATTATCCATATTTACCTACACAACATAAATTATTATAATCTATTACACATGTTAGCATATACGAGACTAAACAAAACAAAAAAAAAACTTTTTTTTAATTTCTCGCCATATTAAATTATTTAGTCTGCATTTTAAACTATACATAATTAAGCTCTCCTAACTGTTATAATGAAATTCATTACTACATAAATTGTAATTCTTAGTATTACTTAATTCTAAAACTACAGAGAGGGAGAAAGAGAGAGATTTACATGCAGTACTGTTTTGTTGTATCACAACTCATTTTTGCGGCTAGCCAGGATGATAATAATCGATTGATCAAGACAGTTATTTATAAAATATTTTCACACATATTGTGTGTGTGTGGGTGTATATACGTGTGTAAAAAGATTTTTATGGATACAAAATTTTATGAAGGATTTTAATAGCACTAGGGGACATGCCATTATTGAAAGTGAGGACTTTTCTTTAGACATTTAATCGATAAGAAATACTACCAAGTCAAAAAAACCAACTCTGTGTAAGCAAAAAGAACACCCCCATAATCTAGAGCTTATGTGTGTAGTTCGAGAATGCTTCTCCGTCTCTCCAAACTTCATTTATTAATTTCACCCCCTCATTCGTTAATTTTGGTCTTTTGACCTCGATATTATTATTATTATTATTATTATTATTATTATTATTATTATTATCATTATTATTATTTATCCCTTAAACCCACCGATGTTACAGTTGAAAAGAATCTTCGTTAATTTATTCTTTTTATCCCCCTTTTTCATACATGTTTTCCCCTTCACTCGGTTCAAATAATTTTGAACTACATACTGGTTTTGGAGATTAGATTTTCAGACTTTGTATTATTTCTTATCGATTAAACGTAAAAAAAAGTCCTCAATTTCAATAATGACATTTCCCCCAGTGCTATTAAAATCCTTCATATATATATATATATATATATATATATATATATATATATATATATATATATATATATATTACCCTACACCAAATGATTTTACCAAAAGTGCTTCATAAATTTTGGTTCCGGTTTCGATTATAGATGACTAGCGTGAGTGCTGGGCGTTGCCAGGGTGTTTCAAGGTGTATGTTGACAAAAAAAAAAAGAGAGTAAGTGGTTATAGGCAGTATGGCTCTAACTCATACTACAGAAGGAGGACAAGAACGCGAAAAAATGTGATGTCATTGCCGTTGCATCCATCGCCAAACCGGAAGCGGCGATGGTTTAAATTAAGGCTAGTCAATCGAAAAAAGGGGATGACTTTTGAAAATATCCGAGGAAAAAGCGACCGCTCTTTGAACAAACGTGCTTAGTTGAGGGATAAGGAATTAATGTTTTTAGCCAATTTTTCGATATTTATCGACCGACTGGTCCACCTTCAAAACGATACCGATCTTCTGAAAATCCGTCGTCTCTGTCAAGCATATTAGGCATACATAATACATACATACATACATGCATACATGCATACATTTTAACAGGCAGGTTAGATTTATATTATAGATGGAACTCTAGTAATCTATTTTTGTATAAATAATTTTACCAAGTATTCTTAATAAGATACGGTTTAGTTTTTGATTATAGTTAAAGGATATCAAATTATATATATATATATATATATATATATATATATACATATATATAAGTATATATATAATATATATAATATATGTAATATATATAATATATATAAAATATATAATATAAATAAAATATATATATAAAATATATATATAATGTATATATATATAATATATACACATAATATATATAGTATATATATTTTATATATATATTATATATTATATATGTATATATATTCTATATATATTATATATTATATATATATATTATATATAATATATATAATCTATATATTATATATTATATATTATACGTATATTATATATATTTTATATATATATTATATTTATTATATATATATAAAATATATTATATATATTATATTATATATAATATATATATAATATATATAATATATAATGTATATATAACATATATATAAAAATATATATATAATATATATAATATAATATATATATATATAATGTATATATATATAATATATATAATATATATATAATATATATATATATATATATATATATATTTATATATATATATATATATATATATATATATATATATATATATATATATATATATATATATATATATATATACGAAACAAGAACAACTCGTTTCTCGACCGGTTTTTACTAGCAATGAAAAGTCGCGAAACCAGCGACGCTAAGCTCACTGGCTAGAGGCCGATGAAACTTCGCGACACCTCCCGAAACCAAAGTTTCGCCAAAACAATGGCATGCACATTACAGTTTTTTGACAGGAAGCACTGTCAACCAATCGATGTAATGCATAAGAAACTTAAAAAAAAAACAACAACAAAAAACAGCATTAGTCAACAGAATAAAACAATTCTCTTCCACGACAATGCGCCATCGCACGTGTCCAAACCGACTTTGCAGAAGTTAAACGAATTGGGTTACGAATCTTTGCTATATCGAACATAGTCTCTAAACCTCTCACCTATCGACTACAACGTTTTTAAGCATCTCCACAACTATCAAGGGTATTATGTTACCAGAAAAAATACACTAATTTCACGTTGGCAAAAGTGTGTCAATTCTGATGGTGTTTATTTCGATCAATAAAATTTTGTTTAAATCGAGATACGTTTCTCTGAATTTTAAAGTTAAAAAACACTATGACTTTCTTGTCAACATGAAAACTCTTTAACGGCATTCATTTCTATCATTATTATTTTCATGCGCCTTTATTAATTTTATCATCACGGTTTTATATTTGCCGATAGTCACTATTAATTATTTCCCCCAAATTATTTGTACAACCGTATCTAAGCTTGAGAGTAGATTTAGTCAACGTTGTATGCAATGAAAGAGCCGTCATTCGACTTGGAATTTTAAAGTCCTAATCTGAGTAACTTTAACCTTAATTTTAAATAAAATGCTGGCGTGTTGATTTTCTCGTTTTCGCAGACAGTTGCTTCTTTAGATACTACCATGTGTGCCCGGCGTTGCCCGAGTGATTAGAGGTGTTTTCAGCAAAAAAATAAAAAAATAAATAAAAATGGTGGTAGGAAGGCAGGCTCGAACCCGTACCGCGAGGAAGGAAAAGAACGGCGAAAAAACTTGACGTTTTTGCTGTTACGACCACCGCCAAACCGGAAGTGACGTAGGTTTAAATTAAGGCTAGCGAATCGAAAAAGGGGATGAGTTTCGAAAATATCGGCGAAAATAGCAACCCCTCCCTGTAGAAAAGTGCCTAGTTGAGGGTGAAGAAATTAATGTTTTTAGCCAATTTTTCGGTATTTGTCGTCTGAAGGATCGAGCTTTAAAATGATACTAATCTTGTGAAAATTCTCTTCTTTGTCGAAAGTTTTAGGAAGATATGCAAACATACATACATAGATTTATATATTTGTAGCTCACATTTTCGACCCAAACCGATTAAAAAGCTTACCCTATCTTTGAATACCCTTTATGTAAAATTTCAAATGTTCAGACCAGAATTTTTTTGAGTAATTTGGTACAGACCGCAGAGGTCAATTATTTTAAAATTTGACTCCTATTATGACACCTTAACATTTATTGTTTAGGGTTCAAATCAAGTTATTAAGTAAGATCCATTTCCAAACATCCTATATCTAAAATTTCAAGTGTATAGACCAGAAATTGTCGGAGGAGTTTGGTAGAGTTCTCAAAGGTCACACTGTTGAACTTTCACCCTTTAACATTCAAATTTCTAGCCGAAAACCGATAACAAAGATTTTCCCAAATCTCAGTACTATGCATATCAAATTTCGAGTCTGTAGACTGAAAGTTGACGGAGTTATTGTGAAGGGAAATGCACACAGACGGACACACAGACATACACTTCCACTTTTAAAGCTATATGGATTATGAACACGACAAAAAAGATATGGTTTCGAAGATATTTTTAAGTGTTTTTTTTTGTTTAGATATAAAACAAAAAAAATCATATGAAGAGTAGTATGAAATGGTAGTCATAGTATGCACTCAAACTTTACTTCAAAAGTATGTTTTTTTCTGTCTATCTCATGACCTACGATAAATATTACTAGAATACTGTAAACAGTAACAGACGAATATAATGTACTGATTTAAAAATAATAACTTTATATATTGATCTATTTATACAGTATCGGTCATAATATAAGGAACGGAAGAAATTGTTTACAATTATTCATGTATATTTAAAAAATTAGTGCATGGATTTTTCTGAAATACTCAGAATAAACAAATAGAACCAATGTGTATAAACTAGTACCAAAAAACAAAATTACGATTCAATATTGAGAAATATTTTAGTTTAAAATTATATCTGTGGATTTATTCTGGCTAAAAGTTAAGGAACGAAACAGAAAATTTATTTTTAAGAGACTAAACTTTACATAAAAAAAGCTAGTTTTTAATATTGGAACTGCTGATAAGCACAACAAAGAAAAATGGCGTCACCGACTCGCAAAACTCTCTAAGAAAAGAAATAATTTTAAACAATTACAAGAAAAGAAATCAATTTCAACAATTTCTAATATCGTTCGAAGATCAAAAAGTGTTGTTCATCGTGTGATAGTTCGATATAAGAATAAAAATAGATTAGAAGCATATCCTAAAATCGGCAGACCCCCTAAAACGTCTCAAAGAGTGATAGGATTATGGTAAGGCAGGCTCTAAGTGACCGATTCAAATCCACAACATCAATTTCTCGTGATTTTAATGAACAGACTGGGAAAAATATATCTAGAAAAAACTGTTTCTCGACGGTTAGCAGCTGCCGGATTGCATGCCATGGTGTCAGTATCTAAACCTTTGATCTCCAAGAACAAAAATAGCCGTTTGAAGTTTGCCCATGAGCATGTCATCTGGACTGATGAACAATGGGCTAAGGTTCACTTCAGCGATTAATCCAAGTTCAATTTGTTTGGATCTGATGGAAAGAAGCATGTACGGCGTAAAGCAGGTGAACGATTATCCTCCAAATGTGTTAAAAATACACTTCAATTCGGAGGGGGGAGTGTAATGGTGTGAGGTATGATATCCTCAGAAGGAGTTGGCCCTCTCATTCGAATCTATGGTAGGGTTAATGCGGAGACTTATAAGCAGCTCCTTCAACAACATGTCATTGAGAGCTTACGCCTTTCACCTAATCAGCCAAGTATTTTTATACAAGCTAACGCCCCTTGCGATCAAGCTAAAAAAGTTATAAGTTACCTCGAGGAAGAAGAAATAAGAGCAATGGACTGGCCAGCGCAGAGTCCGGATCTGAATCCGATAGAAAATGTTTGGAAAATGATTGGAGTAGAGCACAGACGAGGAATCCCCCAAATCAAAATAATTTGTGGGATTTATTGCAAGAAACTAATCCAGTGTTGTGGTCGAAGATGCAGTGAGGCCATAAAGAATAAAGGGATGTTCACTAAATATTGAATGAATTTATTTTTTAAAACATTTGCATTAAAAACACATAAAGTTTCTATTTCGTTCCTTAACTTTTGGCCAGGATAAATCCACAGATATAATTTTAAACTAAAATATTTCTAGATATTGAATCGTAATGTTATTTTGTTTTTTTGGTACTAGTTTATACACATTGGTTCTATTTGTTTATTCTGAGTATTTCAGAAAAATCCATGCTCTAATTCTTTGAATATACATGAATAATTTTAATTTTTTCCCGTTCCTCATATTATGGCCGATACTGTATATATGGGGTTCCAGTAGTAATCCTTATGTTTTCCGCCGGAATTGAACAAAGGAGATTGCAATTTTCATTGTTATGATGACTAAACTTATACATTCATCACCTAGAAGTTTCATTCTCTGTTTCAGATATTTAGGGAATGGGATTCTAAGAAAGCAACTCCTGTCATTAATGTGCGTCAGAAGTAGAAAGGTGTCATTGAATTACTCGCAAAAGTGCATCGAGTATGGTCCTGACTATATAGAGAAAGTCATTCTAGTGCAGAAAATCTAAGCTGTTTTATACCATCACTCCTTCGTCATAGCTCTTCTAAGTTTTGGATAAAAAATATGATGGTTTACTTTTGGAAACCCTTTTGCATACTACTAAATCTCATTTCATTTAGTATGAGTTTTTGTTATTTTGTCCCTGTGAAAACTGGATTATGCCATAGTTTGCGGACGTCGTCCATTGCAGTAGATGTGGAGATAACGTAGAGGATTAGAAAGGGGGCATTTGGCTTACTTTCTGCAATCTCTTATCTTTCCATTTTTTTATTTTTGATTTAGTGGTCATCTTCCATGATCGATGTCTGACAAAGAAGTAGAAATTGCTGTTTTCTAGGTCGGAATATATCCATATAAAATTTATCGTTGGTTAGATTCTAACCAAAATTAGTATATTTTAGCGTGTCTGGGCGATTACCATAACATAAATTTGTCTACCTTCTATAATCGATGTCTGACAAAGAAGGAAGAATTGCTGTTTTCTAGGTCGGAACATATCCATAGACAATTTATTCTTGGCTGGATTCTAACCAAGAATTAGTAAATTTTAGCGTATCTTAGTGATTACCATGACATAAATTTGTGCAAATAAGATGATGTCACTCATGTATGCTGTTATCTAATAACAGAGAAAGATTAAATAACTCTGCACAACCAAATGACGTCACAAATGAAGAGATGCACTCAGAGAGAGAAGAGGCAGAAATAATTAATTTTTTTTTCTAAACGACTGAAAGAAACTTTGAGACAGGTTCCTCTACTTAAATAACGTTGTAGGTAACTGAGTTCTAGTATCACTTCTATAGTTCTACAATTGGATTCATTTCGGCCGTTATTGCTATAATAAGCGTTATTAATTCTGTCGTTATGGTTTAATATTTGCCGATAATTACCATGATTTTCCATAAATTATTTGTAAATCCATAACTAAGCTTAAGTATAGTTTCATTAAATATTATCTTCTCTTCTCTTCTCTTCTTCTCTATATAAATAAAATGAACTCATTTTTCGCGTCTGATTTTGACATTAATAGGATTAAAAATCAAGATATTTCATGCAAATATAATATGCACAAACGGCAGAACAATATCTTAGGTGTGTTATAGGCTTATTATTTCTCAAATTCCTCGATAATCTTAGATTTCTATACTTTTTCTGCTGAGAAGTCACGGCCAAAATCGGTTAGGATCAATGGAAGTGGTAAAATATTTTCTCTCTAATAAATTCCTCCTCCCCCTGACACCACTTAACACCGTTTGGGGATCGTTCACAAGGAACAGTTGAGAAGAGAACACCGGTTTGGCTTCGTAGTTCTTTCATGTGAAGTTATTTAAAATCACTAAACTAGGCTGCAGTGCTCTGTGGCGTAGTGGTTAGCGTGCTGGACAATTCACATTATATTTTCACGTTCGCGCCGACCTACCGTAGTCGTTTTTTTTTCCTAAACAACTGGAATGGACTTTTCTTGGTGGCAGAACTGTTAACGTTGCAGATGTTTTTTTTTCACACTTTATTTTCCTACTTTTACTCATGACTCCGGGTTTGATCCTTCCTACTTACCTACCATCACATTTTTTTAAACTCCCCCCCGTCCCGGAAACAAGCACTCGGGCAACGCCGGGTACCCCCGCTAGTATGTAATAAAGTACGTTTTATTCTAATTCTAATTAGAAAAATATATCTAATTAACTTTAAACTTCCTTTAAAATTAATATTCTTTTCTTTTACATGGTAGTCGTCCCTTATCAAGACTTGTAAGCCACTCGGGGATAAGGGTTATTTCGTGTACAGTAATCAATGGGATAATATCATAGTAATCGTTAGTAATGGGGATTTGATAAACTGTCTTACTTAAGGGGGTGGTTTATCAGGAATTTGTTTATATTTGACTTGAAGAGATCCCAGTTGTTGTCAGGTGAGAAACAGGCAAACGAAAGAGAATTCCACAGCCGTGCACTTAATCTACGTTTTGGTTGAGGCACATATCTAGAATGGGGAGAATGATTGACAGTTCAGTTCAGATTTACAGTTCCCTATGTAAATAAGGCTACATATATTGATCCAAGCTAAGTCTATAGTTAACTCTTGTCAATCGAAAGTAAACTAATCCAACTGGCTAATTTTCCATAAACTCTAACATAAAAAATAAATCGCCGCTAATCATTATGCCACGCCCATGTGTCTTATATTCGTGTTACTTTATTTATTTTACGTTGTCATGGGCGTGGTTGAGTGTAATGAGAGAATTTACTGTCTACGTTGACAAGACTTAAGCCGTCTAAGACTTTAATTACTACATTACAATGTTGGATACTATTTTGTGAACGTCTAATGACATTATCCGAACAACTCTGAGAGAACCTATCCTTCTTGGAATGTATACTTTGTAAATAAAAACGTTGGTTATTTGGTTGTTTTTGTTTAACGGCATATCAACCCTTTTCAGGTTATTTAATGCCGAATCAAAATTTTTTTTAATAGAATGTATTTGTTCTTTTCAAGTCGGTTTCTATTTAACCCATAGTTGCGACCCTACAGGTACTACCACTTTGGGTCAGAGTGGGCCTGGGAGCAATGACAATTAAAGGGTGACTCCACACTCCCCAAAGCCCGTAAGCTGGGGCCTCACCACTGGCTATAGTTTAAGGTCATATCCAGGACCAAAATAAAAAGGTTACATTGTCACATATGCTTACGAGAAAAAAAGTTGTGTTGATTTTGTCTTCTTGGCAGACAGCTCTTTCTTTTGGTGTTAGAACCATTACACAGTTATATGGTTTCAACGATTTTAATTTCAGATTCAGAAAAGAATAACTACATCAACAGAACTGATAGTCATATCATGCAATCAAAGTTAACGTCGAAAACGTGGTTTTTCGTTTATATCGTGACCTACGAGAAATATTACCCGAATATTGCAAACAATGAAAGACAAAGATAATGGTCTGAATTAAAATAATTATTTTAGAATTGGATTTATCTATATCTAGAGCGTTGCAACAGTAATGCCTCCTTTTTCTATTCAGTCCGAATTGATTAAAGGGATTGCAAATTGCTTTGTTATGATCGTAGAACTAATGCGTTTATTTAAGTTTAATCTCTTCGTCGTAGATATTTACAGTGTGAGATTACAAGAACGCAACCCCTGTCATTGACGTGCGTCAGGAGCAGATGTGTTTTATTGAAATCCTGACAACAGTGCATTGAGAATAGTCGTAACTATGTCGAAAAATTACTTATTAAACAGAAAAGGTTGCTCATTTAATAGTATCACCCCCGTCTTCGTAACTCCTCAAACTTTTTAGAAAAAAAAATGCTTTTTAATTACCCTGTTATACAACGGAATCTCCTTTGATTTTTAATGTTGTGTATATTATCTCAGTGCACATTGGATTATATCATCGTTTGAGGGCGTCGTCCATTAAAGCAGATAATATAGCGAGTAAGAAAGTGGATATTTTGTTCATTTCCTGTAGCTTCATAACTTTCTTTTTATTGTACTTTAGTCGTCACGTTCCCTGATAGATGCTTCCGAAATAGAAAGAATTTATATTTTCTAGGGCGGAATCTATCCATATAACGTTAATCGCTAACTAGTTTCTGAACTAGTAGTATACTTTTAGTAAATTACGCCAAGTGGTTTCATGCCTTGTCTCGGCTATTATCATTAGATGCAATCGTGCAAATAAGACGATGTCACCGTAGTATGCTTTCATCTATTAAAAGAGAAATATTGGATATCACTGTACAACCGAATGACGCCACAAATTATGATATGGAAACAGACAGAGAATGACAAGAAGTATTGAAGTTATTTTTTAAAAAATCTAAACGATTTAAAAATCTTTGAGACACGTTTGTCTACTAAAATAATGTTAAAATATATTGATGTCTAGTATACAACAAAAACTAATAACCGTAGTTGTGTGTTTGCACATGGGATTCTTATGATGGGGGTGATGGGGAGCAACTATGTTTCGCATAGTAGAATTTTAGAAATAATTGAATGCAGAAACGGTTGGAAAATATTTTTATTTGACGCTTTCTTACCAAGACATTGACACTCTTGATGTATTCGAGTGATTTTTTTATATAAAGATAAATAATGTGTTCTAATGTTCTCATCTTGAGTGTTATTACGGCAAGGTTCCCACCGATGTAATCATCCGATTATAGTCCAGTATCTCTTGTTAGTAATATTTCTTTTTACAGTGCACGGAATTCCAAACGGAATGCTTTTAGTCCACGCGTGTAACATGCTCTCGTTTTGTCAGCCATGACCTGGTTGAAGTGCTACATAATTCGCAGGTGTATTATGATACGATAGTCGTTAAGAGGGAAATACAAACGCATAAGTGACAAGAGAAAAGGAAATGGGTTAGGAAATAAGTGGAAAGAAATTTGACATTAAATTGTCAGTTCGACGGGACCGAACAATGAATAGCGATATATATTTTGGAGGCCGTCTCTATCGCGGTGCGTCAACCTTCTTTGCGCCGGCAAAAGGAAACATCAAACGCATTGTTTCTCTTTGGGGAACTTTGAATTTTTTATCCCGCTTTTTTTTTTCTCCCTCGTTGTGCCAACATTTTTTTAAACGTAAATAAATTTAATTAATGCCCCCGTACGTTGGCACATTAAATAAAGTTCCCCTATAGAACTCTTTATTTTCGTCACAATACTATTTAGATTGCTATCGATTTGCTCCTGAAGAGATGATAGCCGAAAGAGCTCTCGAGAAACTTCTGCCTACTATTTTATTTAAAACCATATATATATATATATATATATATATATATATATATATATTTATATATATATATATATATATATATATATATATATATATAACTACTTAATTTACTCACATAAAATTAGTATACGAAAGTATGGAATTATGCGTAAACTTTAAGTATTTACTTAAAAAGTGCTCAATACGTAGGTAGAGCTAGTTAGTAATTTATAAAATATATATGGCGATTAAGCTACACTGAATATTCGGCGTTTCATCCACTCTAGGACTCCTCAGGCTTATGCGCGAATTCTATGGTTGTTTATCGTTTTTATATTCTCCTCTTCTATTGAAATTTTAGTTAGCCAATCAGCTTTCTAGTATCCACCCCGCCCTTCCTATCAGCCAATGGGCATGCATTTTATCGGACAAAGGATCTGTTTTAAAACTAGGTTAGTGTTTTTTTATTGTTAGTTTATATATAAATATATATATATATATATGTGTACATACATATATGTACATATATATATATATATATATATATATATATATATATATATATGTGTGTGTGTGTGTGTGTGTCTATGTATGACGAATGACCTCTACCTGGTTATGGCTGACGGAACGAAGGAAAATACATTGTGTTGCTTGTACTGATGTTTTTCAATTTGATTTATTATATCCATATTTCCATTGAAGTTAACTTGCTTTATCACCAGAGTCTCTCCAAAATATTTGTTTTGTTTGATTTCAGAAAAAGGGCAGTCGGTTTATCCATTTTTTACTTCTTTTTATTTAATTACACATTCTATTAAGTGATAGTAAGCAGGACACTATTCAATGTGTGTTTGGCAAAGTTACCTATGGGTTAGAAAAAATTGCACATACACGTCTTGAGTGAAGGAATTAACTGAGTTAGAACATAAAAATCTTAATAAAAATGAGACTTCGGAGAAGTAATTTCCCTCAGACAATAAACTTAACATGTGGGATGGTTCATTTGAATTATTTCTCTGTAACGAACCTCGTTACTGTTATGCATCGGTGCCCTACGCAGGTAGAGAGTTATTATATCAACGAGTAGTAAGTTTCATTGAGAGCAAGTAAGGTGATTCAGTTTAGATATCATCTCCCTAGACTAAACATCCTAAAGCAGGTCTGCTGATTAAATAAGCAATGACCATGCGTTGGGGATTGGAACAGAGTATTTGAGCAGTTTACAGATAAGCATCAGCAGATCACATGCACTCACAATATAGGGATCTAAAACAGTCGTAGATAGACAATGTAGGGATGCAGACAGTCCACACGTCGACTAATTTTTAATTAGGTAGAAAAATGAAATAAGAATTAATTAATAGTAGCAATTTTTATAAAATGTTAATCTCGGTCTCTCTCCTTGTGAATAAATCTTCTCTCCCCGATAAAGCCTTTACAACTACCAATAAATCTCCTAGTTTTTCCATGCACGTGTTATTTCTCTGAGTTAAGGGTCACTGGCCGATGCAGGAAACGAACACATGAAAGAAAAAAAAAACGACGATTAAGAATGGAGACGAGACCCAAATCTATGTAAAATAAAGATGCATTTATTTAATTGAATTGCTTTTTTGATCACTGATTGACGACCACGAACTCGTGAAACGAAGACGCATTTGAAATTAAAAAAAAACAACAAAAACATGTGCTTCGTTTTATTGTACTATTGTTTATTGAAAATTTTACGCCATCAAATATTGGGAAAATAAAAAAAGAAACTTCCACTAGTTTTCTTTACGAAGCTATTCTTCGACGTGAAGTGTACTATATTTAATCACATGTTGGTTTGGTCAATTATTTTAAATCTTTTTGGAATTTATCCAAATCACGTTAAATACTGCATGTATAAAAGAAAAACGTCGAAAGGCTATCATATAAATTACAACTCACAATCCAATAAAGTAATTACAGAGAAAAAGAAAAAAAAGAGAAAAGAAACGCCGTATGTGTAAGAAAAATATTTTCCCGGCCAACGGCGAGCAATGATAGCTAATAAGTAATAAATAAACTAATATTTATCAGTGTTTAAAAATAGCCTTATCGAAGCGAACCAAATAAAGAGTCAATCGAAACCGCTTCGAATAACAATGTTATCGACGTTCATACAACCGCCAAATGCGGCTCAATGAACCATTATATATGCTGTTTGATCATACACTATACGCAATTCACGAGGATCTAATTGCAATAACTGTATAGTCACAGTTGGACACATTTCTATCTACGTGTGGCAGTCCTTTTTATCAATATCCTAATCACCAAAGATTGTGCCTCGTAGCGCCAAATACGCCATTATCGCCAAGTTCGTCAATTTAACAGCCAGCACATCAATTCCTCATTTTATTGGCGATTATATCTATCACCATTTCGTCAACCGCTTCCACTCCTATTATTTGTCTGAGCGGTTTGTGTCCGTCGCCGCATTGCTGCAGCTCAATTTCATATTCGTCTAATAGTCATTGTATTTGCTTTTCCTCTGATTGCATTTTCTACACCAACCCAAGACCCATTATTATTTACGAGTAATGACTTTCGTTTTTCATGATTATATATATATATATATATATATATATATATATATATATATATATATATATATATATATATATATATATATATATATAACAATCATGTAATTAATAGTATAACTTTACCAGGCAATGGCAAATGTAAGTTTCAGTCCGATGTAAGTAGTAATATTGATATTTATCCCAACGAAATAAAAAAGTTCGATACGACAGTAAGAAGTGGAGATTAATGCCAGAGTCATAAACGAAAACTGCAAACCAAAATTTGCATGAATATTTATTTTACGACAGAATAACTACAATTAATAAAGACGGTTAAAAATAACCTTATTCCGCGGAATTTCATAAAATACAAGATGTTTCTCTTTAGAGGAAAGAAACGAGTTAGCAAATCATATAAATAGCATAGCTGAAAAATTGCTAGCTTTAGCATTTTCTGGAACTGCATTCTATGACCACTCTCATAAAATGCGGTTTCATAAAATGCTAAAACCAACAATATTTTAACTCTGCTATTTGTATATAAGTCTTGAAACTGGCCTTCAGGCTCAAATCCATGCGCAGCATCTGTTTACATCCTGCACTTTAAATTAATCTGTAATTAGTCAATGCATGGAAATCCCTTATATATTAAGATAGTTTCTATTTATACCTGCTACCAGACTTTCCGTATTAGTGAAGCAGGTTCTCGTGTCAGTTTATTAAAAGTTGATAAGTAAATAATCGAAACTGTAAAAATATAAACCAAAAATAAAACCAGAACCGAAATAAGAAGCTATAATATTGCTGATTTGTATGACCTGCAAATCAGTAAAATATGAAAAGTTAAAATGAAAATAAGCAATATTAATACAATATAGTATAAATAATATAATAAAATATTAATAATATAAAACAATATTAATAATATAATACAATATTTATAATATAAAATAATATTAATAATACAATACAATATTAATAATATAAAACAATATTAATAATATAAAACAATATATATAATATAATACACTAGTAATAATATAATACACTAGTAATAATATAATACAATATTAATAATATAATACAATATAAATAATACAATACACTATTAATAATATAAAACAATATTAATAATATAATACAATATTAATACTATAATACAATATTAATAATATAATACAATATAAATAATACAATACAATATTAATAATATAAAACAATATTAATAATGTAATACACTATTAATAATATAATACAATATTAATAATATAATACACTATTAATAATATAATACAATAGTAATAATATAATACAATAGTAATAATATAATACAATATTAATAACAATATAAGATGGCTGAATGGTCTTATTTAAGTTGGCAAAAGAATTCTAATTTTTTAATTCCATAACAAGTACTTTTCATTATTTCATCACTATAAATAAAACAGTACATGTATATGTGTGCAAATAGTCATAACGGATAAACTCTTAAACTACTGATCAGATAACATTTAAATTAACAGGAAATAATAGGTAAACACCAGCGATGATTTATAATAAGTAAAACCTTTATTTGGGCTAAAGAATAACGCGGAAAGTCATGTATCGGCAAGTTGAAACGCGAAATGTTCATTTCAACTGGCCAACACATTTTTACTTCTTTCTGCGCATGCTCACATAAAATTCATTTTCTTTAGCGTGTTAATATTTAGATTTTGTTCTGTTTCTTTTGATAACAACTAGTTGAGAACGTCGTTTGAATTCTATATATTTTGTTTTCGATTGATGGCACCTAGTTATTTCTTTTTTTAATTTTGCAATTATGTCTTTGTATTAATGAATGCGAATCTGCATGAATTTTAATATATTTAAACGATTTTTTTACGGCAAGCTGAATCCAAATTTCTTTACATGCTAAGAATATACATTTTTTCTTTTTCATTTCTTACAGATTTTCTACTGTTTTTTACGACGATAAATATTTTTTGACAATTATTTTTTTGTCCGAAATCCCTGAGAGAGAAAAAAACAAAACAAAATTCGATGAAAAAATTCATACTTTTCTTACGTAAATCCTCCACAACAGGGGACGAATTTTAAGTACAGTTTTGATAGAAAAGCTTACGTGGGCTAATTTCAGGTTTCTGCAATTCTGTTTTTCTTTCTTCTTTTTTCCCAAGTAATACGCAAATATTGCTCGAGAATATGATATTGCAACTATTTATAGCCTAGTCTTATATATCTTTTCTTTTTTATTCATTCTTCGAGTAGATAAGGAAATATAAATTTCAAACTAAAATTCGAAAGATGTCAAATGCTTGTGTGTTTTGGAAAGTTTTCCTTACACATTTACTGAATTCAAATATTTAAAAGAAAAGTATGACAATACAAAATAGAGGCTTAATTTTATACAAAATATAAATTTTCGGAAAAAATGAAATACAAATGTATATACAATTTTGAGAAAACAAATATTAATTTCAATGACACTTTACAAAAATTGGTCGCTGACTGGAATAAAAATTTTTTCGATACTTTTTTACATTAACTACAACACCTTGCTCATATCTGTAATGGTTTCTTTTATAAGTTTTCTGGTATGCTGAACAACGAATATTAGATTTAAATCGGGTGATAGTAAGTAGTTTACCAGGTATTAAAACATGTGTTGTCTAACATAAAAGCTAATATAATTACTGGCAGCCATTTTTTTAGCTACCGAGAAATAAGTAATATGGACGTGACACGGCCTTTGGAATAAACATCCCAAACTGCCCCATTTTAAGAACGGTTTTCGGAATAAACACCCTTGGTCCCTATGTTAAGAACAGCTTTCAGAATAAACATTTTTCCATAGGGTGTGTGTGTGTGTGTGTGAAAAAATATTTGTTTTTCGTCTGCTCCAGTTACATGCATGTGTGTGTGTGTGTGTGTGTGTGTGTGTGTGTGTGTGTGTGCAGTCAGGTCAAACCCTATTCAGAGTTTAACCAGATTCCTTGAAGGAGAAAGTTTCATGGGAGTATGAAATTCACAAGCGGTCCCCAGTCGCATGTATACACCCGTCAGGGGAGATGACGGCGTTAGGTTTTTGCAACGTTTTGCAGGGAGGTGTCGATGTCCTCCATATACAGCACCTGTACTTCCCAAATTGGTCACCCATTCTAGTAATGACCAGGCTCAACGTTGCTTAACTTCGGTGATTTAACGGGAACCGGGGTGTCAACGTGATTATGCCGTATGCCAGCTACACGTATGCGCATTACTAACATCTAGATTGTGAAAAAATAGTTTTGAGAGATTACATTAACTTTTACGTTGGGCATCATATTTTTTCATATCTGACAAACGACTAATAAGCCCTAGATTAAACTGTGATGTTCGTTGTCAGCATACCCGAAAATCTACAAATGTTTACATAGAGACTCTTCAAAATTAATGCGACAAGTACATTTACCAGTGTTCAGATATGCACTGCTTGAAACTGAATTTAAATTATTTCATTAACAGAATAGATTACTAATGTCATCTTAATATATATATATATATATATATATATATATATATATATATATATATATATACTAGCAAAAATACCCGTCGTTGACTGGGTTCAAAAACAGCCTACAGAAAATGGACTCTAATTTATTAAAGTATGATAGGTTATGAAAAGGAAGGGTTGTAAATTTGGGTTGAATTTGGGGGTATCAAAACCAAAGCAAAATATGATGAAAGTAAAAATAAAATAGATAAACCCCATAATTTATTATACCTGACCTGTTCACACTGAAACACTTATCACAATATTCTGTGGATCTATATTAAAAAACTTTGTTAAACTTTGTGACATATTTCCATTTTATGGAGGTCAGGCGCGAACGAACACCCCATGATTTTATTATACCATATTTCTGCAAACTGAAACATAATTATCAAAGTATACTTACGCAGATAGATATGAAATGTCTTTATTAAAGTTGGTGCCTATTTCCAGTTGGGACCCTAACACGTACTTCGACTCCGGTCTGAGTGGACCTGGGAGCAATAACGATTAAATGGTGGCTTCACACACCCCAATGCCCGCAGGCTGGGGCCTATCCATCGGAGATAGTTTAAGGTCGTATCCAGAACCATTATAATGTTAAATGTGACTTATTTTTTTCCACCAATTCGTCGCATTTGCTTGCCACTCGGTCGCGATTTCGATTAAGATTGCCAATTAAGATTCCTCCTTTTACTATGTATCCGTCAAAACTTGACAATTTCTGTAGTCTATTATCTGTACGTCTGTTTACTACTAGGATATGTTTACTGCTTATTGCCTGGGGGAGCTGTTACCGAGGAATTGCGACAGGGCTTGCCAGTCAAATAAAACAAAGCGGAATTCTCTCCCTTTAAGTGCACTAACTTAAGTCTCTCAAACTTCGACTTGTAAGACCGTCCTGCTAAAGAAAGGAAAATACCGCATGACCTATGCTTTTCACATGCTTCGAAGCGTTCGGAATTCTGGCATGCTTTACGTGACAGAAGGCCCTTCGGAATATTTCTGCAATGAAACATCGAGTGATATAAACTATCAGAAAACTTCCATAACACATAATAGCAAATACGTGTTTAAATTTAAAGAATGTATTATTTACTCCATGCATGTGTCAAAACAAAAGTAACAGAAAATTTGTTTGATGTACCTACAGAAATTAAACAAGTAGTTTATCTTGAACAGAAAATTCAACGATATCCCAACAGAATTTTGAGAACTTTATCAAGTAACAATAGTTCAAAATAAAAATTTTAGGCAGTCATTTTTAACAGAACAAAGACATTGGAAAAACATTAGCTTAAAATGATTTTATAAACTACTTGATCAATGTATTTAATGTATGTAATTTTTAGTGTATGGTATTTCTTTGCATCACTATTACTCACGCTATACATATTTTTTTGTTTCTTCCATGAAGGGGATTCTCATCATGCTATTTTCTGTCCTCATCCTTTTTTCAATCTTATATATTTTGCAGGTATTCATCCGGCATCTATTATAAATATTGCAGAACATCTGCTTTAGTGTATTTAGCTAGTATGATTTTTAAAGGCACGCAGATCAGCCGGAGTAAAAAAAAAGCAATGTAACAATTACAAAACTCGAGTGTCGATCGCATCACACAAAAATCACGTTTGAAAATACCGGAAACAAGTTTTGACAAAATGAGGTAAACAAGTAATATCAAAACAAACACTTGAGAAACCATTTTTGCAAGGAAATATATTTTTCAATGCAACAAAGTGAAGGACGCTTGCTGCAAAGTGGTTGGTTAGAAGTAAAGAGCGCGGCTCTTAGGAATTCGAAAACAGAAAAAGTCGAAAGAAAATGTTACAAATCCCAATAAAAAGCATCGACATGAAAAAAAAAAATCATTCTTCAGAATTTATTCAACTAGAAATAAATCACACAGAATAAACATAATCTCTAGAGTTTTGTTGGAAAATAAAGTTTTCCAGATTGTATATAAGAGATGGGTTCTCATTTCATTTCGTCGGGGAATAGACGGAGACATTTTTAAGTAGGATATTAGTGTTATACACCGAGAATTGTAGGAGTGTTAGAAAGAACAGTTTTCCCTTGTCTGTGACGTCATAAGTGAAAAATATGACCAACTATGTATTTGAACAAAATATTTAAAAAAAAATGCATTGCAGCAAATTCGATAAAAAGCCATTCAAAAGTGTGAGGAAAATAGGATCTTAATCGCCATCCTTATGTAATGTAGCCCTTGTGTGAGTGTAACAATATTGTCGGTGAATATATATAACGAATCATTATTAACTAAGGAGTTTTAACTGTAATTCGTCTGGTGTATATTTATAATAGTACATATAGCATTTTTAATCGTCTTATCCGTGATGTGATCTGTGATTGTCTAGTATTATCTATTGCGTGTTGATGGATATATGCATATATTAAAAGTTTATCGGCAGATTTAAAACAAGAGACGAACATCGTTGTCGGTGCGAACACCAGCAAAACATCTTATCGCAAATCTTCCTTTCATGCGTCCTGAAATTAAAAGTGTTTTTCTTCAAGAAGTAAAAACGATTTCCGTCAATGCCGGAATTATATATGGATATTTCATTTATTATGTTTAGTTATTATCTTTCGTTATATATGCTTAGTTATTATGTTTATTAGTTATATATGTTTAGTTATTATGTTTATTAGTTATATATGTTTAGTTATTATGTTTATTAGTTATATATGTTTAGTTATTATGTTTATTAGTTACATATGTTTAGTTATTATGTTTATTAGTTATATATGTTTAGTTATTATGTTTATTAGTTATATATGTTTAGTTATTATGTTTATTAGTTATATGTTTATTATTAGTTATATATGTTTATTATTAGTTATATATGTTTATTAGTTATATATGGTTAGTTATTATGTTTATTAGTTATATGTTTATTAGTTATTATGTTTATCATTAGTTATAAATGTTTATTACTTGTATATTTTTAGTTATTATGTTTAGTTATATATGGATATTTCATTTATTCATGTTTAGTTCTTTTTCGGAATTGGCGTGCTTTACATTCGACTACATCTTGCTAAGTCGCCCCATTTTAACTTCCACCACGTTATAGTCCAAAAACCCCGTCCATCCGCTAACGCGTTGTATATCGACCTGTCTCTCTCTCTCTGTTTTTTCATGACTAAACTCTCTTGTCTCCAAAATTTATCTTTTTCATTCGTTGTCATTCAAATACAGCAGTGTTTGAATATATGGTTAAGTGGCAGTCTTAATAATTTAGAACTGATTTAAATTTCATACACTTATTACAGATCATCTTCTCAGCTATATTTTGAAAAAAAATTCAATTTTCGTTAAGTAAAACAAAAGTTATGATGAATTTCCCGGTGTTCAAAATTGTAAAAAATGTGTAACAAGGTCAGTGACGCTTTTTTATGAGTGGTTTGCATAGCAACCACGTCGGTTCAGCGACTATTGTTGCTAATGATTCACTTCTGTCGCGAAAAAAGAAGTAACAAGTGAAACAGAGAGAATGAATGCATGAAAGGGAGATAATTGGGGGTTTTTATTGAAAGAAGACGAGTGCCGTAGATTGTTATTACATATGTGTTTATGGGGACAAAATAATAAGACTGTAATTAAACAAAGAACAAGTGAATTTATTGGAAGTCTTGAAAAATCATGGATTACAATAGAAAAATGAGAGCATGAAAAGTAATATGGTTAAGCGTAAACATGGAAAGGTAAAAGACTACTTGTTAAAACTGGAAAAGAAAAGGACAGGATATTCTAGTAAAAATATAATACATTTATAACTTAAGATTGCAGCATTAAGAATTAAAAAAAAAACTAAATTTATAACATTATATAATCAATTCTTAATGCTGCAATATTTAAAGTTACAAATTTATTATATTCTTTACTAGAATATCTTGTCTTTTTCTTTTCCAGTTTTAACAACTAATCCTTTAGTTTTCTATGTTTAAGCTTTACCATATTACTTTTCATGCTCGCATTTTTCTGTTGTAATAAGGTATGCGTAGCTTAAAGATACTTGCTATGTTTTTGTCACGTCTCTTTGTTTATACCATCGGTAGTTTAAATTTCATCTTTGAAGTAACTTATTAACATGTTAATATTCTTGTGAACTATTAAATCTCAATATGTCAACGCAACCTAAGTTTTGCCATCGATAACATTTTTCTCTCAAAACAAATACAACCATAATAATCGACTATTTTACTTTCCGGTGTTCGCCGATTAACTAAAAACATAATAGTTTGTCAAAATGACTGAATATGTCTATCCTACTCTAGACTTAAATAATCAGTAACCATAATACCGCTTTTACTCCAGGGGCCGTCCTAATAATGATTTCCTGAAAAAGTAGCAATGTTATTATTTGCCAATATAAATGTATCTATATACGATATTTCACAGAGGAGGGATATAAAAAATTATTAGTAAGGCCCCCTCCCCCAAACCCTTTCTTATTTGAATAGGAGCGAACTTAGTTCTTATCAATTTATCAATACCACTTTACTCAACATAAATACCGTACCGAAATGCAACAAACCCTAGGTAGGTTTACATAGCATCCTCGAAAGGATAGGTGTATGAAACAATCCCCAGTCTCATGTATATTTCTCTCAGGAGTGATGACGCGTTGCTTTTGCAACTTTTTGAAGGGAGGTATCGATGTCCTCCTACACAGATTGCTTGGTATTTCCAAATAATCACCAATATTGTACTGACCGAGATCAACGTTACTGAACTTCGGTGATCTAACGAAAACGCTAACGAGATTATACCGCATATAACCTGAATGCCGCTTGGATACGAAAATATTTGAAGATGGTTTATTAACGATGTCTTCTAAGATATGAAAACCTAATAAAAAGTTCTAACGATAGAATTAGTGTTTTTTTTTTAATCTAGGACGAACATGCAGTACTTCTTCTGATACTCGCTTAGTTTTTACTCTATTGCTCAGTGTAAGAGAAATCTTCTTGGACTAAGGAGAATTTGATATTTGCTCTAATCCAAAGCACCCCGTTCTGTAAAGTTTTTTTTTCCATTACATTTAAAACCAGCCTCATATTAAACTCTGTTCTCCCGGAAAACAAAACAAATAGGGAAATCGTTTAATTATCATTTAAAGATTTAACCGATCCTAGGCGAACCTCGAAATACCAATTAAACATAGAAAAACTGTCCACTTTGAAAAAAAAAGAAGAAAATCTCATCATGAAACCTGTTCGAATAGTTGTTGCGAAATTAGGTTTTCATCTACTTACAGACACTTGCTTTTCAGAAGACTCCAGGTTTGGTTCCATGAATATCTTTTGTTAAAGATTACAAAAAAGTGTCTTGCAAGAGACATTCAATACTAGATTCATTCTTTTACGATAGTGTACGCAATTGTTTCAAGGAGAGTGCTGGTTCTGGTCGGGAAGTAACATTCCGAATTCATATAAAAAATCTCTATTTCAAGATGTTCAGAATTTGAATATAAACATAATAGACCCATATAAAATCGATAATAAAAAAGCAATAAAAAATTTGCAACGTTTTATTTAGTTCGCTTGTGTCATAGAATAAACTTGCTATTATTTTGTTGTGACTTTGTATAAAAATATATAAGTGAGTATTAGACTAAAACTGAGTTGATCAACGATTTTTTTCTCTAATGTTTTATTTATCTGCTTTATCTGATAAAAAATATGGAGATGATGTGGGGGAAAAAGAAGGCCATAGACAGGTGTGCAAAGTATTAACAATAACTCAACTCAAAATGGAACAAATACTTTTCCTGTATATAAATTAAAGTGTTTGCCAGCTTTGTGGTTGCATTGCTATTAATATATACATTATAACTCCTATAAGTTGAACATCCGCTTCGTTCAAATTAGAGGATGCTGTTCAAGTTTCGTGATAAAAAATGTGCTGCAGTTAACTTTAATTTTGTAAGAATTAAGAAATAGTAAATGAAATTCATTGCTATATGATACTTCAAGTATATATTAAGTTAAGTTTACGATATATTGCAAGTAATAATTGTTAAATATTATTACCAGGAACAAAAGCATTGAAAATAAATTAAATCTACTCTTAATTGTTAGGTATTTATTACCTAAGTTATCATCTACGAAAATCATACATTTATGTAAAATACAGTTTTTTTTAGTTATTCCTTGAATGAGTCTCATTGCAGTTGCTATTTTCATCGATTGAGCTCTCGGGCGCTGCCATTGTATTCCGTAGCAATCACGAAAATCTACAATTTCTTGGTTCTGTAGCTTCTTTATGATTATATCTCTTCGGAGTGGCATTGCTTGCAAAACATAGTTGTTACTAAAGTAATAACTTTTTTCTACACATTTTATAACCGTCTCCATAGACTTTTCTGCATCATCCCATGATATTGTTTCATCAGTGTTCTTGGTTATTTACATTAGGGCCAAGAGAATAGTTGCTGTTGCTATTTTCATCACCATTACTGCCTTCAGTATATCGATCAGTAGTTTCCTCATCTTGTTGCACCCACATTTCAACATCATTTACATTAAGTTATTTAAGAACAGCGTGGTTGATCGGTAACCGTTTTGTTTCAAGAATTTTTTCTAGACCAGATGTATTCTCCGATTCTTTCAGTTCAGAAGCTTTTGGCGCCGGGCATAATTTACCCCATGTATTTGTTAATGTGCTTGCTCGAACTTAAGTCAATGTACTTGCGAGAGAACATATGCAATCTTTGATAGTAAAATGACACTGAAAATCGCTTATACTCACGGTACTATTTATCATATTCATCTTGAAATTATTTCTGTAGAAACACTTTAAGTTTCAAATAATCCCTTGATTCATATGTTGGATGAGAGAAATCACATTAGGTGGTAAGTAGCACACAAAATTATTCCCGCAAGATGAAACTAGTTCTGACTCAGGAGGATGTGCTCTACAATTGTCCAACAGAAACAAGTACTTTGAATCAGGTTTACCTTATTCAAGAAAACGCCTCTGTACAACTGGCACAAATTCTTGCAAAAACCATTTTTTAAACAACTGTTTATTCATCCATCCATTTCGTGAAGAATAACAGGATACTGGCAAAGGCGAAACTCCTTTCAATATTCGGGGACACTTTGATTTGCCGATGACAAGAAGTTTATGAGTTCCAGAAGCATTAGCGCATACAATCACTGGTAGTCTTTCTTTATTTTATTTGAATCCTTTTATTTTCTTCTCCTCGAATCCGGCTAATATTTTTGTAGGTAAGCACTTCCAATTTACGCCACTTTCATCAGCATTGTAAACATCCTCTGGTGTTAAACCATTATCGTCTTGAATTTGTCACAATAATTTGATGCTTCGTGTGTATCAGCAGACCGTTGTTCGCCTTACATTATTAATTGTCTTATACCATGTCTACTCTTAAAGTTCCTAAGCCAGCGTTCACTGAATTTCATGTCTTCTGCGATATTCAACTCTTCCTTAAGAGATTTTGCTTTAGCAATTAACATGGGCCCAAATATAGCTACACGTTCATCCCGTTTTGCTACAAACCACTCATGCGATATTCGATCGAATTCAACTTGCTTTGGTCTGCGAAGAGTCCTTCTTTTGACATGTCTTTTATTTGGAGAGAAAGGGCAGCCTTCAATATTTCCTCCTTTTTCTTTTTGATGAAAAACAGTGTATTCTTCCAATCTTATAATCTTTCAATATAACGCTATTTTCAACTTCAGAAACTAATTTTTCTATAATTTGACGTTTTTCGAGTAAAGCCACTGTCACTTGTTTTCTTTTAGAGTTGCAAGCCATTGTGATGCGTTGTTTTACACTATGTTAAATATAGCAATTTGAAAAAAAATGCAATTAGTGTTAATTATCAATAGCTAATCAACATTAATTACATACTACCAATATTAACATTTCTGCGCAATATCTGACTAAACCATGTAAACAGTTTACTGCAACTTCGCATCAAATATGCTAATACAATTTCAATTACGAGACAGTTCAAGTTTAGAGAAAGTCCAGGTTTAAAAGAAGTCCAAATGAGAGGAAGACCAAATTTAGAGGAAGTTCAAATTAAAAGAGGTTTACTATATATATATCTATATATATATATATATATATATATATATACATATATATATATATATATATACAATACACCTCTTTATATATATATGTATGTATATATATATATATATATATATATATATATATGAGAGAGAGAGAGAAAGAGAGAGAGAGAGAGAGAGAGAGAGAGAGAGAGAGAGAGAGAATCGCACTGTTCCTCATTTAATCGGATTTTTTTTTCAATTATGTGTTTTTAATAGCAGTCAGATGTATTCCGATACAGAATTTATCTAGAAACGCTTCTTTTATCATCGCAGAAAATATTGCTGAATACTTGGGGCCTGTGAAAATTATTTTTTCAATAAATCATATTACTCATACCATTTAAAAATATGTACACACATACATATATATGTATATACATATATACACATATATACTTATATGTGTGTGTGTCTGTCTGTTTGTATGGATGTGCATATAAAGTAATACATATGACTATTAGTGGCCTAGTAAAATCACGATGAGACAGCAAAGCAACAAAATCTAAGCAAAATTCATCCCAACGAAGCAAAACTGAAGTTGGCCTCCTAGGGCAATATATATACAAATGTATGCAAATTTGGGCGTATTTTAATTAGTTGGAAAATATAAGTTCTTTCGTACCAACTGTCATAAAATATTAACTATTAATTAGGTTTCAAACTGTCACGTAGTTTTGTCCTATAGAATCAAAGATATGAGCATTTCAATATTCAATTTAGCTACGAGTATATATGTATACATTATATATATTATATATATATATGTATACATTAGATATTATATATATGTATATACTATATTTTTTTAACAAAAACTAAGACATCAAATAATAGAATGATGGCAACACGTAATGTATTTCATCATTAGTTACAAATGCTTTACACTATTCGGACAAATTCAAACAGTATATATATATATATATATATATATATATATATATATATATATATATATTATGTACAATATATATATTATCATATATATTATTTTATATAATATATGTATATACCAACATCTTTGGTAATATATTAAATTTCAACTCTCACCATTTGTCAGAATTTAATAAATTAAGGCTCGTTGGTTAGGTAATGACCGGATTGTGTAATGCGCTATGTGACATTTGCCCTTAACGTCGCAAATTAATGGGGCTATCCATAATCAAGAGCAAATATTTTGCACTTTTTAAAAATCTTAAAGAAATAAGCATAACTTATCGTTTTTACAAACTAAGGTTATTCGAACTTCTGTTAAATTCATGAAATAGTAAGTATAACATTTGCCGTTATTTTGCACAATATGAGGAAGTCCAGTTTTTCCTAATGTTCTGTCAATTTGTTTGTAAAGGTATATACCTCATTTCACAGTCATAAAATGCTTCAATCATATTAGTTTTGCATATGAGTAACAGGTTACATGACACTTCCCCCAAAAATTTTGGCTTTGATGAAGGGGAGCCTAAAACTTGCTAATATGATTTCAAATGATCTGAAATAACAGCAAATGGGTAAAATTGATTCCAAACATCCATTATATTATTTTAATTTTTTATATCATTTTTTTATACTTATATAAGATATATATCATTAATAAATATTTGTCATATGTTATATCTTTCCTCTTTGGAAATATGTACGATTATGAATATCTCCAGTATCAAATAATCCGTATACACAGTGAGATGTACTTTATGTATGAAAACCACAGCGAGGAGATATGCCATATAAGAAATATCTATCATTGATATGTATCTGATATAAATATAAAACAGAATAATACTGTTGCGTTGTGGAGTTTGAATGCGTGTACGTGTCACTATTCTCTATCTAGTGGCTCTACACTATCTGAACCCATGTTTCATCTGTGACCTATTGGAGTTCGTCTAAATATTCATATGGGTGGGGGGTGTATGTGTCATACATATAATTCTACATACCTTATAAACTGCGTCTTTGGTCTTGTGGTTAAGCTGGAATTCATCTGTTCTTGGAGGGAAGCTGGAAACTGTTTGAACGAATGCATTTCACTCCAAAACGATGGTTAGTTTTATATGTTTTTTTTTATTTACTTTCCAAGTGACGCACCCAGAAGAATGGACAGACAGGATCTTTGCTTGTGGTTAATTCTAATATCCAATTCGGAGACACGCCATCTCCTTCCCTGGTGAGAGGGGAGAAGACTTGTTAAACCGTCCGCTCTCTTTGGCATCCAACTTCCAACTCTCTCTATGTCAATGTGACAACAACACGTCTTTTTGCTCAGCAATTTTTAGAACTTACGGTGCAACTTGTATATTTTATACCTCGATATGTTCTGACAACTTTTATCAAAACATATCTTCGCATCTACTTTTATTGTTTTCATCGCAAGTTAGATAGATAGCTAAATCTAAATAGATAGCTTGAGCTAAATAAATGGATATCTAGATCGATAGATACACATTGGCAGTAAGATAGATCGACAGGCGGATAAATAACAGATAATTTCTCGTGTTCCAAACTACATAAAACTATGAAAAAAATAATATAATAGAAGTTCGGAATCAAGTCTCCCCGCATGTTATTTTTGATCATTTAGAATCATATTTGCAATTTTAGTCAATCCTCCATTAATACCAGAGGTTTGGGGGGAATATATATATATATATATATATATATATATAAATATATATATATATAAATATATATATATAAATATATATATATAAATATATATATAAATATATATATATATATATATATATATATACAACACATTTGTGCATCTACTATATATGTATGCATGTTTATATTTTGTTTGGAGGAGTATGTTCTTAGAGTAAGCATAGCACAAACTGTTGAGCGATACAAAATAGGATTCAGGTAGATTTCTAACAATCGCCTTTCTTCCCATACCTTTTATATACACACACATATATCTATTCATACATATGTACTTATATTTGACTATACATTACTATATATACATATACTTATATATGTACATATATAAGCATATATAATTACATATATAAGCATATATAATTACATATATACAGTTGTGCATATGCCAAGTTACGTATACGTATGCATGCGTGGATATGCATGTATGTGCGTATACTTTATACAGTAGAACATACGTATAATCTTTATAGGTTTAGTCTTGTGTATTTAATCTAGAATCACAATTGTTCATCCTACGCTCGCTGACTCGCCATTGTCTCGTCTGTATTATTTTTCTTAAACGTAAACGCTATAGTTGGGAATTGTCATTTTGATTCAGAGACTAATGCTAGCATTAATCGCTTAGTTATTTTGTCTATGTAATTCTACAGACATCGAGTGTTCTACATTTTGTTTGGAAAACTTTCTCGTAAGGTAAACATAACACTGGCTATTAAATAGCGCACAATGGCATTCAGTTTTAGGTTGATTTCTACAATTTTACATCCATTCACAGTTCTTCTATAAGCGAGGTAAATTATATACACTAGCAAAAATAAAGCTCGCGTCTAGTTACAGACATTTAATTACAGCTGTAATGTAATTTCGCATCTTGTTATCTTGTAAATGCTTTATATCACGACCTACGTTAAGGAAAAAATGCGGATAAGACAAAGTGTATGACTGTCAATGTGAAAAGGGAGGCCAGGTCTCTGATTGGATCAACACTGAAAGAAGTCGCTGAGTTTACGTATCTGGGCAGCAACATAGTTTCCACAGAGAGAGATATCGATATTCGTATCTCAAAAGCATGGGCCGCATTGGATGGGCCGCGTTCAATATGGACTTCGGGACTAACTAACAAACTGAAAAAGCACTTCTTCAGGGCAGTGGTAGAGTCTGTCATTGTTTATGGTGCTACAATCTGGACACTCACCAAAAGATTGGAAGGAAAACTAGACGGCACATACACCCGTATGCTACAAACAGTATTAAACATATCTTGGAAAATCATCCCAGGAAGCAGCAACTTTATGGAAACCTACCTGCCATATCTAATACCATCAGAGAAAGACGCCTAGGATTTGATGGTCATTGTCCGAGGAGCAAGTATGAATTGGTTAGTGATGTATTGCTATGGACTCCATGGCACGGACGCGCAAGCAAAGGACAACCAAGATTCACGTACATCCAGCAAATAGCACACGACACCAACTGTGAACCTGAAGATCTGAGGCAGCTGATGGAAGACAGGAAACCCTGGAGAGGAAGAGTCACATTGGTCCAGGCAAGGAGCCCGTCATGATGATGATGATGATGATGATGACATCTTAAGAAGATCAGGTCCACTTAAAATAATGTCATATACTTTACGACAAACTAGACATATCTGTTCACCTTTTCAGATTAAATATGTAATATTTCTAATAATATGCTTATGATAATGGCGGGATAAAATATTCTTATACTTTCTTGGTGTAATTAGATGAGTATTATAGGTAAAAATTTGTAATTGTTTTCGCAACCAAATAACTCTCTAATAATATTTAATAATTAATTCTCAACCACTTATTGCCATTGTAAATATAATATGATTCAAGAGCTTACTCTTAAAAGTCATCGGCTTAACATTCACAGGTAATATGTAATTACATAAATACACTGAGAACATTGACAAAGCGACTATAAAAAAACTGAGCTCCCTTTTCCCCCGCAAGAAATGTATTCACACTAGAGATAACCTATATATTTACAAAGACACAATTTACACAGGGATTCAGTAGTGCTATCACGACTGGACTGGAGCATCTACCACTAGTCTCACTATTTTAGACAGGGTTTAAAAATGACTCTGAAATGTAATATGTTCGGTAGTTTTGGCCAAGCTTAAACCTCTCTTCCATCTCCGCGATTGTGTATCTGTTCCTGTTTAGTACTTTAATGGAATGTGTACTGAACAATTGATAACGCATGCGCTGCTCCACGTACAGGCTCTTGACCATCCTGACAAGTAGCAAACTCTCTATTAAGGTCCGTAGATGCCGGAAAGACTTCTAGTCTAATAATTTCTCTCCTCAGACTGCTAGACTTTATAATTTCCGCCGTACTAATAGGCAAAAATTCAAATATAATGTGAACAGCCATCTCGTTGTTTAATTCCTCACATTTTCTCGTAAAACTACGTCCACGTAGCAATATTCTTATGCGAAAAGAAGTAACAAAAATATATCTCATCGTTATTGCCTCATATATTTACTAAACACCACTAAATTAGAAATCACTAATAGCTAGCAAAATATTTCTTACAAAATAGCGGTGAGCATCCCGCCTTCCTCGGTCATAAAATACGCTTAAATATATTTTAATTCATGCGCATTCTGTATGTAATATTACAGGGTTTATACTCTATTGAATATCATATTTACCATTCAGCCACATCACATATACATATAGATAAGAAAGATTTTAAATTAAATCACTTCAAACTATGAATGACTTTGCGCATTCGTAAAAGTAATACAAATATTTCGGCATGTTGGAATGTTCATATTGTATTTTTACTTGCCGACATATTTCTGTACGCAATATTTATCCTTTCAAACTAAGATTTTACTCGTTATCGATTAAATATTTTCACAAAGACGCAGACAAGTACAGTCATCTGCTCTTTGTATATATATATATATATATATATATATATATATATATATATATATATATATATATATATATATATACCGACACTGGATTATTTATCTTCCACCAGACTATCCATTCACGTGTAATCACCTTTGTCTTCACCATATTTCCTCTGCTTCACATTTTTGTTATCAAATAAGATCTTTGACTTACTTGTTGTTTCATCAAATACTTTTTGCATGCAAAATCCGATCCTGCATTTTGCTAATTCCTACCCTCTGATGAGAAGGAAAGTATTTCTTCGAAACTCCGCAGATTAAGGACTGTCCACTTATCTAGTGTTTCCTTTTCAGATTACATATGTTTTTAACTCATTTCAAAGTGTTTTTTAACATGTTTTATTAACGGTTTGCTCGTATATATATATATATATATATATATATATATATATATATGTATATACATACATATATATATACATATATATACATATATATACACATATATATATATTATTTTAAGCATTTTCATGAGAATCTGTTTAGTTGAAATATAAAGAACTTGAAGAACTAAAGTGATTTTCTTGATTAATGGACTCTGCATCAAATAACAAAAATATTTGATATAACGTTACAAAATAAAAATTAATTTCTAATAACACAACAATTAAAATTGTTTCATTGGTAAAAATAATTATTAGTTTACATATTATATTTATCATATAAATGTTTACGATAGTTTGAAAAGTTAGCTATCTTTCCTATGGTTTGTTGTCCGCAATTATTTTAAAATATTTTACTATTGCAAATTTCATTTTATTTTATACTAGCCTGGGTGTCCGGCGTTGCCCGGGTGCTTGGAGGTGTATGTTGAGTAAAAAAAAAAAAAATGGTAGTAGGCAGGCAGACTGGAACCCGTACCGCGAAGGAGGAAAAGAACGTGAAGAAAAAAACGTGACGCCCTTGCTGTTGCGCCCACCACCAAACCGGAAGTGACGTAAGATTATATTAAAGAAATGATGACGTTCGAAAATATCGGCGAAAAAAGCGACCCCTCTCTGCAGAAAATTGCCCAGCTGAGGGTAAAGGAATATTTTTTTTAGCCAATGTTTCGATATTTGTCGTCTAAATATCTGAGCTTCAAAAGGATGTCGATTTCATGAAAATCTGTGGCATCTGTCAAAGTTTTAGGCAGACATACATACATACATACATACATTTAAAAAGACAAGTGACATTTATATTATAGATGAGATTTCATAGTAATATACTATTTCATAGATATACTTGGCCTTCGGGACAAGATCAAAGTGTGTTTTCTGTTCTTCAGATGCTGCACTTCTATTTCTTGTTCTCTTTCGGTGGAGGAGAAATCCTTCACGACTGAGACAATTTTTATTTTTGTACCTTTTCTCCACGTTAAAAAAACGACCCTGGTGTCTAACTCTGTCCCGTGGGGAGGCATAGTAAATAGGTACTATTTCATAGATTTACTTTTTGAGAAGTAGACATGCTTTATTCGAAAAAGAGAATTGCGAGTTATTGTTGTTAAAATTACTTTTTTTTATTACATCTTCACCCCAAACAAGGCACATTGCCAGTTTGGTGTAGGGGGCTACTATCAGGGGGAAAATACTGGAGTACTATGTAGGGATTTGGGCAGCAAGATGTTGGTTCACGTTGCACTTGAATCTCTGCATGTCAGTACAGTTGGGGAAGCAGTGACCTGGAATGGAATTCCAAAGTCTAGCGGTTCTGGGGAAGACACTACTGGAGTAGAAAGATCGGGTCTGTCGAGGGTGTTCACGTCGTGGGGGCACAAGTGCTTGCAGTTCATCAGAACATTCACTATTAAAATACTTGTAGAACAGGCAGAGGGATGCAACGTTTCGTCGATGGGACAGAGGCTGAAGCTTTGATGCCAGTTTAGGGCCTCTCAGATTTGCGACTCTCTTTTGAAACTTATCAAGGTGCGAGAGACTAGTAGTCGATGCACCAGCCCAAATATGACAGCAATACTCCATACATGGGCAAATGGTTTCCTTATTGAGGTACGGGATACTTTCGGGTGTTAGTAGTTTTCTAGCACGGTAGAGAGAGTCCACCTTCCTTGCAGCGGCCCTGGCAATGCCCTCGATGTAATTGTTCCAACTCATGTTTCCTGTGAACGTTAGGCCAAGGAGCTTGAAAGACGTACTCTCAGATAAAGAGTCGTTGGGCATTGCTATAGGTGGTAAAGAAGGTTTCTTGTAATTATTGAATGAAACTAGTTTAGTCTTGGCGGCATTGAACGTGACCATCCATTTTTGTCCCCATTCCACTACTGATTGGAGGACATCCTCTAGTGTTCATTTGTTTTTCTTATCGTGCCTGTTATAGTGGTGTCATCAGCATATATACCCATCTCAGAGGCAATTTTGTCGGGGAGGTCATTTATGAATATCAGGAACAGTAGAGGTCCGAGGATAGACCCCTGGGGCACTCCCGCATTTAATTTTTCTCATATTTAAAAATATTTTTAAACATGATTTACTAACCATTACATTGATTTATTTTTTATGGTGCAGAAAATACATTGATATAAAATAGCATTATATGTAAACGCTGAATAGAATTTCTCATTCGAGGTAATTAGATGTCGATAATTTTAAATAGTAAATATAGAGTGCTGTTTTTTAAAATGCATTACGAATTTTTTTTTTGATTTTTGATTAGTGATATGTTCACGCAGAAAGAGGTTTATAATCGTAATTTACGTCCAAGAGCAGTGATTAATAGCCAAAATAGTATAGTAATAGAAATTGTTGTTAATAACCCGTTAATTTGCATGAATGACACATTAAAATAATAATGTCAGTATATTTTTGACTTTGTAAAGTACATAATTTTAATTGAACATTTGTTGTAGTCAGTCACGCGTTGCTGTGGCTCAGTTTCATTAAGTAGAAAAACACCACAGAAAAGAGGAAATGCCCGTTTATTATATACTTAATTTCCCAATGAGTGTACAGGCAAAATATGTTTGTTGTTTCATTTCTTAGGCAGATATTGAAAATGTCTGGTCTGCCGACTCTAGAACACGCAACATATAATTGTCCATGTGAGAAGCAGTCAGTGTGTATATGTAAGACATACAATTGTTGTAACGGTGGAATCGAACCCTAGCCGCCCAGTTACAAGACCAGAGTGGTCTTGGTCACCCCACCCCCGCTCATAAAAATAGACTCGCCCGCTTGCATGAGAGGCGAGAGCAGGCTACTTAAACGAGACATTCACGATAACCCGTGTGCTTTCAAACATACGTCGTCTTGCCGACACTTTACATGGTGTCGCCGGTATAGGAAACCTGCTACCAACAACTTTGGAATATTGACGAACAGATGCTCGAACTACAGCAAGAGCACATCGCCCTGTGATGAGACGGAGGACAGGACACTGGATCGAATCTTCGAAGAGTCGAAAAGAAGGATTACAGAAGAGATCGAGAAAGGTTTAAGAACCTTCGACGTCAACAGACCACCTTGTTTGTAGACGGATTCAGTAGGATAAGTTTGGGATATTTTATTTTCCAGAAGCACTGCAACTGTGCCACCGAAGCTGGACCGAAGTGTTGTGAGGACCCCGGAGATTAATCCTGGCCCGCTCCCGATTTACTAATGACGCAGAGTCCCTATACGAACCAGTTTAAGGAGAGGCATTGGGATTATATTACGAACTGGAAGCATGCTGCATGTTCGTTTTGGGATGCCCAGACCTGTTACTCACCGGGGCCCATAAGCCCTTGGTAAAGATCTTCTCGAACAAAACCCAAAACTTCAAAAAACGGTCTTTGGTGTACAATTTTCGAATAAAGCATCTCCCTGGCAAACTCAATGCGGCATCAGTCTGTACATCGAGATGTTCAGTAACGTTAAGCCAGGGAGAAGCAAACGAAAAGGACATCGCACAAACCATGGATAGTGCCATAAGAGCGTTATTTAACTCCACTTATGAGTGGGGCCCCAATTTAAGGGCAATAACATGGGACAGGAATGTGGCAGCAACTGATACTGACGAGGAATGCTGTACCCTCGCCGAATTCATACAAAATGGTTTCCCTAAATCTCGGCACGAACTGCCGGAGACAATTCGCAGGTTTTGGAATATGAAAGAGGAGTTATATTTCTTGGAAGGGGTGACGATAATGGAAAATAAAATCCTCATACACAGAAAACTACGTGCGGAGGTACAGGAATCGCTCCATTTGGCGCACCAATGTCCATTTGGCGCAGGAATGTCAATGGAATGTTGGCAAACGCCAGAAAAGGTATGTTTTTGCTAGCACTAAATGCAAGCATTCGTCAGATCCGGGCCCAATGCAAAGTATGCAACGTAATGGCTTTGTTGTAACCTAGGGAACCCCGAATGCCGCCCTCAAACCAGAGTTCCCATATCAGAAGGCTCTGATGGATTTTTCGATTTACGAGGGAAGAACTACCTAGTATATGCAGATAGATACACCAGATGGGTAGAAGTCACTGGTGGAATATTATGGACATTTACTAAATTCAAAAATTCGGTTAGATTATTAAGCGCTTCGTCTGCTTAAATAAGTGCCGACAGGCTTATATGTGACAACATAACTTTTAATATTATGTTGAAAAATATTGGTAAGATCGTGGATGTCTTTGTTATTGGTTTAAAGAATAGCTCGTTTAATCAGCGCACTGGCACATTTTAATTAATTGGAATGTCTTCAAATACTTTTTTAATTAATTTTCACTTTTGATCTCACTGAATTACAAGTTATGCGGCAATGAAAATTTTCCTGAAGTTAGATCAGCCGGTACTTTTTCCTTTCGTCATTATTAAGAGTTTATGTGAAAATATCTCTTCTGATTGATCGCTTTGTAGCTTGACACGAATATTTATAGTTAAATATGTCTTCACTTGTCGCTAAAACATAAATTATTTGAGACAAGCATTTATTTATTCTGTTAAGGCTGATCGGTTAATTACAGGTGACGTTTGCCTGAAATCTTGAAGCATAATTTTATGCATTTAATAATAGTCTGTCATTTTCACGCAGATTTTATAATGATAGATCAAGAGCCTTGGGTAATATTTTGGAGCGTCATTGTGTATTCATTCTCAAACAATAATTTGAATTGCTGCATTATTTTTTAATGTTGCAGGTTTTAAAATTTGCACGTTGGAGTTACAATAAATTGCACGCTTAATGATTATTTCAAAGCAAACTGAGCAGTTCTTTCACCTGATAGCAATGTCGCCGCTATTTCGGATGATGCAAGAGCTTAAACTATACTTTTTTAATCGAATGGCCGCCAAGGTAAATTGGAATTAAAAAGGTTTTACGTGTTCCTCTAGACACATTTAAGAAAAAGATTTCTCCAACTCTGTTACTGATAGTCTGCATTATATATTTGTTAATGTGTCATTGCTCAAATATTTGTATATTTGATGGTACGTGCAACCAAAGATCACATATGCTGTAATTCTGTACACAAGCAATTTTACATCAAACAAAGTAGCAGATCGACTTGATGATGTCATACCCAATTGAGAACTTTTCAATTCTCAAGCACACGTTATCATTTATTATTAATGCTCCATTATTGATGTCTCATGTAAAATTAAGGTAGGTATTTATACTTCATTGCGTTTTGGACACAGAGTATTTTAAGACATACATCTGTTTGAGATGAAAGAGAGCAAGTGGTCAATATGCACGCTAAGAATGCATAAATTTGAGTAGGATATTATGTGTTACACGCATTATTAACTATTTTCCAATAAACTCAGAGCTTTACGTGCATTGCAATATGTAGCATGCGTTGAAATGATTGTCAAATTACCGGAAAGAAGTTCGATCAGCGACATTTACCAACAGCATGTGAAGATGAGGATGAATGGTGTATAGCCTGCTTATTGTGTTCTCTTTGAATATATCATGCTATCTTTCGAGCTGTTCTCCCTTCTGGCACCGTTAAATGATTTTCTACATACATACCAAGTTTAATACATATGCGCTTCCGAATTCAGCAGTGGTTTCGCAAATGCATCAATTAGACATAACGTGAATAACCCGTTAATATTGTAGCCGATTGATTCAGAACTATTTACTGTATACTTAAAGCTGCACAGTAAACGCTTTGTCCATTTTCTAGATGTACTGCTAAGTCGACAATAGCCGAAATTTTTAACGTAAATGAAAGAATTTGCTGTATGACTTCATTCTTGATTATGTCTCTTCCACCTTGTGCAGTTTAACCGAAAGGTATTATTGCATTCCTATCATATATTTATGCATGCCAGACAAAAACTACCGTATCACAGTCTTAATACTAAGAAATGCATTCGATCTACTGAGTTACAGTATTCTACGTTTTTGTGCGACTAGCGGGAAGAAAGGTGGAGTCCAGCTTTGCCCGGGTTTAAAATACGCTTAAATATAGTATTTTAATTTGTTCAGATTTCGTATACATTATTCTAGCATCGTGATTCCAAAAGAAAAAAAAAGTATTTAGGTGCCATCAGCTGGAATCGAAACCGAATGCAAATCTGTAACATTCAAAGCTGCTTATGTTACCACTGTACCACCGTGACACGTATATGAACTGATTAAAAATTTAAAAAATAAACAAAATGAATAACGATTTTCTTCAATTCTGACCGATTTTTAACATATTTAAAACTATTGTTTACTGGATAAACACCCATAAGAACCGTTCGTAAAAATCTAATCATTTGACGCCCCTAGTGCCGCTTTACACGTTTTAGTTTCAGCCGAGATAGTTGGAAAATATGGAGAGAGCAGGAAGACAGACATATAGCATATTATATATTAGATTTGTAAATTTCTGATACAAAGACGAATAAGAAGCCGTCGGTTATCAACTTCGATGTCATCATTAAACCCATGCATTATTGCTAATTTATCATCATCGTCTACTAATCTTCTTCTCGATAAATAATCCCCATCAGTTCATAAACTCTTTGAAATCAATGGTCGAATAAATGACATAACTTTTTCTTCTTATCATGCATAATGTATTTGGATTTGTCACACAATCACTATATCATATTTTTTTACAACTTCATGTAAATCTGTACCACTGTCAGCATAACGTATTTTAATGCATATTACATTGTAAACTTCGTTTAAATGTATTTTGTCATAGCGCCAGATCAGTACGTATGAGTGTGGTAATCCTCGTTTTTTGCTATTCCACTTAACACATCCAATATCTCACCAAGCAGTTATTGTTTTACCATGAAGTTTATTAGGGATATCGAGTTCTGTCTGAGTACAAGCGCTGCGATATAGATACTACCTACCAATGGATGTCCAGTAAATAAAAGTCGTTGTATATCCTAACAGGCTGGGTTGCATATGAATGTAATGAGTATGTCAAAACGCCCATAGTGAAAAACATATGCAAATGCACCTTTATCGTACCCATGTATATGGCGTGAACTGCCTTAATATAAAGATTGCGATATCATTAGTTATTCTATGTAAGTTATTTTACAATCATTTTTAACTACATCTCGCAAATAAACTTATTGTTCAGAACGATGTTTGATCTGATGCAAACGGATGAATAGCAAACGTTCCGTTTCAAATTTTGCATGGCTATCTACGATATATTAGTTAAAAAATTGGCAGCAGTATTGAATAGGATTGTGTTCATTCTCTTGTGTCATTAATTGGTATGAATACTATTTTATTGCTTTTTACTTCTTCACCACAAACTGGATAAGCTCCTGGGTTTGACCTTTACACCTGATCTTAAATGGAACACATACATCAAGTCTGTGGCCAAGGTCGCTGGGAAAATGGTGGGATACTTCTACCGCTCCAGAAGATATCCCACTAATGATGCAATTTTCTATCTATATAAGAGCCAAGTATGTCCAAAAATGGAGTACTGCTGCCACATCTGGGCGGGAGCTGCTAAAAAACAGCCTATCCTGCCTTGACAGAGTACAAAATAGACTTCGTGGCTTGGTGGGGATGCTCTTTTCTCTACCCTGCAACCTCTTTCCCACAGAAGAGACGTAGCGAGCCTGTCATTTTTCTATCGTTATTTCCATGGCTAGTGCTCGTCTGAGCGCCATTCTCTGGTCCCCTCTCGCCAATCTTTTGTCAAAAAACATCCGACTAGCTGAAACCACCGTCAATAATTTTCCCCACTCCCTATCTGTGCCTAAATCAAAACGTAGATACCATGAACAAAGCTTCTTTCTTAGAACTGAACGCCTGTGGAACTCTGTTCCGCTTGCCTGTTTTCCTCCCGACTTCAACCTGGATGTCTTCAAGTCCAACACAAACAAATTCCTGATGAACCGCCACCCCCTTAGTAATGACACCTTACTAATTCTCCAATACTATTGCTACACTATCCCTTTGATTACTGTACACACAATAACCCTTATCCCTGAGTGGCCATTGGGCCTTGATAAGTGGTGAACTCCATGTAAAAAAAGTGATACGCATCCGCATTATTCTGATGAAGTTTCTGCAATTCTTGTCAATTGATTGTTTCTCCTACAAAAACACTATTTCTAACTTGCACCTGATCTCAAGCTAAAAGGATTACAAGTTCATCTATACTTGGAACATTTAATCTCTGCACGTGTTATACAACAGTTATAACGGGAGCAGTCGTTTGAGTCCATCAGGAATATGTTAGAGAAATGAAAAATATTTAGTAAGTTCTCAAAATAAACAGAATATCAGTAATGGAAAACGTTTAAATTTCAAATCCAAAAATAAAACAAATGATCTTTTGAAGAGACGTCTGCCATTTACGCCAATCAAAAAAGAAATTTTAATGAGTAAGCAACATATTTATTGAGCAAAGAAAATAAATGTGATGTCATTAATGAAAAGAAAAATAATGATAACCTTTTTATGTAATAAATGAACAACGTTTGTCATTAAAAATGTTTCAGAAAGTGAGAAAATATTAAATTAGTGCAAAAATAATGTGTTTTTTCATATATAGTTGGACGTAAAATAAAGACATTATTTTCGCACCAACCTAATATTTAGTAAACAAACAAAATAAATAAGATATCATTAATGAAACAAAAATTAATGATTACTGTTTTATGTAATAAATGAACAAAATGCTTTTAAGAATGTCTGTCATTGAAAAATAAATGTTTCAGAAAGTGACAAAATATTAGGTTGGTGCAAAAATAGTGTGTTTTTATATATTATTGGACGTAAATAACATTATTTTTGCACCAACCTAATATTTAGTAAGGAACAAAATAAATGAAATAAAGTAAAAAAAAACAGTTTGATATAAGCGTTATAAGAAAAAAATTAACAAACAATATTTGAAGAACATCTGTTGTTTAAGACAATCCTAAAAATCTGTTGTTTAAGACCGTCCTAAAAGAACTTTTAAAGAAAGGAAACATTTTTAGAAATCAATGAAAATAAATGGGATATTGATGATGAAAAAATAAGATACAATTTTAAATTAAAAAACAAAAAAACTTTTTAATGAACATCTCTCGTTTATGTTCACCATAAAAGACATGTTAAAGAAAACATATTTACTAAATCAACAAAATAAATTGGATTGATATTGGCAATACGTGTAAAAATAAGTTTTATCTGAAACAAATAAATAGAAAAAAATGAACAATGTCTGTCGTGAAATGTTTAAGAAAAAGAGAAATATTAAGTAAACCAACAAAACAAATGGGATATCAGCAAAAAAAAAAGATTAGGATAATTTTTATATTAATAAAATGAAGAGTAAATTTTGTAAAAGCATATGTCGTTAATCTAACCACAAAGCAATGTAAAAACATGAATATATTTATAAAACTAGAAAAAATAGTGAGATATTAATAATAAAAAAATATTTAGAACAAGTTTTATATGACGGAAATGAATAAAAACCTCTTTAACGTACGTACGCGTTTAAGCCCACTAATAAATTCAATGTAAAAAAATATTTTGTAAACTAACAGAATAAATAACATTGTGATAATAAAAAATAGTTTAAATATATTTTATCAAAAACAATTAACATAATTTTTTAAAGAATGTTAACCGTTTAGATTAAATGAGGTAACTAATTTGCACAACAACTTACAAAATTATTTTTATAAATAATTCCCTATTATAACTTATTTATAATTAAAGAGGTAAATTTGCAAATAGATTAGGCAATGTCGTAGATAAATCTTAGACAAGCAGAATAGTTAAACGAAAATCATTGTTACATTTCTTCGTAACTCACATTTAGTTGAATCACGTTAATTTAGAAAAGTACAAATATATCATTGTATCGTGTACTTATCGACCACACATTAGTGATGTTGAATAATTCACCTGAAGATGTTAAAAGTGGATGCCGTTATTTTCAGTCGAGCAGGTTTTTCTTATATATGTCCTGATATAACGGATACGAAATTACATTACAGCTGTGATTAAATCGATGTAACCAGAAGGAGAGTTTTATTTTCGCTAGTGTATATAATTAATGTGATTCGATGTAAAACTCCACCTAAGACTAAATGTCATTGTGTACCATTTATCAGTCAGTGTTATGTTTAATTGACGAGAAAGTATTTTTCCAAAGAAAATAAAGAACACTTGCTGTCTGTAGAATTACTTAGACAAAATGACTAATTGATTAATACTAGTATTAATAGTCTTCGGATTAAAATGGTAATTTTCAAGTAGAAAGTTTATGTTTAAGAAAAATATTACCGACGACACAATGACAAGTAAGTGAAAGTAAGAATGAAAAATTGTTAGTCTAGATTAAAAACTTTTTTTTACACGGTGTTCACCACTTATCAAGGCCCGGAAGCCACTCATGGATAAGGGAGAGTAAAGCTATAAAGATTATTGGTAAGAGTTAAGAAAACGCACACATACATATCTACTGTACATACTACACATATATGGTATATGCACAAATTCATATGTATATATATATATCAATGAATCTATACACACACATATATATAAATGTATATATACACACATATTATATATACAAATGCATATATATATATGCTCATATTTATATATATACACACATGCATATGTATATACAAATGCACACATATACACTCGCATATTATATACACAAATGAATACATATATACACAAATTAATACACCAAATGCATATATATGTACACATGCATATATATACATACAAATACACATGTATATATACATACAAATACACATATATATACACATGCATATTATATATACCAATGCATATACATACACATGCATATTATAAAAACTAATGCGTATATATACACATGCATATCTCTATACAAATGCATGTATATATCCATATATATATATATATATATATATATATATATATATAGATACAAGTATATACATATTTTTTGTAAATTTGGAATTAGATACGGTAAATTAAAAAAATTGCAGCAAATTTATTGTCAACTTTCATTTATATTTTTAATTATCGAATCATAAATTTCTCGTATTTTTAATTTATGGAATTTAAGCACAAATTTATCTTTATGCTATAGTCTTACGTTGTATACTAGGCTATTTTATCTGATTGGGCTTGCTTTAGAAATATTGATACTAATATTTATATGGTCTTTGATTTTACAGCAATGTACAAGCTGTAATCTTTATTTATTTGACTTACAATGATATGTAGTCATATATAGACACACACATGCACGTATATATATATATATATATATATATATATATATATATATATATATATATATATATATATATGTGTGTGTGTGTGCATATAATATTAGTACAAATGTGTCCATGTGTGCATATAAAATTATGAGTAAGAATCCACAAAAGACTGAATGTCATTTTGTGCCGTGTAACAATTTATCTTGCGTGCACCCTCTGAACAAGTTTTGCCAAACAAAATGCACAAAACATCATTGTTAGTGTCATATTTTATTAAGAAGCCGTCACAGCATAAGAATTGCTTTACCTATGGAATTACATTTTAGTAAATAGATTATAAAGACTTATATTCAAATACGAAGGTGTAGTTTTGTCCGCCTAATTTGGTCCATTTCTTAAAAAAGTAAAATAAAGTTATTCCAAGCAAACATGAAAATAATATTCCCAAGCAATATCGAGTATTAATGATTTCTTAAATATTTTTTTAAATAAGGTAATGATTATGTTAATATTTCAAATTACCAGGCGTTAGATCAAATTAGCGTAAACTAGATCTATTTAATATGTTCTTCCTTTCCTAGAGTAAATTTGTTTAATTCAATTTCTCCTTATTATTAATTGCTAATAAATAGAAATCTTATGCCTACCTTTTACGTTAATAAATATATTCACAAGTATAGGCATTCGCCGCAGGAACTTATCTATTCCTGCTTTATTTATGAGAAAATATTTAAAATTTTGCCAAGTGAAAATGTAAATGAACATTAATTCGATTTTCTTCAACTTTGAACCATAACAGGCCGGGGGAGTTTTAATCGAATTCTAAGTAAAAATCTATTTGCACATGTCATTACAAGTAATGTAATCATTCGATAGATTATTATGCAGTAGGTTCTCATAAAAATCGATAACATTATGTATTATCGATTTCGTTGTGCCAACTCCAATATATTAACTCAAAACATTCAAGGTAAACAATTTTTAAAAGTGACACACAATTGAATAAAAATGTCTAATTCATCATCTCTTAAATATATTTATTAGAATAGACGAGAACTTGACTGAAGTATGACATTATTTTCAACGGAATATTGATTTGTTTTTTTATATATTCTTGAGGAATATAATCAGTGTAAATTAATCAGGTAAGACTGAACAGAGAGAGTTAGTTATAACAAGTTTATCGTTTGGCCTTCAGGACAAGATCAAAGGGTAGTATCTGTTCTTCAGATGCTGCACTTCAATTTCTTGTTCTCTGTCAGTGGAGGAGAAATCCTTCACGACTTAGACACTTTTTATTTTTGTTCCTTTTCTCCACGTTAAAAAAACACCCTGGTGTCTAACTCTGTCCCGTGGGGAGACATTGTAAATAGGAGCAATGCAATATGACAAATATGATCGTGGCATTGTAACGTTATTCAAGACCAACACATTGTAGTTCCAGTCGCAAAGCGGAAAAAACTAAAAAGAGAATATTAACTCGATTTTTTGAAGTACAGCTATATTCATTTCCTTATTCCTTTCCCGAACGCCATTCACAGTTTTAAACTGGCCGCATTCTCGAGTGTGTTTTCCCCTTTTTATCTTCTTTTTTTCCTTAGATATTTAATCTGAAGATGTTAAAAGCGTATGCCGTTATTTTCATTTGAGCAGGTCTTCCTTATGTATGTCCTGATAAAATGCCTACGCAAGATAACAGCATACGAAATTACATTACAGCTGTGATTAAATCGATGTATCCAGAAGGAGATTTTTATTTTCGCTAGCGTATATAATTCAACTCGCTCACAGAAATGTGATTCGATGTAAAACTCCACCTAAGACTAAATGTCATTGTGTACCATTTATCAGTCAGTGTCATGTTTAATTGACGAGAAAGTATTTTTCCAAAGAAAATAAAGAACACTTGCTGTCTGTAGAATTACTTAGACAAAATGACTAATTGATTAATACTAGTATTAATAGTCTTCTGATTAAAATGGAAATTTTCAAGTAGAAAGTTTATGTTTAAGAAAAATATTACCGACGACACAATGACAAGTCAGTGAAAGTAAGAATGAAAAATTGTAAGTCTAGATTTAAAACTGGAGAGTAAAGCTATAAAGATTATTGATAAGAGTAAAGAATACGCACCCATATACATATCTACACATACATAAGCATACATCCATGGTATTTGCACAAAGGCATATATGTGTATATATATATATATATATGTTTATATATATGTATATATATATATACATACATATATATATATATATGATTGTAACGTCTTGTAAGACGAGTGCCACTCCCTTAGACACTTAAAGTCCAAGAGCCCAAAAATTACTTCCCTGGCCACAGAACCATTTTAATAGACAAATACCTGAGGGAGTATCTATACACATATGATATTACAGAGTTTTAGCTTTGTACGACAACTAAGTCTCTCTCTTGGTTCAATATGTTGAGATCCAGCAACAAGCAATAGCAAGATAGCCAGCAACAAGTTAAACTGCAGTATACCATATGTACTGCTTTTGTGCAGACTACGACATTACCGTCTTCAAATCCAATGTAAACAAATACTTGTAATAAATCGTCTGATTAAATATTCAAATACTGCTACTTCTATACATGACAGGAAAGATCAGGCTGTTTGACCTAAAACCCATTAAACATTGATGTTATTGGTTTTATGTTTCTCTTTGCAAAACTCATTCATATGCTATAAAAAACAAAAACAACAAAAGCAAAATTGTGTCGACAAAACGACGAAACTAATCATCATGAATAAATATTTAAAGAAAAACACATAAAAACGATACGAATTTTTTGCCAAAATTACTGGATTTGTGATTAAATAACTCGAAAAGGCTTAGTATGCCGTAAAAAAATAGCAACCAATCTTCACCATTCAACAGATAAATAAACCATGTCACTAACAATTGATATCATGTTTATTTTGGCGTGTATATGTTTTTTACAAAAGGATTCACTACTTATCAAGTGCCAGAGGAGACTTGAGGACAAGGCTTTACAGTAGTCAATGGAATAATGTAGTAGTCGTTAGTAGTGAAATGCGGTAAAGTGGATTACTTAATAAGAATGGCCCTTTAAGAATTTGTTTACATTGAACTTGAAGACGACCATATTGCAGTTACAGGCCGTAAGAAAAGCAGAAATACGGAACAGCGTTTTGGAAGCGCGCATTTCTAAGAAAGAAGTTTGGTTCATGGAATCTATATTTAGGTTTAGGCATAGATAAAGTGTGGGGAAAATTGGGATAGTTGTTTCATCTAAACAAGTATTTTTCGTGAAAGTCAGTCCAGAGGGGGTTATATATTAAAGCTAAGACGAGCACTTGCTATGAAAATAAAGATAAAGCAGAGATAATTTCGCAACGTATATTCTGTGGGAAAGAGGCTGAAGAGAAGAGAAAAGGGCATCTCCTTATAGGCAACAAAGTCTATTTTGGACTCTGTCAAGGCAGGATAAATATTTCAAGCAGCTCCTGCCTGGACGTGACAACAGTACTCCATCCTTGGACATACTTGGCTCTTATACAGATATAGAATTGCATCAGCAGTGAGATATCTACTGGAGCGGTAGAACGATCCCACCATTTTTCCTGCAGCCTTAGCAAGGGACTTTATGAACGTGTTTCATCTGAGATCAGCAGTACAGTCCAGACACAGAAGCTTGTCAAAACATGGAACCGCCCCAAGACGAGAACCATTCATTTCAATTGATGCCAGATAGGGATCAAAGCGTTGAGTATGTAAAAATAGAAGCTTTGTTTTAGATGCATTAATATTTGCCAGCCATCTATTTCCCCATTGCACCACGTGCTCAAGATCAAAGGAGAGAGAATCAGAGAGAACTTAGTCGTTCACGACTTTTGAAGTGTTGCATAGATGTTAGTCTCGTCAGCATAAATGCCTACAAATGACCTCAGGGTGTTATTTGGGAGATCATTTATGTCGATCAGGAAGAAAGTTGGGCCTGGGATGGACCCCTGAGGGCATTAATACTGTGAGTTTCTTATATCTGCCCATAAACCACTACTCTTATGAACCTATCAAGGAGAAATGATTTAATAATTGAAAAGACTTTCCAACTATGCAATAGCTGGGGATTTTGTTGTGTAGACCTTTATGTTATATTCTATCTGTTGTGTCTGTATCAATAACAACACGAACGCAGAAAGTAAAGGTAAAACAAATATATTAAGGCGAAAAGAATACATATTTACAAAGGTGCAGTTGTACTGCAGTTGGCGTGTCAAAGTCTTTTATGGAGCAACCGGCGCATGCGTCTTGCCTATCCGGCGTTCGAACATAGCTCCCCGGTCTTGCTGACTTGATACCTTTATCTATATATTTTCACCCACGTATGCTAATTAGTGGGCGTCTCTACAACACTATCAAAGGCCTTTGATATGTCAAGAGCAATTTCCCTAGAAAAGAATACCTCCGTCGAGAGTCTCGCTAATCCTATGATATATAGTTTGTAGCGCATCTTTTGTAGATCCAGAAGAGTGGGAGGTTATGTTGACTGAGTTGATAGACTACTGTTCTATTTAACACAGATTCTAGCTTACTCATGACGCACAGGACACTGATTGTTCTGTATTGAGAGGAGATGGCCGATCAGCTGCATTTTTAAATAAGAGATATACTGTGTTGGAAAGCACTTTTTTTAATTAGTAAAGAATAAATGAAATTAAAGCATATTCCGAGGTGAAACTATTATTAGAAATCCTTCGAAATTTTGTCACCTCGCAGGTTCACGTACTTTTGCGCTATGTAAGACTCTCATCAATAGATTAAATAGAATTGTTTCTTGAATCCATAGATTGTTGAGGAAGGAGTCGTTAGAATTACTCCTTTAACGTTACACACGAGTTAACATGTAGACACCGTCGCAATGTAACAAAGACAAAGAAAGTATTCGACTGTTTCTCAGTGAAACAGTATATATATATATTTACAGTGTTTACAAGCACTTTCTAGGATAACGTCTTGTTTCTTTTTTAAAAGTCCTCTCACGCTCAAATGTACTTAACAAGACTTTACCGCCCGGAAATGTTTAGCCCGCGTCTGTCCTGTACGTCTCTCACATTTATGGTGCACGATTTATTTTGTTATCTTCATTATAATATTTTTGTCATTTTTTTCTCGCTGTAACGTCACCTCGAACACAGCTCGGTCATTTGCATGAAGTTGGCTATTGTTGCCTCTATACGCTAAGCCGCGCACTGTTACACGCCTAGGTAAGCTTACATGTACTTGTCAATTACATTGAACAAAAAATATATGCAATTAAATGCAATCTTGTGGTGAGATCCAGATGTTGGTTATATAGAGAGCGTAAGTAATCCCGCTACCCTGCAACAATTCAACGCTTAATCAAATAGGTGTTCAAATGGAAAATATTGAGTGGCAGCTCTAAAAATCAGATTTACACCCAGAACAAAAGTTGCATTATATCCAGGCATAGATGTTCTGTTTTATCTGGCGATAATTCAAATAGGGAAAACGTGTCGGGCGCCGTCCCTGGTATTTTCACGTATTTTTCTTATTGTTAGTTGCAGTATGCTAATACTTTTTCAAGTAAATTTGATTTAATTTGATTAGTTTATGGACATTACACTAAACGTAGTTTTTCCTCGAATTACGGCATAGAAAACCGTTTGTTTTATTGTTATTAGGAATAGGACCACAGCATATTATTTTTATTGTTCTGAATCTTGAGTATATTATCCATTGATATCTTATATATGTTTATATAGAGTGAAGTGGGTTTCAGTTGATTAACTGCGTTTAACTCTGTCGGATATATACTCGATAGTCAAAACAATAAGAATATGTTGTTGATCTAGCCCAAATTATATGTGGAGATATCATGATTAAACAATTAATTAGATTTCATTAAACCATTATAAGCGGAAACTGCGTCTGTATTCAAAAAATTCTTCGAACGATCATTTAATTGGCAGTATCTTATTTTAGGAAAAGTTACACCAGTGTTCTTTATGTCAGAAAAAATCATAAAAAGTGCTGCACTATCTTGAAACGTCATTGTAAGGCCTAAATGATGTTTAATGTTTAAGTGAGTCAAATTCAGTATTTTTAAGAGAAAATAAAAGATAATGTACGAGCTAACTATACAAATTAGTTGAAGTGGCTTGATCAACAAGAATAGTAAATGCCACCGGAAAGCAAACTATTCACAATATTCACAAAAGAGGAAAATCATCTATTAAAATTTAACGTGACAGACGAAAAGCAATCATAGCTCAAACAAAAACGCGGCACTCCGACGAAATGTCCATTTTAATATTGAGCGAAGTGCATCAACTAATCTTCTATTTATAACGAAATATTACAAATTATAGAAATGTGACAGAAACATAAAACACAATGTCGAATGTGCACGTGACAATCAATTTATCAACGGAAGTATAAAAGGTCTATGGCGATTTTTCAGATCCAGTTTAATATAAAGATTATTGAACACATCTAAGTATATGCCCTTTTAGAAAGGAATATATCTTAACATAGAAGACCGCTCATCCGGTCGACACACAACTCGCATCTAATCATCATCATATCATAAAAAAAAATCTATTGTTAGCATTGGTTTCCCCGACGATAGGGATCACAAGAAAGGTGCAAACATCTCAAATAGAAATGAGTTTAGTAGAACAGACGGGATTCAAACTTTGGACATCCATGTTGTCAGTCCGTGTAGTTAACTACTCGACCAGCATCACCTCCCTTGATTCTAATGAAGTAATGGAAAAACAGGGTGTGTAGCGAGATGTATACCAGAATAATTGTTTGTGCTTGATTACGTAGAGTAAAGTGGGGTCATATATAAACTATATAGCTGATTAATTAAGTAAGAGAAAGTTTTAAATCTTATAAATTTTTCTAATGTCTGTGTGTGTGTGTGTAACACGGTTTATTTCAGCCTACCAGCATCCACCCAAGCAAGTAAGGTATCGAAATGAGGCTTAGGACCCAGCGGATGTTTTAGTGATATTTATATCCATGTTTGGTGTATGGAAATTAAAGAAAAAACGATTTACTAAACAACGTTTTATTTACTTGATATTTTTCCGGCATTCACCGGAAGTTATTATCTCCCTTAGTAAGTTCAAGTTACTGTGTGTGTGTGTGAGTGTGTGTGTGTGTGACGCGGTTTATCTCAGACTACCGATAACCCACCCAGGCAAGTAAACTACCGAATTGAAGCTTATGACCCAGCGGATGTTTTAGTGTATGTATATCCATGTTTGCTGCATGGAAATGAAAAAAAAAAATGCAAAAAATAACGATTTACTAAATATCGTTTTATTAACTGGATATTTTTCCGGTATAAGGACTCAACGTTGCCCAGCTGGGCAAACTTGGGTTCTTGTAAAGTAAAATGTCTACAAATAATCTAGAGACATCTGAAATTAAAGGACATTTTAAACATGGCTGCCTACAATGTGTAGCGATTTATACTTGATTCAAGAGTTTACAGTGAATTACTTAGGGTCAGCTCATATAAACTACAAATTTGATTACTTACCCAGTATGGTTTGATATTAATGAAAATGTTAACAGGTATTTAGCTATGAGATGTCTGTAATAAAAGAGTTTCATGAATAAGAGTGCTAACACCTTCGTTCATCCATGCAAGAGGATGTGTAAGGCCTTATTCAGAATTAAGTGGTCGATTGTTTAGGGTCGACTAAGAACCTTATATAAAATATGTGTGTGATTAATTATACAACAAAGTTTTGAAACGAAATAAAATGCCGCAGATGTTTAACACAGATGAGGTTTGTAATAAAAGATCCTTATAAAAAGGGGTGCTAAAACTTAGACCACCCCTGCAGGAGTATGAGTTTGCGAGATATTAAAATGTTTATGGCAGATTACTCTAAGATCAGCTAGGATTCTTTATAAACTATAAAGTTTATTAATTAAATAAATAAGATCTGAAATTTCCTAAAATGTCAGCAGTTGTGTAGCCACGAGAGATCTGTAATGAAAGATGCTAATGTATAATGATGCTAATATATTCGTCTTTCTCTGCGAGGATGCCCCGGAGAAAAACAACTCTTGTTCGTTTCAGTTGAATAATTTAGTTCAACGTATTTAAGTGGTCCTGTTCCTCATCAAGCTCATGCAATGAAAAAAGAGTAACGGAACATCACGTATATCTCTTTTCTCTTCTACTCTGAGGGATGAACTCCTCCATAATACCAAAATAAAGAAAAAAGAAAGAAAAAAAAATTACGGAACGGAGTTCTTACCACGATGATGCTATTTTTAGGCGTATTATTGGACTTACAACAACAACAACAACAACAACAACAAAAAGGGGATAAAAATGATTTTATCATTATTTCCGACCTTCCAAAGTTTTCAAATTTCTCATTTAAATTTTATTCAAAATCAATGTCTTCTAAAAGTGTGTGACCATCTTTTACTTTAGTAACAGAACATGTTGACATGTGGACATCGAGACAGGAAAACTTATAGAGTATGAGAAAGTCTGATTTTGAAAACTAAACATATAAAGATATTAGTAGTAGATTATGACGAAGTGCAAGAGACAAATCTAAAGTCGTGTTCATGATCATGTAACAATTAAAGACACATTTATACTTGTTAAGAACATTTATTCTAAGACTGTATCCAGAGAGTATTCAGGAGAAATGAATAACAATTGTAAATTCTTTGTACCACTCCTAACTATAAAAATCTGAATTTTATGAAAAAAAACAAAAAAACGAAAACGTTCTTGTTTGCAATATTGTTAAACTTGGTCCGTGTTTAAAAGATTTAGTAAAGACTATAGTTTATACGAGGCTTTCGTAACTATAATTAGGCTCATGTTTATAAAAAAAAACTAAAAAATAATAGACTTATTTATTTATTTTTTAATTTTTGGTATCCTTTAAGATGGGCCCCTTAATTTGTGCATTTATTCGTTTTGTGGATTGTAATCCTCACCTTCATAGTCGACTCAACGTCTCTACAACACTGCGTCACGGTTCCAGGTTAGTATGCTTGAAGGTAGCGGTTTCAATATTACCTAAGTTGGCCAAAACATAGTGAAACAACTAGTACGAGAGGAGGTAGTTACTGAGAATACAGTTAAAAAAACACCATATTCCAATCCCGTCACACTTAATCACCTGTAAACGGCCAGACGATAAGTTGGCCCAAATGCGATGAATAAATAAATTTAAAAAAGAAACAATGAAGGTGAGGATAACAGTCCGAAGAAAATGTACGCACAAAATACAGGAGATGTATATTAATTGCCTGAACAGAACATATTTCTACCAATTTTATGCTCCCCTTCTGAGGCTAAAATCAAGTTGTACTGGCACGAAAGCTTATCTTTAGTATACTTATTTAAATTTTAATGCATCACTTTGATTATAGGAAATATCCAAGCTTAGTGAAATTCATGTACAATTCCTTAATTGATGTTTAATGATAATGGATCCAAATTAACGAAAATCTTAAATATTTTCACTTTCAAACAGAAATTAGTGAACATATGGCTTTCAGAATCTCTTTTATTATCTAAAAATAAATTTATTAGTAGGAATATTAATTAATGTCTGATACCTTAAACGGTAATATTCCGACAGAATAAAATCTCTTTTACTCTATAAACTAAATTAAAAGAAATATGGCGTAAATTAACGAATGTTTTTTTTCTGAGTAGCTGTATTCTAACATTAACCAGGAAGTGTCATTAGTTGAACCGTGATTAAATAGAAAAACAAACATTTACATAAGCTTTACTTTATATACATGCTAGCATGCTACCCATCTTCTATTGTGTTTTTTAATGTGTATGTGTTTCCTTCTATTGCCCATGTCACATAATAATAGAAGGAAACATGCATATTCAAAAACCCAGCACAAACATTCAAAATAAAAAGGGCCTAAACTGCACCTCCAGAAATGTAGTATATTCACTAAGATGCACAGCATGCAACAAATTCTACGTTGGCGCCACCAAAAAATTCAGCAATAGAGTGGCCTTACATAAGAGCAACATCAGAATTGAAGATAACAGATACCTCTATGTTTACAAAACACGTACATACAGGCAGTGGAAACAGCTTCAAAATAATGCCAATCTTCCAAACAGAGAATTATTTTTATTTACTTACACAGGAAAAAACTTCATAACAAGATTCACTCCTGAACTAAACAGAGCCTAATATCAACACACAAAAACATGAAATGTAAAGCACACTCGCATGCACATCCACATACATATACACACCCACAAATAAATCAGAACCGATACATTAAAACACACACACGCACGCGCATACAACCACACACAGACATAACACCTCTATCTCTAATACAACACACTGAACAATACCAACCCTACTTAACCTCGAAACCAACAACACTAGAAAAGACCTAGAACCATAGTATAATATCTGTTCCAGCACCTCGCCCCCCCCTCAATCAATGGAGGAGAAATCTCTCATGACTGAGACAACTATCGTCCCTTCTATCATCCTCCTCCCATACCTATACCCCTCTAATTGGCCGCTCCCCTCTAGGAAACGAGATCTTCCCCACACTAGGAACCAATCCTGGGTCTGGCCATACCCACATAGGGAGACAAATAAATAGAAACATTAAAAAATCCCCTATACATATTTTTAAATACACCCCTCTATCTAAACAAAAATAATATAAAGAATACCCGAACAGTCTTAGACTGAAACGAAAAATCACAATACTAAAATCAAAGAATCTAAAAATATATATATATATATATATACATATTGTTTTTCCTAATAATAACTAACGCACTTATATATATATATATATATATATATATATATATATATATATATATGTAAATGTAACTCTTGGTTCGTTCGCAATTAAAAGTCTAAAAAAAACACTGGACGGATGGCTTCCACATTTTGTTATAATATGTTTACTATATCCATGTGTGTTTTTATATATTTCTTTTTAATTATAACATTATACTTAATTTTTCTAGGATAAATATGTGTTTTTCTTTGTACCGATAGGCCATTTTTTATTTAGGGACAATTATTTATTACCGCTTCCTGTCACGTGACCAGTGTTACAATTTAGCGGTTTTCCTGCTAGATCTGGAGATTCTGTTTGCAATCTAGCGGAGAATTCTAGAAAATCTGGAGATATTTGGCACCCACACACCCGAAATTTTAGATTAAAAAAATAAAGAAAAGCGCTTTAAAATACTTTAAAACATAAAATAAACTCATTCAAGTAAGTAAAAAAAAAGTAGAATGTATTGCCTTTGGTAACAATTATTTATTGATTATTTGTTTTGTTTTTCACCTTTTTTCGGCTAACCATTCTTAAATCTCGCTATAAAATCGATTTTTCCAAGTACATTTTAGGTGGGGGGGCATTCCGACTTCCAAAGTTTAGTTTAAAATACGATCTAAGCAACCCTGCTTTATTTAGAAGTATTTAGTCGAAAATTGTAAAAAGCAAAAAACAATAGCATAAAGAAAAACTAAAAAACTTATACCAATACAGTAGAATTAATTATCTACCAACCTAAATACTTTTAATATGCTAAACAAAGTTTTTTTGTTTTTTATTTTTCTAAATTCAATGTTGCACCATTATTGTGATGTTTAATTTGCAGTATATTTCAATTTAACTTTTATTATAAAAAGTTTGAGTTTATGATTTGTTTCCTGCAAAAAAAAAATACCCTCTCTAAAAAAACAGACAAAACTAGCTGATAAAATATGTAAGCCTTCTGGGGAGCTAACCGCTTCAATATAATTCCAGAAACATATAGTGAGAAAACACGGAATATTTTATATATTGAATATACTATATTTATAATTTTATTATGGTAGAAAGTTAAAATATGGAGTTGGTGGGGAAATTAGCGATTTTTGAAAATTTCAGACGATAAAAGTTAAAAATATAGTGAGGTTCTGGAGATTTCTTTCTCCTGATCTCGCGGTTATTTAAAAATCTCAGTTGCCAACATTGCACCACTAAAAAAAACACTACAAGCTTAATATAAACAGAATGTGTTTACAATATCGGTAAATTTTCAATGGGTTTAATCACATGCTTATTGATAATGTAACCATGTGATTGAAATTTAATTTAAATTAACCACACGTGGTCGCTTTGCTATAAATATTCATCGAAAAATGGTAGGTACACACAAAATCAATGCCGACGCTAAAAGTGTATAAACATTTTGACTCCTCCCTTTACTTAAAAATTCACTAAAAATCAGGAAATTAACCAATTTTAATGTAAATTGCAGTATTTTTCACATAATGATCGCAGAAAATAATGAACTAATTATTTTTACTCAACTCTTAGTGAAAATGTTCTATTTTGTTTAAACAAAAATACCTTTACTAAAGTTATGGTTTTCAGTAGTAAATAAAAAACGCAAGAATTTATTTTTGCTTTTTTTATATAAATAAACCATCGTAATTTGTAACATTAAAAAATAATTTTTACAGTAACATTACGAAAAAATCCCCTAAAGTCCGTATTAATGAATTCGATATAACTCGAAGAAAAATGAATTCTCGCATACTATTCAGGAAATTATAGATTCAATTAGATTCCTATTTCAGTCACCTAAATTATTTAGGGTGAAATGAGTTTAGGAATTTATAGCCAAACCTAAATATTTTTTTTGCTTAAAAATAGCATTAATACAGTAAGTTAGGTAAAATTTGCATAGAATACTCTGCTTTACGGTTGTAAAAATGGAACGGAAATTTGAATTTCGTTCCCTTTTCAATTCGGTACATTTTTACATTACGTCCAACTAATCATTCACATTCGACACGTCAACTTTATAGCTTTTCGGGGTATTCTGGTAAGGTTAGGGGTGTCTATTCCGAAAGCCGTTCCTAACATGGGTAGACTGGTAGGTGTGTCAGAAATTTCGTGAAAAATAGTGAATAATTCCACCCCGTCTTTCCAAGCTTATAACTCCTCGAAAAATGTAACGCAAGCCCTAACTGTTTTTCCAATCAAAGGAGCAAGGACCAAGGTTTCATTAAAAAACAAAACAAAAAAACGACATGTTAAAAAAAAGGTTTTAACTTCTGATTTTACAGGTAAATTTCTAAAAAACACTACTTTTTTGTTTTAAATTTGAATATATTATTTATTGACCTTTTCTCTTCAATTTGTGATATATAACACTTTGGTGAATAAATTATTTACTTCTTAATAGATATTTCAAAATGGGAGGCGTGAATTATTCTCCCCCCCCTGTTTTTCCAAGCTTATAACTACTCGAAAAATGTAATTGAAGCCCTTATATTTTTTCAATTAAAGGAGCAAGGACCAAGGTTTAATAAAAAAAAAACAAAAGAAAAAACAAACAACGTGGTTAAAAAAAAGGTTTTAAACTTCGAACTTTACAGGTAAATTTCTAAAAAACACTACTTTTTTGTTTTAAATTTGAATATATTACTTATTGCCCTTTTCTCTTCAATTTGTGATATATAAAACTTTGGTGAGTAAATTAATTATTTACTTTTTACTAGACACTTGAAAATGGGGGAGGGCGTGAATTAAAAATAAACGTTTGTCTAAAATATTGTATTCAGTTTATTGGAAAGAGCATATAATTTCACATTGACTCTGAAAATATCGTAAAAATAGAATCAATAGAAAAATTTTGATAGATTTTTAAATTTTAAAAATTGAAAAATATTGAGTTCGTTAAATTCATTACTGTTTTTTAAAAAATAGAAAAAATATTTCTATTACTTTTTAAACAACTTTAATAGAAAATAAACAACCCACTAAAAGAAAAATTACGAGATTTTATATTTTATTCGCAGTTTCGTGATAGGGGTGTAAAAAATTCCTACAAAAATTCTGATACATCTACTAGATTTTAGTTTTTTTTAGAGTGTTTATTCGTTGTAAACGTACCCGACAACCTATAAATGTCGACATTTCCAATGTGAATGGTAAGCTGGACTTATGTAAAAAATAACAAAAAGATATACCAAACTGACTTTTTCGTTTAAAAATGGAATTATTTCCCTTCCGTTATTAACTTAAAAAATATATATATATTTTGTGTTTTATATACATAAATTACAATTGTTGAATGTTACTGTTTTGATTATATTCGTTTGGGCCCACAATTTAAAAAAAATAAGAAAGATTAAAACGAAGCGAAATTTAAGTTTCCCTTCCATTTTTGCAACAACCGTAAAACAGCGCATACTCAGCAAGTTTTATCGTAATTTATAAGCATAATATTGAAACACTAAATCAACATTTTATTTATTTTTTTTGCATAATTAATGATGGAAGTATTTTTTAGTTTATTTTCTTAACATCTGTTTAAAAATAAATAATTTGTACATTCTCTTGAAAAAAGAATCAGTCTTTTCTCTGCTTTCACATGTGTTTTTTTTAACAAACTGAGCCACAGCAACGCGTGGCCGAGTACAGCTAGAATATATATATATATATATATATATATATATATATATATATATATATATATATGTCTGTGTGTGTGTGTGTGTAAACACATCTAGCTTGGACACTTTGGACAATGTCAAGACATTGTTAATTCAACGGTCAGAAGCTCCGACTGTCGTTTGGGCGATCGGGTTTCGATCCTTGCCTTGCTTTAGGTAGTTGATTGTCGAGCCGAACTGATGAGCTGTGAAAAAGCGAAACAGTACTGTATGTGGATGGCCACACACACACACACACACACACACACACATATATATATATATATCAGTGCGTTATTTATTATTAGACAATATTATTAGTATGAGAAAATAAACAATAACTATAGTTTAATGTGGCCATCTGAAACTAAAAATAAGTTTTTCTTTGCTTATGAATCAGAATGCCGCGCGTTTTTGAAATATTCGATTCCATTATTTGCATTGTTTTCCCCAATCCGTTTGGAATCAAGCACCTACAAAGATAATGATTATATTGAAATATGACGACATGAAACCGATTATATTTCTATGTTGACAGGCTTATGTATTTAGCCCATGTTGGTATTCACGTCAGCATAACTTCCTTACGAAATATTAATTTTATACATGAAGACTTATGGTGAATAATATTTATATATAGAGTTCACATCGGTAACTATCAAATCTAAAATTGATAAATAAATGTTAGTTGTGCAATATTACATTAAAAATAAAAGTTAGTAGGTAATTTTACATGATTGAATTATTTAACGGCGAAAGTCGCCCTGCTTATTTAATCAACAGGAATTCTCTTGGTTTTTAAATAAGGAAATGCTACCAAATAAATAATTTATTTTTGCTGCTTCGAATTCACCACCAGCAGAAATCTTATCAATATTCACTTCAACAATATGTTCGCTATCTAATCAGTAGGATCACGACGATAAGACACATTTGAAAAGAAACCTTTTATTACAGTCATCTGAAACTAACCTCATATACACCCACGCACAATGCACCTGTGAATTTTAATTTTTGCTTGAAACTTTGTACGAATTAGGATTTGAAGTGCTTGTCGCTCTCGGCGACTTCTCCTCCTACTCTCTCATTCCCTGTGTATAACTTGCTTTACGTAACCGCCTATATTTTTCGTTCGTTCGTTTCGATTCGAGACATTTACATAAGCAGATCATAAATTAATATAACACAATTCAAGTGACAGCTCAAATCTAGATACTTCCAGCGAATATGCTAATAAAATGGAAGTATGTACAATAAATCTATTTTATTAAAGTGTTGTTTTAATATTTTTTTTCATGGATGAGACCTGTAGCCGATTAAAACTCTATCTATGTAAAAGCCAAGTACGTCCACGGATGGAATACTGTTGCCATATCTGGGCAGGAGCTGCTAAGAACAGCCTATCCTGCCTTGACAGAGTACAAAATAGACTTCGTGGCTTAGTGGGGGATACCCTTTTCTCTACCCTGCAACCTCTCTCCCACAGAAGAGACGTTGCGAGCCTATCCTTGTTTTATCGTTATTTCCATGGCAGGTGCTCGTCTGAACTTCAATCTCTGGTCCCCCCTCGCCAATCTTTCACGAAAAACACCCGTCTAGCTGAATCCACTGTGAAAAATTTCCCCCACTCTATATATGTGCCTAAATCAAAACGCGGATTCCATGAACAAAGCTTCTTTCTTAGAACTGCACGCCTGTGGAACTCTGTTCTGTCTGCCTGCTTCCCTCCGGACTACAACTTGGATGTCTTCAAGTCCAATGTTAACAAATTCCTAATGAACCGCCCCCTTAATTAAACACTTCATCAAATCTCCACACTAACGTAATGTACTTGCAATAACCCTTATCCCTGAGTGGCTTCCGGGCCTTGATAAGTGGTGATCACTGTGTAAGAAAAAAAAAACTATGGTTAAATGAACACTGGAAAGCCATAATACGTGGATATATTAAGGAATCGTGTATGGCTGACAACATAAGGAGAATGAAGGGGACGTATTTATCCTTTATGGTAAAAGTTATAAACAGAAAAATGGACTCCAAGTCGCAGAGCATGTGCTAAGCGACAATCACCTACTCGGCAGAATAGCATGTAATGCAATATGGCAACCATTAATTATAAATATTAGATAAGTTCAGTATTTAAATAATACACACAGACAGATATATACACTCACGCGCACACACGCGTACACATATATATATAATCACTCGAAATGAGTAGAGATCTATAGTGATAAGAATTAAGACTATATCTAAAAAGAAGTATAGGTTTAAGAGTCCCAATTTTTTACAAGAAAAGTGTGAAGTAAATTAAGTTCTAAGCGAAACGTTCGGGAAGTTTAAATTTCAATCTTGACTGCGGGCGAGGAATATAACTGAATTATTTAAGATTTCAATCCGACCATAAAGAAAAAGTGTATCCTATACCGGTCGGGTTAGATAATATGGCCCCGTTCAAATTTCCGTACATAATCTGGAGTTTGACAGAAAGATTCCTGAGTTGGAGAATTTTCTCTGAAAAGGGTCAGAAACTGCATAATTGCATCTTATGTAATTCGCAATCCGATTTCCAATGTCGACAGCACTAACGATTGGATGTCCGACCCCCAGATGAGTGTCAAATGTCACTGAATTTATACTCGTAGTACGATTTCTGTTACGTAAACACTTTCCCAAAATAAATATTGTGTATGAATTTGCCTCAGAAAAAAAAAACACTCACACAAAAAACAAAACGCTTTATCACAGACACGAGGAAAATGGAATGAACACATGTCTACAGAAATGCTTGAAACTTGAGAGTAAGATCGCCAGTCTGTAGTGGAATAGGGTAAAAATATTGATAAAATTCCATGCTTCCAAGATTTGCTTTAATAATTAGAACAAATCGTCACAACTACCCATAGTTGCCGAAATGCCGAAAAAGTTTTCGTGCAAAACTCATCAACTTAACGTTCATAGGTAATATGAATTTGAACTGCTACATCGAGGGTATTGCCAGGGCTGCTGGGAAGACCTGCACTCTATCTAACTTATTAGAAACGTACTAATACTTGAGAGTAATCATTATCTCTGAAAAGCCACCATTCGGCCATACATTGAGTATTGTTGCCACATCTGTCCCGCTGCATCTGCAAATAGTCTCTCACGTTTAGACAAGATTTAAAAAAAGAAACGCCAACCTGCACTATCAACCAAATTGAAACATCTGTCCCATCACACAAATGTTGCATTCTTGTGTCGTTTTACAAGTATTTTACTAGAATGTGCTCCGACGAACTTCAGTCCCTTGAACCCTCTCGACGTAAATATCCTGACGAACAAAACAAACATTACACCTCAATTCAGTAAAGATATCCAGATGTCAGAAAGCTTTCTACTCTAATGGTTTCTTCTCCCGAACTGCAAAAGTTTGGAACTCTCTTTTTGGTCTATGTTTAGCTGCCTGTACTGACATGCAGAAGTTCAAAAGTAATGTCAAAAGATATTCTCAATTCTATACATATTATCTCTGCAAATTTGGTACCAAATACCAAATAGTAGAATTTTATGTCAAAACTGCACTGTGCATCGTTTGGGGTTAAAAACATGCAAATCTCTTTGCACTTTACTATAGATATTTTATATGCGTAATGTTTATAAGTTGATAACCCTTTTTCTCGGATCTCTTGCTATTGGTATTCCTTTCTTTGCTACGTTTACCCAACCCTATTTACGTATCCTTCATTATATCGACACGGTGTAAGAGACGTAACTCGATTTTTATCTGTTAACAATTTTATCTAAATTCCTTTATATTTTTAATTCACTTTTTTGATTTTTGTTTTTACTAATCTCCTATGCTTAATTTTAAACCTGCAACTCTCATATTATTTTCTTTGTAGCAATCTATGTTAAAATCTCTACCTAGTTTATTTCTAACTTATGTAATATATATATATATATATATATATATATATATATATATATATATATATATATATATAATCGAGATAAGAAACTGATTAGAAATCAGATGAATGGCCTACCCAGGTTGTATCAAATTCCCTTTTCCTATAATTATTTCAATGCAATTATCATTCACCACTTAAAAAACTATGTTCAATATTTGTGCTCAAACGCAAAACAAGTATCTATTCACAGCTGAACATTTTGCTAACCGCATTTCATTTCCTATGATGATGTGAGCCTTTATTGAAAATCCGTGGATTAAGGTAATAAACACAACCCCTTCTATATATTCCTTTTGTCCATCAATAAATTCTTAATTCGAATATATGTGTTTATATTTTGTCTTTTTTTGTCAGAATTTTGATATAACCACTAAACTTATATATATATACATATATATACACACATACATATATACATATATATATACATGTATGCATATATGTTTACACATAAAAATGCACACATATATATACATATACATACATATATATATACATATACATATATATATGCATATATATACATACATATATATACCTATGTACATATATATACATATATATGCATATATATACATATGCATATATATACATATATATATTTATATACATATATACATATATGTATATACATACACAAACACATACATATATACATATATATATGTATGTATACATATATATACATACATATACATATATATATATATATGGCGATTAAGCTACACTGAATATTCCGCGTTTCATCCACTCTATGACTCTTCAGGCTTATGCGCGAATTCTTTGGTTGTTTACCGTTTTTATATGATCCTCTTCTATTGAGATTTTAGTTAGCCAATCAGCTTTCTAGTATCCACCGCGCCCTTTCTATCAACCAATGGGCTTGCATTTATCGGACAAAGGATCTGTTTTAAAACTAGGTTAGTGTTTTTTTATTGTTAGTTTATATATAAATAAATATATATATATATATATGTACATACATATATGCACATATATATACAGTTCAAAATAAATGTCTAACCAAAAGTGTAGTTTATCAGGCAACAATATTTGCGAAAGAAAACCCGAATAATAAGAAATATTACGTAGGTATGATTCCTTAGATTTCAAAACTCGATACTATGACCACAAAAGTACATTCAACAATAAAAAACACCGCATAAAAACAATACTAGCGAATAAATACTGGGGACTCAAAGAAAGCGGACATTCGCCGGTAGTCGAATGGAAAATACTAAGACAAGCTACCACGTGTAGGGACCTAGACGACCCATGTACATTATGCCTTCATAAAAAATTTGCTATCCTGTACTTCAAAGCATCCCAACATCTATTTAACTGTAGAAGAGAAATAGCAAATAACTGTGTTCACAAGATAAAATTTACTCTAGGATAGCGATACAAAATAGATTTAAAACTAACAAAAACAACTGAAAATAAACAAATAAATAAATTAAATAAACATGGATATGCATAAAAGATCACACACACATATATATATACATATATGTGCATATATATATTTGTATATAAACTAACAATAAAAAAACACTAGTTAGTTCTGAAGAGTCCTAGAGTGGATGAAACGTGGAATATTCAGTGTAGCTTAATCGCCATATATATTTTATAAATTACTAACTAGTTCTACCTACGTATTGAGAAATTTTGAAGTAAATACTTAAAGTGTACGCATAAATCTATACTTTCGTACATTAATTTCATGTGAGTAAATTAAGTAGGTGTATATATATATATATATATATATATATATATATAATATGGTCCATATATAACGTTTTCATATCTGTGCCCCGGAATTTATTTTGCTACATGGTAATAATTATCATATACGCACGTCTATCACCGATTAACGGCGCCCGGAGAGCACTTTTATATCTGATGAACGTCCATATGACAGCACTTTGTTATCAGGTTTTAATTAAAAAACATAGCTTTCGAGTAAAATAAAGAAATTGAAAGATTCTTTACGCTCCATTATTTATTTATTTTTCCGCATCGCCACCATCTTAAATGAACTTTACCTCAGAATTTAATGATGTATCTCTGCTTCTTACGTAATAAGAGGTTGTTGTCAGAGTCTCAAATCGTCAATATCTGCAACAGAGAATAAAGTTTAAGGTCGGGAATTCACAAGGTCTGTCATTATTGCAATGCTATACCCTCTGCCCCGTTTGGTCTAAACAAAATCTAGGAATAATTACTTTTAGGACCCCTCTTATATATATATATATATATATATATATATATATATATATATATATATAACAGACACATCTTATTATTGAAAATTATTTAAGTTTAAAAAAAATCATAAACCTGTAAGGAAGGTATACAAATTTTAATCATCCGACAAGGGCTATGAACAAACCAGAAAGGCCCTAATCCGCTAAGTTTCAAAGAATACAATCTGTCTCGTAAGATGAAAGGTGTTTGCAAAATATACAGTACATCGTGCAGGTTAATGCATTGAAATAAAGTACAATTAAAAGATTAATCATACTCATTTTGTGACAGCGTGTAAGAATTAAAAATGATTAAGAAAGCAAGAAACGGGAATAAGAGCGAAAATGCCGTTCATATATAGAGAGAAAACTGGGAGAATAAAGTTTTTTTACGAGGAAGCCTACTAAGATGATCTATGCAATTGCCCACACCATATCACTATACATTACAGTCATAAATGATCCACACAATAGCGCCAATGTGATTGATGATATAATCGTGGTTAAGATAATTAACTAATTAAGATAATTTCATAAGGTTTGCATATTCATATGTATGATCATAGCTTACAACTGATCGGAGAAAATATCGTTAGAGGAGTAAGCCATATAAAAAAAAATCCCTCAGAATGTAAAGAGCAGATATTTTTCGACCATCGACAAACAAATGTCATGTTAAAATAAAGAATTGCAAACTTGCGAATACTTACTTGTTTCCAATAAGAATTGTGCAAGTTGGAGAACTATATCTAGTCGTAAAGCTGCCTTTGGCGAATATTTGAGCATAACCACACGTCATAACATTAAAGAACACTACCGGTTTGCTTCTAAAATAAATGTTACGGCTTCCTATATTTTCTACTTGCACGGAAATATAGGACATGTTTTGTCTCTAAAATAGTAACGTCTATAACAACACTGATCACATATAGAAGTGATCTCGTGCCTCGGTATAAATTTGAAATTGATATGCAGCTATGTCTAACCACACTGGTGGGTCGTATAAGTAAAAATAATTGGTTTCTTGACGACATTTATATATATATATATATATATATATATATATATATATGCAGATATATATATATATGCATATAGAAATATATATATACATATATATGCATATATATATATATTTATATTTATATGTATATATATTTATATATATATATATATATATATATATATATATAATAAAAATCTGAACGTGTTTGTGTGTGTGGTCACGAATAGACTCCTGCATGGTTGACTATTTAAAAAAAAAAAACTGATTACATACAATGGTAGAAGATGTATCGAGAATCCGGAATGGGTATTTTTGATCTGGCAGAACGATGGTTCATAAAAATTGTGGGGTCTCCATTCGCACCTGGTCTCCAAAGTATGGAAATATAAAACGAAAAAAAAACGTTTACAAGGGTTTTTTATATAGATGTACATAAGAATACTTTGATAAGTATGTTTCAACTTAAATAGGGATGGTATAATAAAATTGTGGGGTCTACGTTCGCGCCTGTACTCCATGGAAATATAGCACAAACTTTAACAAATACTTTTCATATCTATTTGCGTAAGTATACTTTGATAATTATGTTTCAGTTTGAAGAAATATGGTTTAATAGAATTATTGGGTGTTCGTTCGTGCCTGACCTCCATAGAATATAAATATGTCATAAAGTTTAACAAGGTTTTTAAAATGGGACAAGGGTCCACAATAAAACCTTAACTTTAATCTTAATTCACGTTAGCTTTTATTTATTTTTGGAGTTGAATCATAGTGTCGAATAAATTCACCTCATAAATTCACGTTATTATTAAAGTAACCCCCCCCAATGCCGGAACTTAAGACAATTCTCGACACAGATTTTGCATAACTCTGTTTTTTCCTTCTCCACTTTCACGTGACACTCTTTCGATAATAGATTAATAGATAAATAATAAAAAAAGAACGTTATTTGTTATTGTTTCAAAAGAAGAGAAATCCTGCTCACGTGATTATGTGTCTTTTTAAAAACATTTACATAACCTTTTTATTTTTTATTTATATATCTGTTAAAGCTTTTTTTGTCAGTGCACTAGAAGGAATTCAGTTGATTACAACGCTTTCTGTGTGTTCTTTACATTACAATAGTACAATCCTGAATCCGACGGTGCAATACTACACCGTTCAATACTATAAAACTGAAACGAAGCTGTTCTGCTTGAAAAGGGCGCCATTTTATTCTAATCTATATTGATATCGATTCTTTGCTTTAAAAAACTAAAGTAATTACGTGTTTACTTTTTTAATATCCCATTTTGCTGTTTCGGATTATTTAACTTAAGTAAGTAAAGCTTCATTATTTTTCAAAACTTTTTTTGTTTCTTTGTTTTTCGATGTTTCGTCGATATTATTTAGTAAGAGTGTTTTACAGAAAAGCCAACAAACGACTACCCGAAAAAATGAATATACAAGACATAAATGTTGCCATAGTCAATAAAAGTTCAGTTCATGGTGTTTTTTGTTTTGAAATAGTTTTTAATGCCCATTACTTGAAATAATTTCAGCGAACCGAAATTAAAGCGAAATTTGAGGCGATAACTACTTAAATAAATTTTTATATAAACTACACATGCCATAATCGAATATTCTTCAAGCACCACTAACGGAAAACATTAAAATATGTTTATAAATATTCCTTACGTTGACGGAACTCTTAAATTGTTTACACAGAAACCTCAGGTGCCACTCCTTCAAACTGAAAACGGGGCTATGCATTTCAAAGTCGCTGACATTTTGACTTTTTTAAACCAGTTAATGAATTAAAAAAAGTTTTTTTACAAACTACTTGAAAATACAAACCAATAAACCTTTCTACTATGAAATAACTTACTATGGTAAGATTTATTTCTTGTATATTTATATTATTATATATATAATGATTTCCCTTTTTCAGGAAACATCATTTTGTTGGTCATTCTGGGCTACGAATGGAAACAAAGATGATATAAAAAATATATTTTCGCGAAAATTATCTTTACTTTCATCATATTTTGCTTAGAGTAAAATTTTGGAGTATCAACACTTATCTTTTTACGACCCCCTCCTTTTCATAACCTATCATACTTTCATCAATCACAATCCATTTTCTGTAGGCTGTTTTCCAACCGAGTCAACGACGGGTACTTCTGCTTGTATATATATATATATATATATATATATATATATATATATATGTATATATATATTTATATTTAAATATATATTTATATTTATATATATATTTATATATATTAATATACATATATATATTTATATATAAAATGAAAATTACAATTGAATTTACCAAAATGATCTAAGATGGTAAATTTACAGTAAATTATAAATATTAAAGAATTAATATTTATAAAATTTATATTTATAAATTATAAAATATATATATATATACATATATATATTTATATATATTTATATATATATATATATATTTATATATATATATGTATGTACATATATATGTATATAAATATTTATATATTTATATACATATATTTATATATATACATTTATATATTTATATATATGAGGTGTATGTGTGAGATATCCAGTTAAATATTATTTATGCATTTATTTATATATTTTTGTTCATTCTCTTGTACAATTTAAAATTATTCTAGATATGTTACTGTAAAGAACGTGGTCAGAGATAAAATTGTATATAATTCCTTTCAAATCTTACAAACAATAATTTGTTTTGTAAACAAATTAACTTGTGACAATGTGTTAAAGAAGACGGACTTAGATTTGTTTTGTTTTCTTCTAAACAAATTACATACATACACTATCGAAGGAAAATTGAAAAGTAATGATATTAATGTATGTATGTCTCTCTCAATAGATATAGATAAACACAAACGCACACACACATACACACACGTATATATATGTGCGTGTATATGCAAATATATATTGATACATGTATAGTATAAATGCTTTAATTGCTGCAATCATTATCGGCTATATATGTGCGTACTTGTTTTTGTTTCAATTGCATTGAAAACAAAACATCATTACACATGTTTAACAATTTATAAATTATAAGCAATAGGATAAGTTGTTTTTCGTATATATGTCATCAACTTCACTTTGTAAAAAAATTGTCACCTGATCATTGATAAGCATCGAATTTTCATTGGTTTTCAACTAGGGAACTACATTTATATATATGTATAAGTTGGTGCAAAAATAAATATCGTTTTCTCACATATGTTACATTTATATACGATTTCGGAATAGTTATCATATATAGCAAGGTTGCATTTATATACGATTTCTGAATAGTTTTCATATATAGCAATGTTACATTTATAGACGATTTCTGAATAGTCCATCATATATAGCTATGTTACATTTATATACGATTTCTGAATAGTCCAGCATATATAGCAATGTCACATTTATATGAGATTTCTGAATAGTTATCATATATAGCGATGTTACATTTATATACGATTCCTGAATAGTTATCATATATAGCAGTGTTACATTTATATACGATTTCTGAATAGTTATCATATATAGCAATGTTACAATTATATACGATTCCTGAATAGTTATCGTATATAGCGATGTTACATTTATAGACGATTTCTGAATAGTCCATCATATATAGCAATGTTACATTTATAGACGATTTCTGAATAGTCATCATATATAGCTATGTTACATTTATATACGATTTCTGAATAGTCCATCATATATAGCAATGTCACATTTATATGAGATTTCTGAATAGTTATCATATATAGCGATGTTACATTTATATACGATTTCTGAATAGTTATCATATATAGCAATGTTACATTTATATACGATTTCTGAATAGTTATCATATATAGCAATGTTACATTTATATACGATTTCTGAATAGTCCATCATATATAGCAATGTCACATTTATATGAGATTTCTGAATAGTTATCATATATAGCGATGTTACATTTATATACGATTCCTGAATAGTTATCATATATAGCAATGTTACATTTATATACGATTTCTGAATAGTTATCATATATAGCAATGTTACATTTATATACGATTTCTGAATAGTTATCGTATATAGCAATGTTACATTTAAATACGATTTCTGAATAGTTATCATATATAGCAATGTTACATTTATATACGATTTCTGAATAGTTATCATATATAGCAATGTTACATTTATATACGATTTCTGAATAGTTATCATATATAGCAATGTTACATTTATATACGATTTCTGAATAGTCCATCATATATAGCAATGTCACATTTATATGAGATTTCTGAATAGTTATCATATATAGTGATGTTACATTTATATACGATTCCTGAATAGTTATCATATATAGCAATGTTACATTTATATACGATTTCTGAATAGTTATCATATATAGCAATGTTACATTTATATACGATTTCTGAATAGTTATCATATATAGCAATGTTACATTTATATACGATTTCTGAATAGTTATCATATATAGCAATGTTACATTTATATACGATTTCTGAATAGTTATCATATGTAGCAATGTTACATTTATATACGATTTCTGAATAGTTATCATATATAGCAATGTTACATTTATATACGATTTCTGAATAGTCTATCATATATAGCAATGTCACATTTATATGAGATTTCTGAATAGTTATCATATATAGCAATGTCACATTTATATGAGATTTCTGAATAGTTATCATATATAGCAATGTTACATTTATATACGATTTCTGAATAGTCCATCATATATAGTAATGTTACATTTACATACGATTTCTAAATAGTTACCATATATAGCAATGTTACATTTATATACGATTTATGAATTGATATCATATATAGCAATGTTATATAACATGTTGAAGCGCGTTTTCAGCACTATAGAATCGTTTAGATCGTTACCGTTCTCAATCTCTTCATTCATTTTTACAGGCTTTTCGACAGCATAGACAAAATTCAAATCCGCTCGATTTTCTTATTCCTGTTAAAACTAGACCGAAAAGTTTCCAAACAGCTCATGAAATCAATAATGCGTTTGGCCAAGAAACCACTAATGACTCTGTGGCACAACGGTGGTTCAAGAAATTTCGCAATGGTTACGAGAACTTCGAAGATAAAGATGGTCTTAGCCGGCTGACTGTAGTTGATAGCAAACATATGAAAACCTTAATTCAAGCTGATTCCCGCAAAACCACAGGAGAGGTTGCTGCTGAACATGAGGTCGACTACTGAAGAGTCGTTCGCTATTTAAAGCAAACAGGAAAGTAAAAACATAAATAAATGGGTGCCACATGAATTGAACGATAATATAAAAAAAATCGTCGCTTTGAGGTGTGTTCTACGCTCTTTGTGCGCAACAAAACTACCTATTTCTCGAGCGGATTTTGACGCCGACAACTGGCGACGTTCAGCAGAGAAGTTGGATGCCGAGGCTCCACAACACTTCCCGAAGTCGAAATTACATTAAAAAAAAGCATGGTAACTGTTTGGTGGTCGGGTGCCGGTCTGATCCATCACAGCCTCTTGATACGGGTGAAACGATTACGACGGAGAAGTACTGTCGACACATTTACGAAATGCACAAGAAGCTCCAACCTATCTGCCCGATATTAGTCAATGTGAAGGAACCGGTTCTTCTTCATGACAACGCTCGTCCGTATGTAGCTTAACTGACCCTGCAGAAGCTGAACGAATTTGGCTACGAGACTTCCTCATCCGTCATATTCAACGGACCTCCCGAACACCTATTATCACTTTTTTTCAAACATCTGGAAAACTTCCTGCGCGAAAAATGCTTCATAAGCCGAGATGGTGCCGAATGGGCCTTCAATGATTTTATCATTCCAGAACTTCGGATTTCTATGCTAATGGGATAAATAAATTTGTTTCACGTGGGTGAAATGTGTCGATTCTAATATTTCTTATTTCGATTAATAAAGTATATTATTACATTTGAACGTAAAAAACGACATTTTTTATGCATCAACATAATTTATATATATATATATATATATATATACATATATATTTATGCACCAACATAATATATATATATATATATATATATATATATATATATATAGTGGGTAGCAAAAATATCTTGTACATTGTTTTTCTTCGTATTTCTCAAAAAATATCAAGTTAATTTGAATGCAATTTACATTCAGTCTTTGAAGAGATATTATCTGTCTAAAAATAAGAGGGGAACAAATATATATTTCGTTGAAAATATTTTAACCGAAAAATCAAATTACTCATGTGCAAAAGTATTTAACACATTTACTAATGTTTAATTCTATATACTCTGTTCTATTTTACAGCCTCGAAACGTTTTTCTAACTGCCTACTAGTGTCTTACAAGCACATGCTGGTAGTTCCGCAAACCTTCTTCAGTTCCTTGACGTTCTTGAGATGTCTTGCGTGGACCCTTTAATTTTTTGCACACAAATTTCTGATGGGGTTAAAGTTGAATGACTGGCTAGGCCACTGTATGACACTAATTCTATTATCCTCAACCCATAACATAGTTATTTTAGCCTTGTTATTGGGATCATTATCATGCTGGAAGATAAAAATCACTGCCCAATCTTAAATCTCCGACACTCTCGAACAGATGCCTTGACAAAATATCCATGTATATTGCTGCACTCATTTTCCTATCTATGTTTTTTAATTCTCACAACTTCATGTGAGGAAAAGCAGCCCCAAATAATCACACTTTCACCTCTAATTTTTAAATGAAAATGGTATAAGATAGTTTAAATTCTGTGATCTTTTTCCGCCATACACGGATGCGCATGGTTCTTTCGAAACGTTCAATTTTAGTTTCATCTGACGAAATAACTTTATTCAAGAAGTTATCCGATTCACATTGACATTTATAAACAAATTTCAAACGCTCTTTCATATGTTTAGGACTCAATAAAAGAGTATTTCTCGGTGATCTAAAATTGTATCCTTACTTATTCAATATCTGCTTTCTGAGAATATTTTTGAATTTCTGAATGAGTCAGAAATATTTCTTTCTTCACATTACGGGCAATGTAACGAGCAGTAACATCATTTAATTTGTGACCAACCACTAATTAGAAGATTTTTCGTATTACCATCCGTTGTTTTCCGCTTTCTCACGCCAGTACTAATAATACTCACCAGCAGATTTTTTTTATAAAGCTATTTTCAAGTGCCCATTTTCCATATTTATGTCTTGCTATGATTTTGTATATATTATTATCGAAAGATAATTTCAAAATTATTTGGAGGTCATCACCTAGAATCGAAACCGAAAGCAAAACTCTAGTATTCAAAGTCGGTGACGTTACCTCTGTACAAACGTGACACGCATATAAACTGATTAAAAATTAAAAATAAACTAATGTGAATGTATAAAATATATAATTTTCTTTTCAATTTTGACCTATTCTTGACGCCTTGACAACTATTTTAACCGACCTAAGGCCCATAAAAGAACAGTCCATAAAAAAGGCAATCGTTTGAGGCCATTAGCACTGCTCTGTGACTTTTCGTTTCGGAAGAATTAGAGTTTTAAAATAATGGAGACAGACAAACAGACCGACATATTGCCTTTTATATCTTATATGTATAAAAATAGAGAGAGATTAAAAGAGGAAGAGCGAGGGAGAGAGAGAAAGAAACTAAGAAAGATAGACAGATAAATAGACAAAACGAAAGGTATGTGGATAGATAGACATAGTTGTTTCATTGTATATTGTTTGGGCGTGCTTGCCTAATTAGATTTGTGTCTCCTAATTAAGTTAAAGACACGTGTTTGGATTAGTCTCGTCATAATCATGTGTTGCTATTCCAAACTTTGATATCTCCGGCACTTTTTTTTGATAAGATTGACATGACGTTCATTTCTATGATTGTCCAACATATGTGTCTTTCAATTGTCCAATCTATTAGCAGTGTCTTAACTAGACGAAACAATCTCTAGAGATTTATATCGAGCAATATCCTTTCCCTGAAGATAGAAGCAGACTAAACAATGTGTTATTAAATCCTTTGAAACTATGAGCAAGAATAAAAAAAAATATCAAGCCAATCGCCTTTCATGTATTAGCCCGATTGATCATCGGAACATTACATTCTTTACAAAGACAATTGAATTAACGTAGTAAATTGAGTGAAGAGACGGACAGTGGGTTTCATAGTCTAGCCTGAATTAAATCAGAAATTGTCAATGCGAGTATATATATATATATATATATATATGTATATATATATATATATATATATATATATATATATATATATATATATATATGAGAATAATTGAAATATTATTCCGATGAGATGGATGATGAAGGAACAAACCAAGTTATTTGTCCGTCAATGTTTCGTCTTTATTGTAAAACTTATTTTGGATGAACTCGTCGAAGAAAATAAAATATCAGTACAACATTTGAAAATGTATTTGTTGTCAAAAGTATTACTTTATCCTAGTTTGAAACGAAAAAAAGTCGATGAAATATTTGAAATTATACTTATTGCGAAACGATGACTTTGTTTTTTTTAGCAGAACGAAAAAATGCTGGAAATTCAAACAAAGTTATTAATTTGTGAATAGAGTAAGATTTTGTTTACTGTCCTATATCCGTTTATATATTTAAATAAGATATGATGAAATTTATATTTGGTGGGGTAAATATAGCCGTCATATTTTAAATGTGGATCTGTAAATGAAATATGTATGTATATACATTTTACATACATGTAGAGAGAGAGAGAGAGAGAGAGAGAGATAGAGAGAGAGAAAGAGCGGGGAGATAAAAATAGAGATAAAGGAATCACCACTTATCAAGGCCCAGATGCCACTGGAGGATACGGATTAAAGAGTGTACAGAGGAACGGCTGATAAATAACTTGTTTTCATTGGACTTGAAGACTGCCATATTGTAGTCAGCTGGAAAGCAGGTAACGGAAGAGAGTTCCACAGGTTGCAGTTCTAAGAAAAACGCTTGTTCATAGAATCTACGTTTAGATTTAGGCACAGATAAAGAGTGGGGCAAATTATTGATAGTATTTGAAGCCAAGTTTCTCTGTGAATGTTTGACGAGGGGGACCAGACATTGGAGCTTAGACTAGCACCTGCCATGAAAATAACATAATACGAGAATGCAGTCTAATCGCTTTTAATAACAATTTTAAATAATCAAAAGTCTAAATAGATAAGGATCCTTGTCTGCCGACGGTCGGGTTTCAATCCTGGCTTGAGGTAGTTGCCTGTCTAGCCGCACTGATGAGCTTTGAAACAGCGAAACATTATTG
>NC_136505.1:37121237-37168737 GCF_053919585.1 Euprymna scolopes | reverse complement strand
CGAATAACAAGAAATATTACGTAGGTATGACTTCCTTAGACTTCAAAACCCGATATTATGACCACAAAGTACGTTCAAAAATTAAAAAAGAAAACGCCGAATGAAAACAACTCTAGCAAACAAATACTGGGAAAGAAAACGGACGTTCGCAGGTAGACGAAGGGAAAATAGTAAGACACGCAAAAACATGAAGAGACCGAGACGATCCATGTAAATTATGGCTTCATGAAAGATTTTCTATCCTATACTTTAAAGAACCCCAACATCTATTAAACTGTCGGAGATAAACAGCGAACAACTGTGTACACAGAATAAATTTTACTCTAGTATAGCGATACAAAATAATTTTAAAATTTACAATAAAAATAGAAAATTAATAAATAAAATAAACATACATATACACAAATTATCAGACCCAAACCCACCCACACACACTACACACACACACACGAACATACATATATATATATATATATATATATATATATATATATATATATATATATATATATATATATATAAACTAACATAATTAAAAAAACACACACATTTAACTACACCTAGGTTTTAGATAGGTCAGATCAGAAGATATCTACGCTTCCAGTTAAAAAAGGACACACAAAGGAAGGGTTGAACCCAATGTCAACTGGGTCTTTCTCCTGTACGTGTCTTCCCATTGGCTGATTAGGAAGTGCGCGGTGGAAACTAGGAAGCTGATTGGTTAACTAAAAACTCAATAGAGTGTGCGTATATAAACACGCGAGACAACCACAACTCTTCATATAAGTCTGATGAATCCTAGCGTGGATGAAACTCGGAACATTCTGTGTAGCTTAATTGCCATATATATTTTTCTAACTTACTATATATATATATATATATATATATATATATATAGAGAGAGAGAGAGAGAGATCTGTGTGTGTATTAAAAATATGCTTTTACTATGGACTGGCTCTTAATTGAGGCTACCAAGCTAGTAAGACTTTAAAAGACTTTAAATTGGTACTTCTATCTCTATCGAGATTCAGACTGTAACTCATCTACCACTTCAACTCTCCACGTCACATCATGAATTCAATCAATAATAATATATATTTATACAAAGCTACTGCAGATCATTTGAGTAATATCTTTCAATACTACTTGAGTGGCTTGTGTATTTAAAAAAAACAATATTAACATTCAATCTCAACGAAGATTTATACGAAACTATGTCTTAATATATATTGAGTTTTTATACGGCATAATCACGTTGAAACACCAGTTCCCATTAGATTACCAAAGTTAAGTACGGCTGAGCCTGGTTAAAACGTAAATATGCAACCATTTGTGAATTCCAGGTAGTACATGTCCTTTCATCTTATCTCAGCATTGTGCCTGTCCTCCTGTATTTCTCCTTGCCAATGAACTCAAGCGATGTTGATTTAAGGGAAGAGCCGTTGGGAATTCGACACCCTTACTTTACAATTACATGCAGAGCTACCTTTTCATGGGCATTCATTGTCTTTTGCGATTGAACTATTTGCTAATAGTATATTTTATTATATCAAGATCTGGTTACGTAATATAGGATATTTACGTAGCAACTCTACTACAGAATACATAATATCAGTGATCTTATGATTTTCTTGAGAACACATAATGTTGCTGCAATTTTCTTTTAAAGATATGCTTTATGCATAGTAGAAAAAGTATGTAGGTTGTTCTTCCGTAAGATAAAGCAGATTCAGACATAAAAATTGTGAACACACACACAAACACACACACACACACACACACACACATATATATACATATATATATACATACACACGTCTATATATATACACACACACATATATATACACACACATATGTGTGTGTGTTATGCTAAATGAAATATTAATAAATTACAATGAGCGTATAATTTTTGATTTTATAAACCTCCCCTTATTTTAGGAAATTTTCCAAATATATAAATATATATTTGTATGTTTATATATATATATATATATGTATATATATATATATTTGTATGTTTATATATATATATGTATATATATATATATGTATATATATATATATATATATACGTGTGTGTGCATACATATGTCATATTTTGAATGTTCTAAACTATTGAACTCATGTAAAAATGAATTATTCGCATAATTGGAGAAATATGAAAACATGAAATAGAAAAAAAATGACTTTTATTTAAAAATATTTATACTAAGTCACTCACACGTGTATAAATATATAATACAATATTAGGTAAAAAGGTGCATAGAACTTTTTTATCATAGGATCAATAAGAAAGGAAGATGGTTAAAAACGAAGGAAACCTCTTTAGGCCATGTTATTTTCGACCTCAATGCTTCTTATCAGATGAGGAGAAAAATCAACATTATACAAAATTGAACAATATTAATAAAAACTTGCATAAGTACACTTGGATTAAAAAGAAGAACGTATGCAAAAAGGTCTATACATCATGGTGTAAGCAGACGTCAATAGAGACATTAATAAAAAAAATATATATAATTGAATATTAGTAGAAGTTATGAGATTCATTAGACAATAATGGCGACTATTAAATAAAAAAGGAAAACGGCACGGGCAAAAAATCAAAGCTCAGTATAAAAATATAATTGAAATGTAGACAGAAATAGAGATGCATATGAATGGGAGAAAATTATACGTATAATTAGTCAAAAAACGACATAACAAACATCTAAACTTTATAAATAGTCCAACGTATAGTCATTAGAATAGCATTTCAGAGGAAATAGCAACCATCTAGGACAATTGCATTCGACAGTAAAATCACTATTAATTGAGGGGATATTCAAATAACTCCATGTAACAGTAATATAGCCATAATGCCGTATCATATATGCATGTCAGAATAATTATTGTGTAAAATACGATGAAATCCCGCACAAAAAACAGAGTGAAGAGCTGAAAATATTATATACAATATAATAATTTGCATATGACGTTCTAATAAGAATATACTCTTTTTATATATAAACATGAATAAACAATAATAAACAAATAATAATAAATAAATGATAATAATTTTGAATAATTATAAAAGACTTAATAATATAAATACATACACAAATGCAAGGATAGATAAATTGTCTTTATAACAAAAATATATATGAACATATGGAGTGTTTATGTGCATATGCATGCATATCTATATGTGTATTTGTATGTATATATCCAAGATTACTAAAAGTTATAATAACTATTATTAATAAGCTTTAATGCATTAACTTATTATGAAAAAGAATTAATTATACATTTGATACAACCAGTAATTATATAATAAATCCATAACTTTACCAAGACGATTAAATGTCTGCATGCGGTATATATGTGTATTTCGTGTATATTTGTATATGGGTAAGTTTGTCTGTACACACACACACACACACACACACACACACACACACACACATATATATATATATATATATATATATATATATATATATATATATATATTATGCATGTGTGTACGCATGTCGTATGGGCTGATATATATATATATATATATATATATATATATCGGTATGTGTATATGATGTTTGGTTGTATGTGGTGTACACATATATGTATGTTTACATGCATGTTTGCTTATATATATATATATATATATATATATATATATATATAGAGAGAGAGAGAGAGAGAGATAAATAGATAGATAGATATATGCATTGTATAAGTATTGATATTGTTCCAATATTTCTATGTATGTTTCTATGTGTATGCTACATATACATTTGCATATGTATAAGTAATAAGCCTAATACACCCATATAATGAAGTATCCTAATTGTTTAAATCTACAACTAAAATCTAAACAAGCCTAAAATGCTAATTCTCCATAATTATACTAAACTAACAAAGATAAATTAAATTCCTGTAATAAATAAAAATATGCACTATATGATTCTCAAAAGAAGACTATCAAACTCTATAATTAAAAGTTGACCCTAGGTAAATTTAAGACTCTTTGAAAAACCCTTTGAAATCTATTTAGATTAAACGTCACTCTTTATATACTAAAACTGAATTAAAAAGTAATAATTTTAATTTAAAAAAATTAAATAAGTATATAACAATATTTATGAACCAAACGAAAAACACACTTATATAAATTAATAAAAATATGAAACACAATCTTTACATGTTTCATAATATTATAATATTGTTTATAGCTTGACACCATGCGAACGGTTTTCACCTATTTTTCTTCTCCTTTGTGTATTCATACCCCCTCTATATCTTTATACTACCCTTCCTTCTTATCACTCTCTTTCTCACTGTTCTCTAAAACTATAATTTCAATCCGCCCTTTATTTAACGGAAAATTGTTTTAGTAATTAATTCCATGAGTACTTTAGTTAGTTTCTCGCAAGTCATGACATGTTTTCTCTCTTGAAAATGTGAAAAGGTTTGGAACCTTTAACATTTCTATATTTAAATTTTACTTGCCTGATGAAATCAAATATGATTGAAATGGTCTGCACATCGTAGTATTTACATAAAGAATAATAAAACAAGATTATAAGTTGCTTTCTTTGATTGAGCACTGTCTACAACAGTTGTTGTAATTCAGTTATTCTTATTTTAAGGTATTTGTCTACCTAGAATATATATATATATATATATATATATATATATATATATACTATTCTAGGAAATATTATTAAAAAGGTTAAGCATACAATGAGTTAAACAAAAGTTATACAAAAATTCTCAATAGCAAAGTAGAAGAAGATATACATTATCGACGATACCTAAGTGTATATATATATATATATATATATATATATATATATATATATATATATATATATATATATATATATATATATATATATATGATTGTTGAGCTGGATTAAATCCGACGATATGAAATAAAATGGAGGTGGAAGGACCTGGATACTCAACGTTTCGCCCGATTTATGCGGGCTTCTTCAAGAGGGATGGTCATTGACGAGAGAGTCGGAGGATTGGGGCTATATATAATGATGGGGGAGAGCAGCGTATTTTCCTTATGTAAATTAGATGTCATATATACATGTATATACATTTTATGAGAGAAGAACTAATTAGAGTAAACTAGTGTAGTGGATTTTCTTTTGCTTAATTATTTTGCTGGAATGGGAGATTATAGCTGACTCAATTAAACGTCGTGTGGATCTGTTATGTATGTGTTTAAGGAAAGTTGCTTTGTTAAAATCAAAATGGTGGTCGTTTTCCATGATGTGACAAAATATGGCGTTGAGTGTATTGTTGTTTTTTACATCTCTTTTGTGTTCATATATTCTTTTATTTAAATTACGTTGAGTTTCTCCTACGTATATTTTTCCACAATCAAGGCAGGGTATGGAATATATTCCGTCTTTGGTGTTAATGTTGGTGTTAGTTATAATTTTACGTGTTAGATCCCTAATTGTTAAAGAGTTTAGTTTTGTTATTTGAATGCCTGTCTTATTTAGGTTCTTATATATTGTGTCGTTGTTTTTATTAGTTGGTAATGTTAATTGTCTGTTGTGTATCTGGCTATTTAAGGAATGGTCTCGGTTTCGGTTTTTTCCACATTGCTCCCTTTCTGTCGAAAATAATTATCAAAGAAAACAACTTAGACACCGGTTAAACGCGAAAAAAAAACAAAAAAAAAATTCGTAATTTCACTTAATTTTATTTTTATTTTACTTATTTACTGTATTTTATCATTATCTATTTTTAGACTCCATTTTATCACCTCCTATTCTTATTTTTAGATACCATCTTTTAAGTTACTGCGCTATTTTATCCCAATTCAATTATTTCTAATTTAAAAAAAAAAAAACAAAAAAAAAAACGATTCTTTCGTAATCTCGTGTACTTTTATTTATTTAATCTATCACCGCTATATTTCCAAACACAATTTTTAATCTCTACGATATTTTATCTTTTAGACGTAATCCACTACACTAGTTTACTCTAATTAGTTCTTCTCTCATAAAATGTATATACATCTATATATGACATCTAATTTACATAAGGAAAACACGCTGCTCTCCCCCATCATTATATATAGCCCCATCCTCCGACTCTCTCGTCAATGACCATCCCTCTTGAAGAAGCCCGCATAAATCGGGCGAAACGTTGAGTATCCAGGTCCTTCCACCTCCATTTTATTTCATATATATATATATATATATATATATATATATATATATATATATATATATATATGTGTGTGTGGGGGTTATTTGTTTTGAGTTATTTTGCGATACGTTTTTTTTTACCTAAATGCGAGTTGGGAATAATTTTCCCTTTAACCAATTTGGTACTCCCAAATGGGGAGCGGTATATATATTGTTTTAAAATATAATCATCCACTGACACGTGTTTCGTCGTCTACGACTCATCAGAGTGGATGAACATAATTATTATAGTAAAAAATAATTATATATATATATATATATATATATATATTAGTTTATTCTAATTACAAGCAAATACGCCTGGTATAGGTTAATTGTTATTTGAACTGGAATATGTACGAGGATTCTTGGTCCACGGCCTAGGCAAACCAGATTGTACGCGTACATACGTATACACAAAATCATATATATATATATATATATATATATATATATATATATATATATATATAAAGCTGAATGTATGTGTGTGTGTGTGTGTGTGTGTGTGTGTCTGGTCACGAATAGGCTCCTATATGGTTGATTATTTAAAAAAAACCGATCACATGATAGAAAATTATCGAGACACAGGAATGGGTATGTTTTATCTGGCAGGCCGATGGTTTATTAAAATTGTGGGGTCTGCGTTCGCGCCTGGTCCACAAAGTATGGAAATAAAAAAAATTTAAAAAATGACAAGTGTTTTTGATAAAGATGTACACAAGAATACTTTGATAAGTATGTTTTAACTTAAATAGGGATGGTATAATAAAACTGTGGGGTCTGCGTTCGCGCCTGGCCTCCATAGAATGGAAATATGCACACACTTTAATAAAGACTTTTCATATCTATCTGCGTAAATTTACTTTGATAATTATGTTTCAGTTTGAAGAAATATGGCATAATAAAATTATAGGGCGTTCGTTCGCACCTGACCTCCATAGAATGAAAATATGTCACAAAGTTTAACAAGATTTTTTTAATATAGATCCACAGAATATTGTGATAAGTGTTTTAGTGTGAACAGGTATGGTATAATAAATTATGGGGTTTATCTATTTTATTTTTACTTTCACCATATTTTGCTTTGGTTTTGAAATCCCCAAATTCAAAGCTATCTCTTTACAACCAATCCTTTCATACCCTATCATACTTTAATAAATCAGAGTCCATTTTCTGTAGGCTGTTTTTGAACCCAGTCAACGACGGCTACTTTTGCTTGTATATATATATATATATATATATATATATATATATATATATATATATATATATATATAAAGAGAAGGAGGAGAGAAAACGATTCAGGAGATATTTCTTTTTCAAATATGTAGTTATACGTTTTAATTACTGCAAATATTTCAGACAAAAGTGTTTGAAATCAAGAAACCACATTGGCGCCATGTAGAAACTTGCAATAACATCTAAAAAATAGCGACATTATTAAAAGGCTTTGAGCGGAATGTGTGTCTACAATGTTGAAATATATCGGATGTTCTAATTGGACAAATAGATGTTGAATAATCATTCAACGTCTGTTGGTCAACTTAATAAAATTCTCTCAATACAAAAAAAAAGTCTTCCCACCATTATTTAAAATCTAAATAATAAAGTAAAGTCGTTTTTCTCTGCCAGTTTTGGTATTATTAATTTTGAGCTAAAACATTCATATGATAATCAAATTCTCACGCATGTTTTCTGAAATATATATTTTGTTTCTATATTACCTACATTTTTGCGCAGTTTAATGGAAGAATGATAAAACTACATCTATCCGAAAGAATTGTACTACAATAGCCACATCTGATAATTGTTTGTCGTATGTACGAGACCCGATGTAATGTTGCACATATAAGAAATGTGGGAGCTCACCAGTTGTTTTTATTTTATCGACTATCTTTATGTGCATTGTTAATTTATCATTTTCAGCATTATTATTAAGCCTTCGTTGTTTAAAAAAAACAACATATTTTTATTTTCTCATTTTCAACTCTTTAAAGGATAAAATGAACAGCGCAAGTGAAAAATAAAGAAAAAGGTATGCTTCCCAATGTTCCTACTAATATTCATATAATTCATAGATTACGTCAACAATTTAATTTTTCCTATGAAAATTATATCTTATGATACCCCCTCCAAATTTACTTTGTTCTATATTACCTACATTCATCCCGGCTTATAAAACGAACGATAGAGGGCCAAGCTCTCTTGCCGGCTTATCTTACTCTACTCTTACGAATAGCACGTTCTATAATATAAGGGAAATTCGTTTAAACGATACAAAGTATTTCATTTTAAAAATGAATCCTCAAATTTCCAGTAGTTTCCGTCTTTTTCAATGAAAATTTGTAAATAGAATTTGCATTATCACAACAACCGCTTACCTTAAACTTCTCACTGACAATGACCAATTTGTCATCACTGTAATTTGGATGGCACTCGGTTTTCTGAAGATTCTGATTCGCTTCGCACTCATCCAATGGATGTCTGGTTAGTGAATTCTCTACTAGGTATTTCAATCTTCCTTGACCCTTCTGTACTATTTGTTATCGTGCCAGTTTATGCTGACACATTTCGGGAGGAGGGTGAGGGTAATTATGATTATACAGTTTCAGATCTCTTGGTTCCAATTGTTGTTTATGTATCTTTCCGTTTCACTTCAGTTGATGTTTTCATACGCCCGACTGACGCTTGAAGCTCACGTGTTCAAGTTTTATTCTTAATCTTTCCGCCGTTTTTATTATTTCTCTTCGTTTTATATTTTCAGTCGCCCCACCGGACTCAAATTTCTCCCAGACCTTTTTCGAAGTTTTTTTATATTATTCAAACTGCCAATACGATTATTATATTGACTCTCTTCATCCTCCATATTACTTACGCTCTCTAGCCAATACATTGTATTTATTTGTCTTTGTCTCTTTTACATTCAACCCGTTTTCTGCTTGAACTGTGGATTCTACGATATACAGAAGCTTTCCTTCTAGTTTACTATTCGGGCATCTGGTTTTCTTACTTGGATGTGTTTTCTGTTTGTACGTCTATATCCTGTACGACTTTATAATTTACTTTTTAAAGTAATTCTACCAGTCTCTACTTGCACCATTTGTCTGCGTATTTAGTATACCGTTAGGTGCATCGTTCCCAATGTACTGCTTCCTCCACCTTGTCATGTCTATTCTTATATTCTTTATGACCTAGTTTGCTGCATTTACTTATAATGTGGTTTATCGTTTCGTTCGTTTGTACACAGATACTGCATTTGTTGTGTTCTTATGACTTGTTGATATTGTTTTTTTCGGCTTTTATTATTCATTTCCATATTAGGTATTATTTTTAAAGTCTTTTTATGTTTCTCATTTATGGTTATCCTTATTATTTTTCTTCCCAATTGTGATCATTTTATCCCTTACCTCTCCGTTTTCTGCTCATTTTTTTACAATGTCTCTTGCTGCGTTGATTAGCTTTCCTGTGTTCTGCGTTATGCATTTTTTCTAATTAGTTTTAGTGTCAATCATACATTCTTTACACAAATCATTCAAATTAAGCTGTAACGTGATCTGTTTTAGTCCAATTTTAAATTATTGTCGAGTTGTCCTCTTAAATAATTCAATTCTGTCAAACTTATTAGCCTAAACATCTTGTTTAGCAGTGACTCTTCAGCAAAATTATTATTGCAGCATTTATCATTCAATTTGTGCTTTTTACAAGTAAATATTTGGTTAAATGCATGCATGACAATGATTAATAACCAGTATATCACGATACATCGTCTTTTTTCAATAACGATTTTCATAGCAAAGCAATACATTTTATTATCCTTGTAATGACACACTATCGTAATTATCGTAATATTAATGCATTTTATTTAATCATCGTAATAATAATTAACTTATTTTCAATTATCGTGATTTTATAGTTTTCCTAGCAATAATAAATTCTAATACAGTAACCAAGAGCTAGAACACGGAAGTGTTACCATGAAAACGAGCGACTTTTTCTACTTCAGAACTTGTTTTTCTACATAGCCAAAACCACCCACGATTGATTTTATCCACCGATGGTGTCGTGATTCTGCATGGGTATCGGAATCGCTCTTTGTAATTTACAGACCTGTCATCACTCTTAAATCGATGAACCCATCTCCTCACTGTGCTGACGTCTACTGCATCGGCTTCGTAAAAATTCAAAAGACACTGATTGGTTGTTTTTATGCGTAGAGAAATTCGATAACACATGTCTGCTTCTGACGCATGTCTATAACAGGGGGTGTTTCATTATCGCCTGACATCGTCAATATCTGCAAAAGATGAAATGGAAATTTCAGTTCATGAATACGAAGATCAGTAATTATGACAATGCAGTTTGCAATCCCCTATGATACATTCGGGCGAAATAAAAAAGTAATAATTACGTAAGGAACGCCTCTTATATATATATATATATATATATATATATATATATATATATATATATATTATATATATATAGTAGAAACCCGGAATACGGTATCAAAAATTAGTAACAAAATACAGTATAGTATATAATAACGTGCATAAACTTAAATAGCATCATAAATAACAACATGAGGCGGGGAAAGTACTGTTACCAGGGGCCGGGACAACATCGTTTTCTACATCGTAACCTGAAGAAACGTATCATAGGGCCATCGTATCCCGAAGTTCTATTGTATGTATATATATGTATGTATGTGTGTGTTTGTGTGTGTGTGTGTGTGTTTGTGCGTGTGTGTGTGTGTTTGTGTGTGTAAAGTGTACGGTTAGTAAACCATTATAACACATTTACTTTGAGAGCAAACCAAAATTTATTTGTTTAAAATCAAACTTTCTGACGATCATTTTATCTTCTCCTGCATTATAGTCAGTTTGTGTTATTTTTTTTCTTTCTTACTAATATGGTGTTACTAAGGAAATTTGTGTAATTTTATTGAGAGATGATGTTTTCAAATGTCCACTGCAGGCGGAACGTATAGGTACGCTTAAATTAATTAATAAAAAGTTTTGCGTGATTAAACACGTTTAGAAACAAGTAAACGCATTTTTTAAATAGCTAAAAATGTATTTGTTTAAAATCAAATTATCTGATAATCATAGAATCTTTTTCAAAATTATTGTCAGTTTGTCTTGTTGATTTTTACATTCTCTGTGGCATGGTGTTTTTGGATAAGCTGTGTGATTTTATTCAACGGTGATGTTTTCAAATGTTCAAAACAGGGGAAAAACGCATAGATCCGCGTTAATTTTATTAATAAAGTTTTTTTTTCCGCCATAGAATCGTTGTTTGAATTTAAACGTAAACACCTAAATTTACGTATAGAATTTCAATACAACTCAGATTTAACAAAAATTATAAACAATTAAATGTAATATTAGCTTTTCGACGATCATGGCGTCTTCTTTAGGATTATAGTCCGTTTCTGTTTGTGTTTTTTCTTTTCTTTATGGCATGGTTCACAACGAACACCTCATCCAACGGCGAGCTTTCTAAATGTCTACAAGAAGAGGAACGAGCAGTAGTACGTTAAATGAATTAGATAATTTTTTATTTAAATTCAAACAGCGCTTCTATCACATGGGACTATCTTTTTAATATAAATAATAACATAATACAATTCAAGAAAAAATCCAAATATATACAATAGTATATTAGTTTATTCATCAATTCAATGAAGAGTAAACATCATAGTAAATAAGGGGGTGATTTAAATTTGTATGTCATGTAATTTCGAAGACTAATGCTTTTCATCAGAAAAGTAAAATTCAACTAAATTACATATATGACTAAATGTGACATCTACGTATAAATTCAGATAAAAATGGAAATAACATAGACGAGGGTGACGAAATAGAGGATTAACAGTTATAATAATAAAACAAAAAGTAAGAAAAACATATGTATCTGATATTAAATAATACTTTCTATACATACAGACATCAGTGTTTCATGCTTTTGCAATCATCAGTGTAGAAAATGACGGATGCTACTGGTCGGTAGATTTGAACTCAACTACAAAATAATTTTTGAATCCATTTGCCTGGAAAGTTACCCCTCGGTTACCATTCGTTAACGGTAATTACTGAAAATTAACACCTTATACGTGCCAAATACAGGTACAACTTTAAGACAGCTAATAGTGATCAAACGACCGGAAATCGTGATCTCACACACAAACACGCATACGTATGTGTTAATGTATGTGTGCATTATTAATAATACACGTAATTCTAATTATTATGGTAATGATATGTTTCATGGTAGTTTTTCTTGAAATATACATTGTATTGCCGTTATTTTGGTTATAATTATCTACTTTATCTTAGTTATATTATTATTAAATACAGTTAATTTTAATTGTTGCAATAGTAAATGTTAGCTAAGCCATTAAAATTTTACACATTATTCTATATTTAAAAAGAATAGAAATTATCATAAGCTGGCGGTATACATAGATTTTATTTCAGTCACATTAATAAGACACGTGATTAAAATTATCTTCGTAATGATACACGTCATTGAAGTTACCATGGTAATCTATATATTAATACATTAGCGTGTGTGTTATTTTCTGTGTCACGCTTACGTCCGGGTTGTTTAATTGTTATGTACTTACATTTCTTGTCATAAATGATTTTACCAGGAATTCTTCATAATTTTGGCTTTGGTTTCGATTATAACTGATGGCACACCAGTAACCTTTATTTTTGAAATAATTTTATCACGAATTCTTCATACGTTTTGGTTTCCGTATCGATTATGGCTGAAGGAAGTCAAGTTTATATATGTATATATATATATGTATATATATATATGTATATGTATATGTATATGTATACATGTATATGCATACATATATATGTATATATATGTATATGTATTTATATACATATATATGTATATATATGTATATATATATATGTATATATATATATATGTATATATATATATGTATGTATATAATTTTTTATTTCGGTTTCGATTCAATCTAATGCACCTAAGTCATATGAATATATATTTTTTTTATTTTTGAAATCGCAACTTTATAATATATACAACTCGATAGAACATTAACTCTATGGTAATATATACAAAATCCGCAAAAATTAAAATATCATATTTAAGCGTACTTTACGACCGGGCTTGGCCGGGCGTTCGTGCTAGCTTAGATAAATACTTTTGCACTTTTAACAAAAAAGCTACAATAATATCAGAGCGTCTCGATTTACACTGAACATATACAGAATGCCAACATCAATATATTATATATGAATTCGTCTTCTGTGGAATTTTAACAGGTCCTGCTAGTATACTTTTTATTGTAATATTAATAAACTTTCATTTGTTGTAATTTATTTAAAAAACTACTACTAATATTTATCGTCGTTATAATGCGCGTTAATTCAGTTATCATAGTAATTACAACCTTTATTTTAATAACCGTCGGTTACACTCTATATTTTAATTAATAAAAACTAATGTACATTATCATAGTTATCATATACAGAATAGTCTTATTTATCATAATAATACACTTTAATTAGGGATCGTATGAGTATAAAAAAAATAATACTTACCCATGGTAGGGACGGCATCATCATCGGCATATTCCGGTCAAATTACATAAACCACCGGAAAATGTCAAATTTCTTAGTGATTGTATTTTCTTTATGCAAATGAATATTTCATTGCATGCGCGGATTAATATCAATACTACTGTTTTGGAGAAATGTATTTCACGTTAAATATAATTATTACCATATATTTTGTCGTTTAGATAACATGCCCGGATTATATCGGTTCCGTATTGTGCATAACTATCAGCGGTTTAATTCTATTATCATATTGATACAATACTTTGCTTCAGTTATCGTAGTAGTAGTAGTAGTAGTAGTAGTAGTAGCAGTAGTAGTAGTAGTAGTAGCAGTAGCAGTAGCAGTAGTAGCAGTAGCAGTAGTAGTAGTAGTAATAATAATAAAATAAATAATAACAATAATAATAATAATAATAATAATAATACTAATAATATATAATGCCTAACACCGAACAAATAATCATGGCAGTGGTAGGCATAGAAACAATCAATAAAACAAAAAAAAAAGAGAGACAAAGGATGAAACAACAAAAGAAAAATGGGAAGACAAACAACTACAGGGAATATTCATAAGGAAAACAAAAGATGAGAATAAAGAAAACACTTTCGCTTGGATGGGAAAAGGACACGTAGACTGAATCCCTAATAACTGCAGCATAACATCACTCGACAAGAACCAACCAAATTAAAACAAAGATCGATAAAACAAGAAAACAGCTAATGCAGAATCTGTGGACAAAGAGATGAAACGATAAACCATGTAGTAAGTGAATTCAGCAAACTAGGCAAAAAGGAATACAAGAAACGGTACGACCAAGTGGGAAGGGCAGTACACTTGAAATTGTGCAAAGAACTGCATCTCGAACGCACAGAAAAATGATAAAACACAAGCCAGAAACGGTAATTGAAAACGAGAATCACAAAATTCTATGGGACATGGACATATAAAGGGATAAACTCATCCAGAAGACCGGATGGTGTAATAATAAACAAGAAAGAAAAGTCCTGCCAAATCGTAGACTTTGCTATCTTAGCTGACCACGTGATAAATATCAAATAAAAGGAAAACGGAGCAAATACACAGAGCTAGCCAGAGAGCTTAAAGAGATATGGATGATGAAAAAAAATCAATATAATACCTATAATAGTAAAATCACTAGGAACAATTCCGAAAAACTAGGAGAAGAGAATGGGAGAAATCGGACTGGAAAGATACAATGAATAACAATAACGAAAACAGCTGAAATAATAAGGAAAACACTGGAATGTCGAGACCATTACACGAATCATATGCGTGGGCCAGACGAGTTTCTGCAGAGACAAAACACGAAACGTTACATGGAACCAAGAACATTGAACCTGCATATCTATAAGTTCTCCATCTCCTGTCCCATTACCTAATGAGTCCCCAAAGAATGATGCCAAATAGTCGAGAAAACTCAAGGAGGATGGAAAGACTTGGAGAGAGCCCTGTTCAGACCTTCGTTTGACAAATGCCAAGAGAAATTGTACCTTGAGGAAGCTTATTGCCATTAAATTTCAGTGGACACCAATAACCGCTGCTAGCAAAAAAGTCAATGGTAAGCAGCTATTGCGATAATGCAATTTAATTTGCAAATGTAATCGAAAGAAGTGGAGAGTACTCGAAATCTGGGGAGACTTGTTTTCACTCAGCTTCCAGGGAACACCACCATTTGTTCTCAAGGAGAAATCCTTTATGACCTGTCTGAAAGCTCCTTATAAGCAAATAATAATAATAATAATAATAATAATAATAATAATAATAATAATAATAATACCAGCAATACTGCGTAGTCATTTTTGTACTTTTTTAATCTGTCAGGATTTTTAGATGATTTCTAGATCATTACACTGCTGAATACGGAAATCGCATCTTTTTTCTCCATCACAAAATGTGTTTGTGCTAAGTCAATTTGAAAAAAAAGCATATCTTGTGACAAAATCGATTACATGTTTGTGGCATTATCAGTGATTTTTGTCAACACACATTATCCTAAACATGTTTCTTTAGAGAGAACAATGCTTTGCCAACAACATATATAGATGATCTGATAGAAATATCGATTATTGTAAATGGAATTGTAAGTATTGGTAAATGTAAGGACACGTAAATTACATGTTACTTCACGATTGTTCAAACTTCAGTGCTTGACCTTATATTTCTTCAAACTTCTGAAATGCTCAGCAACAGGGAGGTCTCTGTTCAAATTCAAACTAGTCAACTATCATGAATGCATCCCTGCGACATTGATACTTGGTCCCCATTTCTTTCAGAGCCTGAGGAAATCTCCCCTCCCTGCAATTGATTCATTGAACTAAGGTTCACAGGAAACATGTCAATATGTAAAAATATTTAGTAATCCTGACACTCATGTTGCAGGTTTCTGAAAGCAGACAGAATGTTGTTGCCAAGATCTGCATTATTTCTGGCCTTATTTTTGCCAAGAAAGTTATCAACTTCCTTAAGAAATATTTTAAACCCTTCTAGTTTCAATTTGTTTATTGAGTTTTCGAACGCTGAAGTTCTGATCAGTTACCGGATCTGAGGGCCGTCAAAAGAGACAGCTTTTAACTTTACAATTCTGGAAAAGGCTGGAACAAGTAAGGGGACAAGTCATGATTCTTGTCCAGGTGATGAACTGCTGGATGAAACTGAGCTTTATGTGCAGCAGTAGAAAGAATATTTTGTTTCTGTACACCAAGGGTTCGTTGATGATGTTCCTTTCTTTGGAAAGCACAAATTCCTGTCATACAGGACAGCCCTTCTTTGTGTTTGCTGAGCACTATTTTTTGGAAGGCTTCGAGGAATAACAACTTCAAACTAATTCCTTTTTAACATACTATAAGACCTGATTGGTTCTCGTTATTACAATAATCATTTCCAACTAAAACGTGAGATTTTTACCTCTACTAACCCCTTCTAAAATTCTCCACACATGCGTGCATATAAACAAAAACATAAACAACGACATGTGGTCATAGCTTAAATACTTCACCTGATTGGGCAAAACCAAGGTGATTTTCTTTTTAATTTATCGTATCTGATTCGTTCTAAATCAGCTGAAATATCACGGAATGAGTTTGTTTGATCATTGTAATAATGTGGTTTTCATTTATTAGCAATTCATAGTATTATATTATTGTTTTTATAAGGGTTTAACAATAATAACAATAACAACAATAATAATATTTTTCATTTTATCGAATTTTTCGTGTTTTAAACTTTGTTATATTATAAATGTTAATAATAATAATAATAATAATAATAATAATAATAATAATAATAATAATAATAATAATAATAATAATTATAATAATTATAATAATAATAATATAAAAATTACCAATTGAATACCGTAATTTTTTTCAATTCCAAATTACATTATTTCTAATTACCCCCTCTAGAGTAAATCTGACAAATAACTCTATCCGCTAAGTGATACGTACACATACACATTTGGAATGTGTACGGGATTGAGAGAAAACGCCATTTAAATTGGACAAGGCATATGTTAACGAAGGCAGCCATTTTAAAGTAGCACGCTGGATTTTTTTGTGTCCCACGGTAAGAATCGAATAAAAGTCTTATAAAACTCCCGGCAAATCATTCTGTACACATTTCAATTTTAAATACTATTACCAATTAGTTTTTTACAAAAAGACAAAAGTACTTTTAACAAGAAAATTATTTACCGTTCGTCCACCATGTGTCTAAAACTTTTTGATTTTTAATAAGATCAAAAAGAGAGTTCTAGACACATGTGGGACGAACGGTAAATAGTTTTCTTGTTAAAAGTTTTTTTTCTTTTTGTAAACATTGTGACCAGAATATTCCAAAAAATGTTTAAAAATTGAAGCCAACAGTGCCATGAACATTACAAGTTCACGCGTAAATATGGAAGGAGGATCGATCCTAAAATTATTGCTTAAAGTCCGTTGCTCCATTCCACGTATATATTAATATGTCCATCTTTCCATATTTGGTTCTGCCTGTATCTTTTCATGTACTTTATGTATGTGTGATAATGCACGATAGCTCTCATATACAGCGCCGACAAAAAGAAAGCCCGCACTTGTATTTTTTTCCAAAACTGCAAATTTTAGCTAAATTTAATGTAACGGTTTAAACAACTTATACCCTCATTTGATTCGCCTTTTATTCTTGTATAACTTTACCTGTTCATATTTGACTTTTAATTGAAATATTCTAGTGTTCACATCAATTTTAAAAAATAACTTCAAATTGAGGGGGCAAAAAGAAAGTCCGTAGCAAAAAATTCGCTTAAGACAAGCTTAATTTTTCGACCCTAAATCAGTTTAAAATATCCACCAACAGGCAACAAATCATCTCTAATCTTAATTCTTGCTGTTACATGTTATGCAGCGTAACATTTAGTCTATACGTCACGACTTTCTCTTAGCGATCGTCAGGAGCTCATTAATCGCCACTTTCTGTTTTATTCAATTAAGAATCGCAGATTGAAATGTAACCAGAAAACGGTACGAAAGACCGTGCAAAAAACACCAAAACACCGGCATTGTTCGTGATTCCCCTAAATCTGGTTGTACTAGAGTTACCTCTAACAGGGAAGACAATGCTATCAAGATCTGCACCTTAGGGAACAGATTTGAAACTACTCCCCGAATCTAACAACAATGCAATCTTTACTCTTCTTCTACTGTCAAGAACAGATTAATGAGATTTAATTTGCAGGAGTATGTTGCAAGACGCAGGCCAATGCTTTCTGTAACTAACAGAAAGCGCCGTCTGGACTTCGTCAGATGCAATGAAGATCATGACTCTTCATATTGGTCAAAAGTGCTTTTTAGCGACGAAAGCAAGTTCAATAGGCTAGGCAGTATTTATAGGCAGTACGTCCATCGGAGGAAAGACGAAGAATTTAATCCTATGTGCTCAGTTTCAACGCTGCAAGGTGGTTGAGACTCAGTTTTTGTGTGTACCAATGGTCCGGGGCCTGTAGTTCGCTTACAGCGTCGAATTAATTCGATCAAGTACATTAATATGTTAACTGCGAATTTTCTAGCCTACTTTGGTCGGAATTTGGATGATAATCCCATCTTAATGCAGGATAATGCTCCCATTCACACAGCTGGAAATGTCAAGAGGTTCCTGGACGAGCATGATATTCCGTGTTTGGATTGGCCTGCACAATCTCCAGACTTCAATCATATTGAAAACGAATGCCACTACATCAAGCAACAGCTAAGCAATAATAAATTCTCAAATTTGGGAGAACTTTGGACAAAATTGAAAGAAAAGTGTGATGCCCCTTCTCCGGAGTATTGTTGCAGTCTAATTCAAGGAATGCCCAAAAGATTGCAAGCTGTCAAATTGCAGAAGAGATATGCTACTGAATAATAACGGGTTCATTGTGTTTCTGTAGAATTTTTGTTGCATTAATGTTTTAAAGTTACATTTTAATAACAATTTACCATTGTGCGGACTTTTTTTTCCTCCTCAATTTGAAGTAATTTTTTTGAATTGACGTGAACCGTAGAATATTATAATTAAAAGTCCAATATGAAAAGGCAACATTATAGAAGAATAAAGAACCAAACAAATGAAGTAAAGTTTGTTTAAACAGTTTCAATAAATTTTGCAGTTTTGGAAAAAATTACAAGTTACATTGAACCAAGAACATTGAAACTGCACATCTACAAGTTCTCTATTCTCTTACCCGCCCTCTCCCATTGCCCCATCACTGCTATCTCAAAAGAGTGATGCCAAATAGCCGAGAAGGGTCACAGCGGATGGAAAGACCGAGAAGAGAGCGCTGACCAGACTTCCACTGGACAAATACCAAGAGAACTGGGATCTGTAAGAGGCTTATTTCACTCAAATTCCAATAGAGACCAATGGCCACTGTCAGCAATAATTTCATGATAAGCGGCTGTTGAGATCACGCAAAGTTATTTGCAAATATTATCGAACTGGAAATCTAGGGAGACTTGTTGTCACTCAGTTTCCAAAGAAGACCACAGGTTGTTTTCAAGGAGAGGTCTCTGATAAACTCTGTGAAAACTCATTGTGAGCCAATAATAATTATTACCACAATAATATTTATCATAATAAGGGAACTTCTTTTTCACTGCAACTACCAGAATACCTCCTTACAATACAGAAATATAGAAAATGCCAAGTTCACTAATATAGATGAATGTATAAACTCTATAAATAATCTGAAACTTTCTGCAAGAGCAAAAAAAAAGAACTACTTGCATTAATAAATACAACCAGAATCTCTAGCCATATTATCTGAATTTAATTCGGTATGGAAAAACGCGTACTGTTAGTCATAAGAAGAACACTAGAGGTAAAAAACGGCATCTGACTACCTTACTGAGCGGAGATGAGGACCGTAGATTAACATAACACATACAAATATTTAGAAGTTCTGAAAGCAGACACTATCAAAACAACAGATATGAAAGAGAAAATTAGAAAGGAATACCCCGGAGGAACAAAAAAAAATCATCTAATTGTCTCTACCTGAAAAGAAAAGTCGAATTGGTATAGTGTGAATAATACGAAAAAGAAAATGATACATAATACAGAATCCCGAAAGATTATTATGAAAAAAAAATGAACAAGACAGAAAACAGAGAGGCGAACGATAAGACGAGGCAAGAATAATGGGAATAACGATTCATAAGGATAAACAAAAGATAAGGTAAACACAAAACACTTGAACATGGCTACGAAGAAACATAAATCGTGAAACCCTGATTAACAGCCGCACACAATGACACGATTAGAACCAACTATATCAATTGAAAAATTTACAAGACACAGAAAGAGTAAATACAGAAACGAAACAAAAAAGTACATAATAAGCGATGCAGTTAATAATAAAACATATAAGAATATATACATTCAAATAGAGGAAAATTATGCAGACAACTGTATTTTGTACTACAGAATAAATTGTACAAGCAAAAGCTGGAAAGAAGTACTTGAAAACGAAAGACAAAATCCTATCGGACGTACATACAGAAACTCACCCAAGTAAGAAAACCGGATATCATATTTGTTAACAAGAATGGGAAATTCTGTCTACTCGTCAATTTCGCTGTTCCAGCAGTCTACAAAGTTGATATCAAAGAGAAGGAAAAGTGGAGCAAATACACAGAACTACTGAAAGGGATATGGAAGAGGAAGAACGTCAAGATAATATTGATGATAATGTGAGCAGCTGGAAGAATCCCGAAAAAATTGAAAACAAAATGGAAGATATTGCAATATAATGGGTTGCTGAGATGATACAATGGATGATAACGGAAACGGCTGAAAGATTAAGAAACCCCCTTACACGAGCAACTGACACTAGCCGAGCATAGAAAGTGTTACACAAAGAAACACACAATTGGGAGAAAAAACTAGAACTGTACAATTTAAAGTTAAGCTCCCCCTAATAGATATCAGCATCAATTGACCATATTGGTCATATGAATTGGAGCAAAGTGTTTTTACAATAAGTGATAAAATATTTGTATTCATGTTGCTGGATTTTTTCAGGGCAGTACACTTGAAATTGTGCAAAGAACTGCATCTCGAACGCACAGAAAAATGATAAAACACAAGCCAGAAACGGTAATTGAAAACGAGAATCACAAAATTCTATGGGACATGGACATATAAAGGGATAAACTCATCCAGAAGACCGGATGGTGTAATAATAAACAAGAAAGAAAAGTCCTGCCAAATCGTAGACTTTGCTATCTTAGGTGACCACATGATAAATACCAAATAAAAGGAGAAACGGAGCAAATACACAGAGCTAGCCAGAGAGCTTAAAGAGATATGGATGATGAAAAAAAAAATCAATATAATACCTATAATAGTAAAATCACTAGGAACAATTCCGAAAAACTAGGGGAAGAGAATGGGAGAAATCGGACTGGAAAGATACAATGAATAACGAAAACAGCTGAAATAATAAGGAAAACACTGGAATGTCGAGACCATTACACGAATCATATGCGCGGGCCAGACGAGTTTCTGCAGAGACAAAACACGAAACGTTACATGGAACCAAGAACATTGAACCTGCATATCTATAAGTTCTCCATCTCCTTTCCCATTACCTAATGAGTCCCCAAAGAATGATGCCAAATAGTCGAGAAAACTCAAGGAGGATGGAAAGACTTGGAGAGAGCCCTGTTCAGACCTTCGTTTGACAAATGCCAAGAGAAATTGTACCTTGAGGAAGCTTATTGCCATTAAATTTCAGTGGACACCAATAACCGCTGCTAGCAAAAAAGTCAATGGTAAGCAGCTATTGCGATAATGCAATTTAATTTGCAAATGTAATCGAAAGAAGTGGAGAGTACTCGAAATCTGGGGAGACTTGTTTTCACTCAGCTTCCAGGGAACACCACCATTTGTTCTCAAGGAGAAATCATTTATGACCTGTCTGAAAGCTCCTTATAAGCAAATAATAATAATAATAATAATAATAATAATAATAATAATAATAATAATAATAATAATAATACCAGCAATACTGCGTAGTCATTTTTGTACTTTTTTAATCTGTCAGGAGTTTTAGATGATTTCTAGATCATTACAATGCTGAATACGGAAATCGCATCTTTTTTCTCCATCACAAAATGTGTTTGTGCTAAGTCAATTTGAAAAAAAAGCATATCTTGTGACAAAATCGATTACATGTTTGTGGCATTATCAGTGATTTTTGTCAACACACATTATCCTAAACATGTTTCTTTAGAGAGAACAATGCTTTGCCAACAACATATATAGATGATCTGATAGAAATATCGATTATTGTAAATGGAATTGTAAGTATTGGTAAATGTAAGGACACGTAAATTACATGTTACTTCACGATTGTTCAAACTTCAGTGCTTGACCTTATATTTCTTCAACTTCTGAAATGCTCAGCAACAGGGAGGTCTCTGTTCAAATTCAAACTAGTCAACTATCATGAATGCATCCCTGCGACATTGATACTTGGTCCCCATTTCTTTCAGAGCCTGAGGAAATCTCCCCTCCCTGCCATTGATTCATTGAACTAAGGTTCACAGGAAACATGTCAATATGTAAAAATATTTAGTAATCCTGACACTCATGTTGCAGGTTTCTGAAAGCAGACAGAATGTTGTTGCCAAGATCTGCATTATTTCTGGCCTTATTTTTGCCAAGAAAGTTATCAACTTCCTTAAGAAATATTTTAAACCCTTCTAGTTTCAATTTGTTTATTGAGTTTTCGAACGCTGAAGTTCTGATCAGTTACCGGATCTGAGGGCCGTCAAAAGAGACAGCTTTTAACTTTACAATTCTGGAAAAGGCTGGAACAAGTAAGGGGACAAGTCATGATTCTTGTCCAGGTGATGAACTGCTGGATGAAACTGAGCTTTATGTGCAGCAGTAGAAAGAATATTTTGTTTCTGTACACCAAGGGTTCGTTGATGATGTTCCTTTCTTTGGAAAGCACAAATTCCTGTCATACAGGACAGCCCTTCTTTGTGTTTGCTGAGCACTATTTTTTGGAAGGCTTCGAGGAATAACAACTTCAAACTAATTCCTTTTTAACATACTATAAGACCTGATTGGTTCTCGTTATTACAATAATCATTTCCAACTAAAACGTGAGATTTTTACCTCTACTAACCCCTTCTAAAATTCTCCACACATGCGTGCATATAAACAAAAACATAAACAACGACATGTGGTCATAGCTTAAATACTTCACCTGATTGGGCAAAACCAAGGTGATTTTCTTTTTAATTTATCGTATCTGATTCGTTCTAAATCAGCTGAAATATCACGGAATGAGTTTGTTTGATCATTGTAATAATGTGGTTTTCATTTATTAGCAATTCATAGTATTATATTATTGTTTTTATAAGGGTTTAACAATAATAACAATAACAACAATAATAATATTTTTCATTTTATCGAATTTTTCGTGTTTTAAACTTTGTTATATTATAAATGTTAATAATAATAATAATAATAATAATAATAATAATAATAATAATAATAATAATAATAATTATAATATAAAAATTACCAATTGAATACCGTAATTTTTTTCAATTCCAAATTACATTATTTCTAATTACCCCCTCTAGAGTAAATCTGACAAATAACTCTATCCGCTAAGTGATACGTACACATACACATTTGGAATGTGTACGGGATTGAGAGAAAACGCCATTTAAATTGGACAAGGCATATGTTAACGAAGGCAGCCATTTTAAAGTAGCACGCTGGATTTTGTTGTGTCCCACGGTAAGAATCGAATAAAAGTCTTATAAAACTCCCGGCAAATCATTCTGTACACATTTCAATTTTAAATACTATTACCAATTAGTTTTTACAAAGAGACAAAAGTACTTTTAACAAGAAAATTATTTACCGTTCGTCCACCATGTATCTAAAACATTTGTATCTTTAATAAGATCAAAAAGAGAGTTCTAGACACATGTGGGACGAACGATAAATAGTTTTCTTGTTAAAAGTTTTTTTTTCTTTTTGTAAACATTGTGACCAGAATATTCCAAAAAATGTTTAAAAATTGAAGCCAACAGTGCCATGAACATTACAAGTTCACGCGTAAATATGGAAGGAGGATCGATCCTAAAATTATTGCTTAAAGTCCGTTGCTCCATTCCACGTATATATTAATATGTCCATCTTTCCATATTTGGTTCTGCCTGTATCTTTTCATGTACTTTATGTATGTGTGATAATGCACGATAGCTCTCATATACAGCGCCGACAAAAAGAAAGCCCGCACTTGTATTTTTTTCCAAAACTGCAAATTTTAGCTAAATTTAATGTAACGGTTTAAACAACTTATACCCTCATTTGATTCGCCTTTTATTCTTGTATAACTTTACCTGTTCATATTTGACTTTTAATTGAAATATTCTAGTGTTCACATCAATTTTAAAAAATAACTTCAAATTGAGGAGGCAAAAAGAAAGTCCGTAGCAAAAAATTCGCTTAAGACAAGCTTAATTTTTCGACCCTAAATCAGTTTAAAATATCCACCAACAGGCAACAAGTCATCTCTAATCTTAATTCTTGCTGTTACATGTTATGCAGCGTAACATTTAGTCTATACGTCACGACTTTCTCTTAGCGATCGTCAGGAGCTCATTAATCGCCACTTTCTGTTTTATTCAATTAAGAATCGCAGATTGAAATGTAACCAGAAAACGGTACGAAAGACCGTGCAAAAAACACCAAAACACCGGCATTGTTCGTGATTCCCCTAAATCTGGTCGTACTAGAGTTACCTCTAACAGGGAAGACAATGCTATCAAGATCTGCACCTTAGGGAACAGATTTGAAACTACTCCCCGAATCTAACAACAATGCAATCTTTGCTCTTCTTCTACTGTCAAGAACAGATTAATGAGATTTAATTTGCAGGAGTATGTTGCAAGACGCAGGCCAATGCTTTCTGTAACTAACAGAAAGCGCCGTCTGGACTTCGTCAGATGCAATGAAGATCATGACTCTTCATATTGGTCAAAAGTGCTTTTTAGCGACGAAAGCAAGTTCAATAGGCTAGGCAGTATTTATAGGCAGTACGTCCATCGGAGGAAAGACGAAGAATTTAATCCTATGTGCTCAGTTTCAACGCTGCAAGGTGGTTGAGACTCAGTTTTTGTGTGTACCAATGGTCCGGGGCCTGTAGTTCGCTTACAGCGTCGAATTAATTCGATCAAGTACATTAATATGTTAACTGCGAATTTTATAGCCTACTTTGGTCGGAATTTGGATGATAATCCCATCTTAATGCAGGATAATGCTCCCATTCACACAGCTGGAAATGTCAAGAGGTTCCTGGACGAGCATGATATTCCGTGTTTGGATTGGCCTGCACAATCTCCAGACTTCAATCATATTGAAAACGAATGCCACTACATCAAGCAGCAGCTAAGCAATAATAAATTCTCAAATTTGGGAGAACTTTGGACAAAATTGAAAGAAAAGTGTGATGCCCCTTCTCCGGAGTATTGCTGCAGTCTAATTCAAGGAATGCCCAAAAGATTGCAAGCTGTCAAATTGCAGAAGGGATATGCTACTGCATAATAACGGGTTCATTGTGTTTCTGTAGTATTTTTGTTGCATTAATGTTTTAAAGTTACATTTTAATAATAATTTACCATTGTGCGGACTTTTTTTTCCTCCTCAATTTGAAGTAATTTTTTTGAATTGACGTGAACCGTAGAATATTATAATTAAAGTCAAATATGAAAAGGCAACATTATAGAAGAATAAAGAACCAAACAAATGAAGTAAAGTTTGTTTAAACAGTTTCAATAAATTTTGCAGTTTTTGAAAATATTACAAGTTACATTGAACCAAGAACATTGAAACTGCACATCTACAAGTTCTCTATCCTCTTACCCGCCCTCTCCCATTGCCCCATCACTGCTATCTCAAAAGAGTGATGCCAAATAGCCGAGAAGGATCACAGCGGATGGAAAGACCGAGAAGAGAGCGCTGACCAGACTTCCACTGGACAAATACCAAGAGAACTGGGATCTGTAAGAGGCTTATTTCACTCAAATTCCAATAGAGACCAATGGCCACTGTCAGCAATAATTTCATGATAAGCGGCTGTTGAGATCACGCAAAGTTATTTGCAAATATTATCGAACGAGGTTGAGAATACTGGAAATCTAGGGAGACTTGTTGTCACTCAGTTTCCAAAGAAGACCACAGGTTGTTTTCAAGGAGAGGTCTCTGATAAACTCTGTGAAAACTCATTGTGAGCCAATAATAATTATTACCACAATAATATTTATCATAATAAGGGAACTTCTTTTTCACTGCAACTACCAGAATACCTCCTTACAATACAAAAATATAGAAAATGCCAAGTTCACTAATATAGATGAATGTATAAACTCTATAAATAATCTGAAACTTTCTGCAAGAGCAAAAAAAAAGAACTACTTGCATTAATAAATACAACCAGAATCTCTAGCCATATTATCTGAATTTAATTCGGTATGGAAAAACGCGCACTGTTAGTCATAAGAAGAACACTAGAGGTAAAAAACGGCATCTGACTACCTTACTGAGCGGAGATGAGGACCGTAGATTAACATAACACATACAAATATTTAGGAGTTCTGAAAGCAGACACTATCAAAACAACAGATATGAAAGAGAAAATTAGAAAGGAATACCCCGGAGGAACAAAAAAAAAATCATCTAATTGTCTCTACGTGAAAAGAAAAGTCGAATGAAGGGGACTATTGGTATAGTGTGAATAATACGAAAAAGAAAATGATACATAATACAGAATCCCGAAAGATTATTATGAAAAAAAAATGAACAAGACAGAAAACAGAGAGGCGAACGATAAGACGAGGCAAGAATAATGGGAATAACGATTCATAAGGATAAACAAAAGATAAGGTAAACACAAAACACTTGAACATGGCTACGAAGAAACATAAATCGTGAAATCCTGATTAACAGCCGCACACAATGACACGATTAGAACCAACTATATCAATTGAAAAATTTACAAGACACAGAAAGAGTAAATACAGAAACGAAACAAAAAAATACATAATAAGCGATGCAGTTAATAATAAAACATATAAGAATATATACATTCAAATAGAGGAAAATTATGCAGACAACTGTATTTTGTACTACAGAATAAATTGTACAAGCAAAAGCTGGAAAGAAGTACTTGAAAACGAAAGACAAAATCCTATCGGACGTACATACAGAAACTCATCCAAGTAAGAAAACCGGATATCATATTTGTTAACAAGAATGGGAAATTCTGTCTACTCGTCAATTTCGCTGTTCCAGCAGTCTACAAAGTTGATATCAAAGAGAAGGAAAGGTGGAGCAAATACACAGAACTACTGAAAGGGATATGGAAGAGGAAGAACGTCAAGATAATATTGATGATAATGTGAGCAAAAAATTGAAAACAAAATGGAAGATATTGCAATATAATGGGTTGCTGAGATGATACAATGGATGATAACGGAAACGGCTGAAAGATTAAGAAACCCCCTTACACGAGCAACTGACACTAGCCGAGCATAGAAAGTGTTACACAAAGAAACACACAATTGGGAGAAAAAACTAGAACTGTACAATTTAAAGTTAAGCTCCCGCTAATAGATATCAGCATCAATTGACCATATTGGTCATATGAATTGGAGCAAAGTGTTTTTACAATAAGTGATAAAATATTTGTATTCATGTTGCTGGATTTTTTAGATGAGGATTCAGATTATTTGGACTACTATTCTCATCTCAATTGTTATTCGCTCACCATTTCAACTGTTGAACTCGGAGAAGTTTCCTGTCAAATTCAGGAATCTACATGAAATTTTGAACAGAATCCTTTATTTAATCCATGGGGGTAGCATGCTCTCATTCCATCAGCCATGACTGGGTAAAAGTTCTAAGTAATTCGCAATTGCATTTATGACTTCTATCTAATCAGGACTGATGAAATGAGAGCATGCTAACCCCACGGATTAAATAAATGGTTCTGACCTTTCTTCTTTCTGCAGATTCCCGAGTTCAACAAGATACACCTGAAGAAAGTCGAAAGTTACATTGATGAAAACATTGTGCAAATAACACTAAAGATGAGAACAATAGTATGAATAATGCAAATAGTATGAATTCTTATTCAAATAATAAAGGATGGTAAAGTCGGGTGGAAAGATGGCAGAGGGAAAGCACTAATCAGACCTCCCCTGGATGAGTTAAAAAAAGATTGGGCTTTGTAACGCTTATTGCCACCCAACCTCCTGCAGAGACAAATGGTCGCTCTCAGGAGAAATCAACGGTAATCGGCTGTTGCGATAGCACAAACAAATAAGCGATTGTTATCGAAAGAAGTGTAGATTACGAGAAATGTGGGGAAACTTGTTTCCACTCAGACTCAAGGTTACTCTTAAAGAGAAATCATTGATGATAACCTGAGAGAAAGTATTTAGTAAGTAAGTAAGTAAGTAGGTAAATAATAATAATAATAATAATAATAAATAATAACAATTATCATTATTATTATTATTATTATTATTATTATTATTATTATTATTATGAATTATTATAGTTATTGAATTAACAGTGTTTCTTTGAAACTTTTGATCAAGTAGAATGTATAGGAATATTAGATCTAGTGTTAGCCGAAGAAAACTTTCGGAAATCAATTCAGATTGGATGTTTCATAGAATATTCTGATGTAATTGGCGATACATTCCGCATCAAAGCATCTCGTAATAGGTAATCAATTGCATGGGCAGCTGGCATGAATAGCCGAACACTGACAATGCTTTATGGAATTCGGGATATTACAAACAAACGGCGCTCAACACATTTCCATGCTTTCACTAGAATTATGAAATTTGCATATCAAATAGTTATTGAAAAGTAAAGGAAAGCATACATTATATATATATGTATATATGCATATATATATATATATTTTTATATATATATGCATATATATATGTGTATATATATATATATATATATATATATATATATATATATATATATATATATATATAATGTGTGGGTGTGTGTAAGCGATAGCTTAAAACTAAGAGTAATTCATTGTAGGAGTTGATATGTTTGTTGGCTTGTTTTAATGGTATATGTTATGTCAAATTAAATCATTTTTGTAACAACTTCTGAATACTTATATATATATATATATATATATATATATATATATATATATATATACAGTGGGCATTCAAAAAGTTACGCCTCGTATTTTTATGTCGCCTTACTCGATCAGAAGTGATTGAAATCGTATTGTTATCATGAGTGAACTAATGCATTCATAGCCTGAGAGTTTCATTTCTCTGCTGCAGATATTGCCGGTGTGGGACTCTAAGAAAGCAAGGTGTCACATGCGCCTGCGTCATAAGCAGGGGTGCATCATTGTTTTATCTAGCAAAATGTGCATTGAGAATCCTTGGAACTATGTAAAAATACATCCCTGAAGAACAAAAGTTGCTTTTATTAATGTTACCACATTCGACTCCGTAACCCTTGAATTGTTTTTTTTAGTTAGAACGCGTTACGTATGGAACGCCATTCGTATGACAAAGCGCGCTCCGTATACCTATGCACAGCCATCGTTCATCGGCCGAAACATGCATGGAAAATAGTGGAAACTATATAGAGAAATACATCTTGGGGGAAAAAGACTGCTCGTTGTATTTGTACCACTCTGGTTTTCGTAGCTCATTAACTTTTAGGAGGTTTTAATTTTTGAAAGCATCTCGAATAGCGGTGGTGTTTGTTTTAAGTCGTAATTTATTATGAAGATGTATGTTCTAGTGAACAGCGAATCGGAAAAGTATACAATCTTGATGAGCCGCATATTTATTCAGCCATAACGATTTCATTAAGAATTACTTCAGCATAATCTTTCACTTGTATGATAACACAGCCAAACACTCTGTCGCCTATCTATTAATCATGATGTTGATATATTGTTTTCGATCATATGTCAAAGGTGGAATATCATATAACACACAAGAAAGAAAAGTTTAAAAGAAGTCATACACTATCAGCTATGACTATGTAATCGCTATCTAGACGCACCTAAAAAAAGGTGATATTAAATCTTACATAGTAGTATGGAAGAAAAAGAGAAAGACGCAACCTTAGAACTTGAATGGTTCTTGGTGAAACACGTTTGAGAGGAAATAGATTACCAAATACCAAGTAGAATATTAAAGGGAACTGGAATTTTTGGAAGATTTCCATAATTTTAGTAATTATAAGTGCAATTTTACTTACGAAACTAAAAATATATACCTGGAAAACATACCAGGTAAATCAACTGAAAGAGAGATACAAACAATTATACTTTAAAGGTACTATAAAAACTATTTAAAAAAAACTGTTGGTATGAATGTATTAGATAGCGGGGATAATGTTTGACATCTGACAGAATACACCATCCGAACTATGAGAAAATGAATAAATAAACACACACACACACACACACCCATATATATATATATATATATATATATATATATATATATATATATATATATATATATATATGAAAATTCTAGATTAAATTATGTGGAATTACAACAACGTTATTTTAATTAGTTTTTGGGTTTGCTTTACAATACAAAGAGATTCGAAAAAGTGTTTAAAAAAATCAAATATACAACAAATAAATGTTCCCATTGGTTTTAAAAGTAACTTGCAACCTACCTAAATGATTTATTAGTGTTTCAAAGTAGTTTTATTCGCTCATTATTTCACCTTAAATATTAACTTTTTAGGAGTCGTAAGAACTCTAAAAGGGCGAAATATCCCCCCTCTTCCTTATCGTAAGGTAGGAGCTTCGTTTTGAGATTTGCTTTCGCACACGTTTGAAAACTGAACCGCTCCAAAATAGAAAACAAAATGCTCAACAGAATGGAAAAGTGGTCAAAAACATATATAACATTGAAATAAAATGAACGATTCTTTCTTCGTAAGTTTCTTTTTTTTAGGTGGGGGGAGTAGTGATGGGTATCTCTCTCTATATATACCTATATATATATTTTAGGGTTAGGTATCTCATAAAAATGATTTTATGTGGGTATCTCACCTTTTGTAGTACTAGTACGGAACAACACAAGAAGGTGCCTATGCAGAGAAATGCCGTGCTATTTTAAAAAATAGAATTTAACATTTTTCTCAGAATATTTGCATGAATTTTCAAAGAAAGTACCGTAATGAAGAGAATGAAAGAGAATGGTGCTGCATTCTGTAAAAGGCGAAAAACAAAAAAGAGGAAGCAAAAAAAAAATAAATTAAAGGCACGCTGTTGAAATTCATGGAAATGTATTCTCTAGCCGAAATGGCCGAAAAGAAAGTCGTAAATTAACTGAAACCGAAGATGAGATTGATATTACTAACGTTGATACTGTTATTTCGGAAGTTGACATTGACAATATTGATACATCAAAAATGTCAATGATGATAATGATGTGCCTGAAGTTGAAGAATTTGACAGACAATCACTAGTTGGCGCGAAAACACATCGCGACCGATTTTACAAATGTTGGTCATGACCAGTTTAGATCAATCGTAAAATTCGTGCTATGATTGTTCGGTAGGGATCTGCCGCTGTGCAGCACCTTGATCATGAATTCAAAGAAGTAGTCTGTCCAGGAACAAAATCAAAAGTTGACGTTAGAAAACTAACTAAAAAATGGTTCTATCGGGAATTACACAATGACGAGAAAATTTTGAGAACATGGATGGTGCATTCTCCTTCTAGAGAAGCATTATTTTGCTTCCTACTGCAGACTGTTTTCAACTGAACTGTCGAGTTTTTTTCTGCTGATGTGGTTTTACGAATTGATGGAAATTAAACCCAAAAGTATATGAACATGAAGCTAACATATCTCATGCTCAAGTGTTTCTCAACTGGAAGGATCTTGATTCCGACCTGTTTAAGGAAAGGTAGCTGACAAAAGAGAGCAACATCTTTTAGAGAAGGAAACTGAGAAACGGCGGGAAATTCTAGCTGGGCATCACCGGGTTTCTCGTCAATCTGGCACTACGGCGTCACCAGGAAAACATCCATAATGATAAAAGAGATCAAGATTTAGAATTGGTAAATTTATTGGTTAAGTATGACTGTATGCTCCGTGAACATTTGGTGGACGTTTACCTGGGAAAGAAAATCGCTACTTCTTGTCTGTTACCAGAAATTTGAAATGAATTTGTGAGAATTTGGGCAAAGCAGTTGAGAAAGTAAATCATCGATCAGATCAAGGAAAGCAAATATATTTGCATAATTTTTGAAAGCACTCCTGATGTATCTCCCAAGAACCAGATGAGTGAGGTGTTGCGCTACATAAAAATTGACGAAAATAAAGTGGCACTGGAGGAGTCGTTTCCCCAGTTTATAGAGACTAAAGGTAACAGCGCGGATGATATTTCTAAACTGCAGAACGATGGGATTTAGAATGGTGACTCTATTGACCAAGCATTTAACAATGCTGCTATTATAGCAGGCCACCGATCTGATGCGCAGAAACGAATCTCCCAAATCAACCCAAAAGATCTATTTGTGCCATGCACTAACCATTCATTAAATCTTGCTGGTGTACATGCCGCTTCTTTAGCGGTTCACTCTGTTACATTTTTGGCATACTGGTCTGGTTATTCTCGTTCTTTTCTGAATCTATACGTAGCTGGGACCGGTCTAAGTATCAAGCGGATTGTGGAAACTAGATGGAGTAGTCAGGCAGATGCTGTAAATGTTGTGGTAAAATATTATTGGAAGTCGTCATTGCCCTGGAACAACTCACAGAAGGAGACAATGCAACCACAAGATCAAATGCATCTTTAATTCTCAACTCTGTGTTATCGTCTCTGTTTCGTTAATTTCTGAGCTGTTGGAAAACCACTCTCCCAGAAATCAATGATGACAAGAAGTATCTTCAAGAAAAGGGGCTGGATCTGCAACAAAGTTCTGTCAGGCTGATGGCGTTGAGAGATAACCTTCTTCAGAATATAGAAAAAATGGTGGGCATTGCAATTGACAAGTAAAAAAAAAAAACACTCTACTCTGAAATGCGAATAAGTATGGAACATCGTATCCGCAAAAAGAAATGAATGAGTGATGAACGATTAACTGATGCATCACTGGGGTTTGATACTGAGTTGAGACGGAAAATGCTGTTTGTCATAGACAGGTTGTCTGAAGAAATAGTTTTCAGATTTCAACAAGTTCACAATCTTGCAAGTGAAAACGCTTTCCTTACACCGGCACATCTGCTTAATGATAACTATGATTGCCAGCCTAGTGGATTGACGAAGATATAGAAAAAAAAAGATAAATTATTTGCCGAAAGGAAGAGATTACGGTATTTTGTGAAAGCTTCAGGAAAAGACAAAATCAATGGACCTCTTGAACTTTTTAACTTTCTACAGAGATACCAGCTTGGGGATTCCGTTTCTAATATTGTGCTCTTGCTGTGCATTTTCCTTACCCGTGCTATTAGCTTATCCAGGTGTGAGCGCTCTTTCTCGAAACTGAAGCTCATAAAAAACTACCTTCGATCAAAAATGAGCCAGAAAAGGCTTACAGACTGGGCAATCCTCTTCATAGAAGAGGAACTTGTCGATAGAGTGGATTTTAATAGAGTTATTGATAACTTTGACGAAGAAAAAAAAAACGCAAAACGTAGTTTTGTAAATTTTCAACCGATTTTATTCAACGCGATAGATCTCCCACGAAAAATAAAAGTATAGCCTTATCTTCATTTCATAAATGCATTTATTTAAAAAAAAAACTATTTTAAAAAGATTGAAACATTAATAAATAGAAAAAAAAATTCGCGCTTAAACCGTGCGATTACATACACGGATTTCAAAAAGCAAGGATACAAGACGTTTTTTTCTCTTCGGGATGTTCGACCTCTGTTTTCATCGTTCGTTTGCCTTACGTTAGTTTTTTGTGTTTTTTTTCGATGTTTTGATTATCCCGCCACGCTTACGTTTTAACGAACGTTGTTTTCTTTTTTTTACTTCGCTTCTAACAAACAAACCTGGTCATTGACGTCGTCGTCGTCGTCGTGGGCGCACCTGTCAATTTTGTTCTTACTTAAATAAATTCAAATATCCTTCAGTAACCCATTCTGGCTGCCCGATTTTATTTTCAAACTTCGCCTCAGGGCTTCGTGTTCGATCCTACCAACTTTTACCCACCCCACCTCCGGTTTCTTTTTTATTTAACACCATACACACCTCCAAACACCCGGGCAACGCCGGGTACCTCCACTAGTTATGTATAAAAGTTGCGGTGAAAATCCCCGATCGAATTTTCAAAAATTAAATTAAGATATTATTTATTTTCTAAATTTGTCTATGTTTGGCTCATTGTCTTTGCAGATAGTTTTATGTTTCAGCTCCAAATTTTCTTAAATTTAAGCTGCATTGCGCGGGAAAGACGAATAAAGAGATTTTCAATCTCTTTAAAGCACCAAAAATCGACAGTTCGGGATGCGGTAAAGCGCTACAAAGAACTTGGGACAACAGATGATCGGTCTAGATATGGACGACACCGAACTACTCGTACATAATCCAACATTAAGGTAATCAGCAAATATGAAGAACCCCCAAGGAAATGTCTAGGAGCTTGCAAATTGACGAAAAAAGCGCAAGAACTATTGTTAAAGGAAATCTCAAGTTGTGCTCCAAGCAGACAAAACTCACGACATTGCAGAAATAAAAGAGGTATGAAAGAGCCAAGATTCTCTTGAATCGAATAAAGGATGGCACGGACCTTGGGGAAATCATCTTTTCTGACGAGTAAATGTGTCGAGGCCAAATTTAACTCGCAGAACGACGGAATTTCGGCAAAGAGCGCTGATAGAATTCCCTATTCCGTGAAATCTGTTTTACATCGCCAAAAAACTTATTCGGTAATGATTTGGGCTGTCATCTCTGAGAGTTTGAGATCATCTCTCATTTTTTGTTAAAGGAGGCGCAAGAATTAACGCAAACTCGGCATGAAGGACGTTTTCACTCCCGCAAATGTCAAAATGAACAAACATTTCAAGGGTAGGCCGTTCACATTTCAACAAGACGCTGCGCTCTCTCATACTGCAAACAAAACGCAGGATTGGTTGGAGAGTCACTTCCCTGCTTTTTGAAGGAATGAAGTGTAGCCTCCTTCATCTCTAGACTTAAACCCTCTGGACTTTTGTGTATGAGTTATTTTAGAGAAGGAGACCTGCGATACAGTTCATGATAATACGTAAGCTCTGAAGAAGTCCCTTAAGCGATAATGGGTCGAAATTCACCAAGAAACACTCAGTGCTGCAGTAAACAGCTTCACGGGAAGACTTAAACGAATAATTGCAGTCATATATATATATATATATATATATATATATATATATATATATATATATATATATACACGAGTGAATGTGTGTACGTGTATTTCTGTGTTTCTCTCTCTGTGTGTTTGTATGTGTGTGTGTGTGTGTGTAAGAAAGAAATGCAATGGCCGACTGATGCAGAACAATCAATGTGTTATACGATCTGTTCGGGTATAATTTGTATCATATTTCATCTTATCCAGGGGAATGGATGACGCCTTCCTCCAGACCTTGGTGTTGCGGTCAATGAGAAGGGATAGATCGGGGAGCCATTGACTATAGTTGATCGAAAATAATAATAATAATAATAATAATAATAATAATAATAATAATAAAACAACTTGCTTTCTCAATATACACAGGAAGCTTTCCTTTTATAAATAACATTTCATGTTCCAATCCTTAATACACTTAAGGGGCAAGGTCATACAAATGCTTCTTGAATCGCATTGATAAATATACTAGCGATACCGCTGAGATTCTACTTGGCGTCTACATTAGTCTGGACAATATATTAAAGATTAGATTATCTGTGTATATCAATTCTATAAAAAAAAAAAACATGGTGACCTATTCCGTAAAAAAATGTCAATATCAGTTCAATATTCTTTACACAAAGAAAATATGTGTTTCATTTTTCGTTTATAATTTTTACTAATCAAGACTTTATTGCCGGTAATTATCTTATGAGAGTCTGCAAAAATTAAACTGTCCATTTAGTATAACTATAGTAGCCGAATATTGTCACATCATCGCACAAAAAATGTTTTTTACTTGTAGTATCTCCGAAATGTTTATATGTTTCACAGCACTCAACATAGTGCTTGGAAACTTGATATTTATATTACGTTTGCCTCGTATTTAAAAAAAAATATTTTCTGTCATTCTGAATAAAAAATGTATCATTTTTACAAAATTCCACTAGGGGAAACATCTTTCGTGGTTTTAACATAAAATCCTCGGAAAAGTACTGTAGATTTATAAATATTTTTCTAATTTTATTTAATGCTGACCTATGCTGTATTAAAAAAAATGTTTTTTTTTTAATTTCAAATTATCGAGATTTTTTTTTAAATACCTTTAGAGAATTTGACAAACAGTAAGTAATTAATAAAATGAACAAATGGTAATTGTCTCAGTATGAAGGGTTTCCACTACATTGACCAGGGACCAATTAACTTAAGTTAAGCATCAGAACATATACTTCGCTATGATCTTGGTCCGATGTCAAGAAAGAAAAAAAGGCGGGCCTTTTTACCATTTATTAAAAAAATACAACTTTGTTATATATGGGTCTTGGAATTGCATTCATCTGCAAAATATCTAGCTTATTTGCATATTCTTATAAATAATCATTTTAATTAATTCCTTATTATATTTTTTATGGCAGAATAATTATTAATCTACTATTGCGTGTAATTATATTCATGCAGATATTCTATATGATTTGCGTAATATTTGCGTAAAAGGATTATAATATAGACAAACCTCTTTCTATATATATTTATGAATGCGTATATATATTTGTGTAAAAGTTTTGCCTACCAAACTCCTATCTCAGTTTTTGGTTTACAGGCATGAAACTTTATATATAGAGTACTCAAATTATGCGAATTTTATCTTTGAGTTTTTAGCCGCGGATAATCCGCACAAAAGTGTGAACATTAAAAATAATGAAATTTGGCAGGTGAAGGTCAAACGACGGCATAACGAATATTCACGCGTGACGCCTTAGCTATTGTTTTTTTTAATTTGCTTCAAACATGTCTTCATAGCTTAGGAATTAACATCAAAGGAACAAGTAAATCGTAAGCAATATATTTCGATTTTCGTTATTGGCGCAAGAGCTATATTATTTTTAACTTTTAAATCATTACTATATACTGGGTCCAATATAATATAATATAATAATAAATACGAAATCTGCGTTAATCAAAATATTATATTTAAGCGTATTGTACGCCTGGGCAATGTCGGGCGGTCTGCTCTTAATTAATAAATAAACAAACACACGTGTATAAAATAAAATGTACGTAAAAACTATCCAGATTAAAACTAGTTCAGTTTTCAACGCAAAGAAATGCGAAATCGAATCCTCACTACAAAAACGTATGAAAACACAGACACAGCAAAATTGATTCCATAAAATAGATTGATCAATCCCATGAGGATTTACTTAAATGCCATATATATTTTCCGAATCATTATATATATTATTTTTCAAAATAAAAAATACTTATTATTTTATACCTGCAGGTACTCGTGTTCTGTTGATATGCATAATCAGTGTAGGAAGTTATAATCATTGCTAGTCGAAAGATTCAAATCCAGTAACAAAATGACACTTTATTTCGTAAGCTAGCACTTTATCTTAAAGCCATGAGAAATTAACACAAGAATCGAGGGAAATTAAGTGTCTATAAATGCGACGTCACATAGTATGCATAGGAACCAGTAAAAACATATTCAACTAGCGAAAGTCAGAATGTTGAATGTGCGCTTAAATTGACCGCTTTCTTTTTGAGGGTTCAATGAAGTGAATCTATAACATTAAAAGAATCGGAAAAATTATTTTTATACCTCTAACCTCGAGTGTTTCATACTTACACAATCATCAGTCGTAACTTCTACTAGTGGGAGATTCCAACCCAGTCACAAAATCACCAATGATTTCGTAAGCTAAAGCAATTATATTTTAAATCTATATACATATAAAGTTGAGTTGTTCTCGTTCCGACAGTGATATTAAAACCGTACTTTTTCTATTGTAAAATATTAAAACGAACCTTGAATATACTTTCTGGAAAATCTACAACAGTGTAGTAAATAATCGGCAATCAACAATTCTCCCACTAACAAACAATCATGAGGCTAACATGCTCGCCAGTCGGTTTGCCTCTAACTCCACACTGAATCCTGCTAACCACCCCATCCCTACTTTCCTTTGCGGACAAACGCTACACTAGACGATCTGAAAATCACCCCTTCTCAGGTGCATACTATCATAGAAAACCTTGACACTTCAAAAGCATGTGGACCTGATCTCATCCTGGCTGTGCTATTAAAAAAATGCTCCACCAAAGTAGCTCCAGTTCTCTCAAAACTTTACAACGAATGGCTTAATTAATACTGCTTTCCGGACTGCTGAGAAACTGCTTCTGTGGTATATGTTTTCTAAAAAAATCTGGCGAAAGAACTGAGCTATTAAATTATAACCTCATTAGCCTCCTCCCACTTTTCGCCAAAATATTTGAGTCCATAATTAATCAAGCTCTAGTCCATCACCTTACAGTTGAAAAACTTCTGACTGACAAACAATATGGATTTAGGCAAGCACGTTCAACAGCAGATATCCTCCTATAATCTCTGAACGTATATACCATTCATGGACAAAGCAGGGAAGAATAGAGCGGCAGCTCTAGATATATCTAAGGCATTTGACAGGGTATGACATGAAGGTCTTTTCAGGAAAATAAGATCATACGGTATCACTGGTAGAATACTTAACTTAATTAAATCCTTCTTAGATAAGAGTAAAAATTCAGATTGTCCTCTACGGTCGTACATCTAAACAATATGATATAAATGCGGGAGTGCCTCAGGGGTCTATCCTTGGACCTCTATTATGCCTAATATTCATAAATGACCTCTTCGGCAGAATTGCCTCTGAGATGGGTATGTATGCTGATGACACCTCTGCTGTAACAGGCACGATGAGAAAACAAATGAGTACATATCTAATGAAATGGCAGAAGCACTAGAGGATGACCTCCCATCTGTAGTGGAATGGGGACAAAAATGGATGGTAACATTCAATGCCGCCAAGACTAAACTTGTTTCCTTCAATAATTACAAGAAACCTTTCTACCACTAATAGCAATGACAAAAGATTCATTAATTGAAAGTACTTATTTTAAATTCCTCGGTCTAACGTTCACAGAAAACATGAGTTGGAATAATTACATTGAGAGCATTGCATGGACCTCTGCGAGGAAGGTAGGCTCTCTTTACCGTGCTAGAAAACTACTAACATCCGAAAGTATCCTGTACCTCTATAACACCACCATTCGCCCATGTATTTAGTATTGTTATATTTGGGCTGGTGCATCTGCTACTAGTCTCTTGCTCCTAGACAAGGTCCAAAAATGAGTCTCCAACTTTACATATCCTGAACTGTTATCTAAGCTTCAGCCTCTGTCCCACCGACGAAATGTTCCATCCCTCTGCCTGTTCTACAAGTATTTTAATGGTGAATGTCTGACGAACTGCGAACACTTGTGCCCCCACGACGTAAATACTCTCGACAAACCCGACAAGCAGCTAAATCCCACCCCTACACAGTAGAGATCCCTAGATTTAAGAGAGCTTCCTACTCCAGTAGTTTCTTCCCCAGAACCGCTATAGTTTGGAATTTCATTCAGGTTCTCTGCTTCCCCCACTGTACTGACACGAAGAAGTTTAGTTGTAACGTGAACCGAAATCTTGCTGCCCAACTCCCTACATAGTATCCCAGTAGTTTGTGCCCCTGATAGTAGCCCCTTACACCAAAGTGGCAATGGGCCTTGTTTGGGGTGAAAATGTAAGGAAAAAGATCGGTTATATATATATATATATATATATATATATATATATATACTATGGACAATATGAAGGTTAAATGATTTGCATACTCCTTTGAAAAACTAGTGTTAATAAATTACATTGTTATGGTTTCTTATTAAATGATTAGCTTCTTTTAACTGTTAAACTGAATTATTTTCATGTATAGTATCTACGTTCTGCATGAGCCATTCCCCTTAATTAATCCAATTTACCAAATTTACACTACTAACGAGTATTATGATAGTGTCCTTTTGATTACTGTGCACTGTTTAATCCTTATCCTCGAGTGACCTATGGGCTTCGTAAGTGGTGATTTCTTTATAAAAAAAAGCTACACCGAAAATGTTCTCTCTCTCACTATATATCATAACTTTATTAACCATTTCAAATTTACAGAGATATACACTTAATTCGCATTCATATTGCTTAAATTAGTACAACTTACGCGTGTTTCATTGAATTGCACTAACCAAACAAATCATCATAGACTTTTCATTAGTTCACTAAAGAAGGAAAATGCACATTTTTTCTTTGATTCAAAAGTCTTCCTTTCCTTTTTGAATCAAGAAAAATAAACTGTACATTTTCTTCTTTGATAAACTAATTAAAGGTATCCGGTGATTTTTTATTTGTGCCATTTAATCAAACACGTATGGGAGGCGGTTATTCACACAATACGAATGTGAATTAAGTGTATTTCCATATGATTTTGAAATGTTTTATAACGTTACCTATGCTCTGAATGTGTAAATTAATTTTCATTGAGCTTAATAAACTATTGACATTTTTTAGATACAGTTATTGAATATATATATTATAAATTATATTTGTTTTTAGGAAAACTGACACCCACATAATTATATATATATATATATATTATATATATATATATATATATATATATATGAGAGAGAGAGAGAGAGAGGTGAGAAAGATCCGGTAGCATGTCAATAATTCACAGATTGAGCAAAATGCTAAAAGATTATTATTCGACTACCTACATATATTAATAGAGATGATATTGTAGTCCAAGGAAAGGTTCGTTGTTTTTGTTTTACGGAAAAACTACCCTTTTCAGGTTTTTTAATGCGGAATCTAGTGATTTTGAAGAAAACTCCTTTAATAGAAAAAAAATTCTTTCAAGTCGGTTTCTATTTAACCCATAAATGGGACTCTAACAGGATCTACCACTCTGGGTCAGAGTGGACCTAGGAGCAATGTTAATTAAGTGTGGCTCTTCATCCCCCAAAGTCTGCAAGTTCTGGCCTCACCGCTGGATATAGTTTAACGTCTTATCCAGGATCCCAAGGAAAGGACCTCTTGTTTACTGAAAACTTCGACTCAGATTAAAACAACAGTTAACATCTAATAGATAAAGAAGAGTTATATTTCTACGGTTGTGTTTTTCACGTACTTCTGTTGCTACGTCATTTCCAAAAAAATATTAGCTGTTTCTTTTTAAGTCATGTTTCGTTTATTGTATTTTATGACGATAATTCAGACTTTGGTTTATGCTGGCACACGAATACTGTTTTTTAGGGTTATATAACACGAAGTTCGGCGTATTGCTTTTTGCGATCTAAATAGTATTTTGTGTCAGAATGCTTAGACGAAATTTTCAGCTAAACGAATTTGTTTTATTCGAGATAAAATCAATTTCCTTTTTGAATGTTTGAAAGAGCGATGTTTCATTTGTTGTGAATGTGTATCTATTGATTGTCCAATAACTTGTCGTGAAAGAAGTAAAGGCAATTTGAACAGTTACAAAAGAACACAAACGCATTTTATTAATGAGTAAGCAAATGTTTCTGTTTGCCAAACATTTTCACAAAAAAATAAGTATCGTATTTTGCTTGATTTGTAATAATGAAAAAAAAGTTTGCATTGTTTGCAAAAAAACTACCCAAAATTTAACTGAAAAGCGTACTTTGAATAGTAAAACTATGGATAAGTGAACATGTGTCTACTCAATTTACGCGTTAAACGATGAAAGCATTATGTATAATTTTAACATGCTAGAAAAATTATATTTTAATCTTAGTTTAAACGTTAAAGACAAACCCACATTAATCTTGAGTATGACAAAATATCGAACGTTTTATTGGAAAATAATGCATATAGAATTAATAATAGTGCTATTTTTAAACGAACTGGTCAAAAGCGTCGTAAAATGTATACATCGTCAACTCTCTCTCTCTTTCTCTCTCTCTCTCTATCTCTCTGTTTATTCTGGCAATACGTGTATCTATATTATGCTCAAACAATTATCGTAGCCTTTTAGTCATTAATTGCGCAACGTATTTTCACCCTTTTATCAGACATGCCTTGTATATCCTTATTATTTGTCTAATGAATATTGCCTCTTTAAAAATAAATGCAACTAGCTTTACCTTATTATAAAAAAAATCCATTTTAACCCCAAAAATTAAACACAGCCAATTTTTGTAAGAGCTACTATCGGGGATAAATATTGAAAGGATACTATGTAGGGAGTTGGGCAGCAAGATACCTATACCATTATACTTAAACTTATGCCTATACCGTTGGAAAACAGGAACCTGGAAGGGAGTTCCAAAGTCTAGGAATACTGGGAAAGAAACTATTAGAGTTGAAGTTTTTCTTACATCTAGGGATCTCTAGTGTGTAAGGGTAGAATTTTGCTGATTGTCGGGTTTATCGGGGGTATTTACGTCGAAGGGGCACAAGAGGTTGTAGTTCGTCAAAGCATCCAGCAGGAAAACACTTTTTAAACAGGCAGAGGGATGCAATATTTCGTCGATGGTATAGAGGTTGAAGCATAGATGAAAGTTCAGGACATCAGATTGACGTCTCTCTTCTGAGCCTTGCCCAGGAGTGAGAGGCGCGTAGCAGATACATCAGCCCAAATGTAAGAACAATATTCCGTATACGGACGAATGGTGGTCTTGTAGAAGTACAGGATATTTTCAGGCGTAAACCACTTTTTAGCATGGTAGTGATAGCCCACCTTTCTCGCAGCAACCCTGCCAATACTCTCAATTTATCTGTTTAACTCTAGTTTCCTGTGAATCTTAACCAGAGGAAGTTGAAGGAAGTACTTACAAGTAATGTACTTTTCGACAAAACTATTGGTGCCTAAGATGGTTTCTTGTAATTATTGCAGGAAAGAAGCTTGTCATGGCAGCATTGAATGTGACTATCCATTTTTGTCCCCATTCCACTACAGCTTGGAATGCTGTTTCTAGTATTTCTGCCATTTCCTTAGACATGTATTCATTCGTTTCCCCTCTGCCTGTTATAGAGCGTTGTGTCATCAGGAAATATACCCATCTCAGAGACAATTTTATCAGGGAGGTCAATTATGAATATTAGAAATAATAAAGGTATAATGATATGCAGTTGAGGTACACCCGCATTCATATCATATAGTTTTGATGTACGACTGCCGAGGGTAACCTGGATTCTTCTCTTATTTAAGAAGGATGTTATCATGTTAAATATTCATCCAGTAATACCGTATGATCTTATTTTCCGTAGAAGGCCATCGTGCCATACCCTGTCAAAAGCCTTAGATATAACTAGGGCTACCGCTCTACTCTCCCCCTTCCTTGTCCAATGCATAGTATATACGTTCAGTTAGGACATCTGCTGTAGAAAGGGCTTGCCTAACTCCATATAGTTAATCGGTCAGAGCTTTAGTAGCTGTAAGGTGATGGATTAAAGCTTAGTTAATTATAGCTTCAAATATTTTGGCGGGAGGAGGCTAATGGGGTGATAATTGTATGGGACAGTTCTTTCGCCAATATTCTTGTAAACTCATACCACAAAAGCAGTTTTTCAGCAGTCAAGAAAGCAAGATTCGTTAAGGCATTTGTTGTAAAGTTTGGAGAGGACCAGAGCAACCGCAGCCGACCGTTTTTTAATAGCACAGCCGGGATGAGATAAGGTCCACCTGCATTTTGTTTTTTATAATATCATGCACCTGAGAAAGGGTAATTTTCAGATCATCCAGTGTGGCATCCGGCTGCAAAAGAAAGTAAGGGAGGGACTTGTTTGCTGGGTCCGATATGGAGTTTGAGAAAAACCGCCTAGCAAGTATGTTAGCCTTCTCGGTTGTCGTGCAACCAACTTCATGATTGTTGAATACAACCTCAGGATAGTTTAATTGTTGATTGTCTATTATTTACTACACTGTTGCAGATTTTCCAGAAATCAGGGGTTCCTAATGCCTGTGCTTCCATGCGTTTTCGGTGTTTTTTTATATATTCTGGTTAGCTGTCCCTATTTCTTTTTTTTTACAATTACTTTTACCTTTTATAAAATTTTGTTTGTTTGTACTGAATTTGTGAGGTTAACTCTGCGGTATGCATTCTGCTTCTGTGCAATAGGAGGTGCACAAATAGAAGTAAACTATTCGGGATTGTTAGGTTTACTATAGAATTTCCGCGTAATAACATGTACTTCAATTGCCGTTTTGAACCATTCAGTGGTCTTTTTTGCGCACTGTTTGGCGAGAAGAGAAAGGATATTTCCCAATGGGGCATCGCTGATGGATCCCTTATTGCTTTCCATTCAGCCTTCTGATACTACTTTGTTAAACTGAGCAATCTCTCTTCAGTTGTGGGTCGAGAATTAATGGCGATTTCTACCATTATCAAAGCGTCCACAGCATTCCCGAGCATTTATGTTTCTTCTGAACCCCCGTCGGTTACGGATGAGTGCATAATGTTTCCAATATGGTGACTGCTTATTGGAAATAGACTTCAACAAAATATGTCGCTATTTCTAAGAGTATTAAACAAAATTTTCAGCTAAACAAATCCAGGATGAAAGCTCCATTTTCGTTGATCAAATGACGTAGAGTGTCATCATGTATATCTAACGTTTATCTTTACAAATATTATGGGTATGGATTGGTTTCAAACCAAAGATGTCATAAAAGATATAGGAATGGATTGATCTACGCAAGAATACGAATTTATTCCGTCTATTGTGCTGTCCATCATACTTTCTATTTACTATACTATCGCTATGAGATCAGTGCAGTAAGAGACATTAATCAAACATATGATGTCACAGTGTTGTTACAAGATTATTAAAAAATTCTAGGATCAGATTGTAATCAGGTTTCTAAAACCTAGACACCATATAAACTAATCCGACAGTAGTATCGCCGTAGTACGTTATATTCGCGTCCAGTAAAGGTGATCTACAAGCCCAGGATATTATATCTCTATAGAAAGAGATTCGTTCATTGCTAATAATCTGAGGCGCCTAACTGAGTAATACCGATGTATATTTAGGGCCAGACCAAGCTTAGTTAAGTGCGTTGGCTTCTAGACACAACACATCGCCTTATGTCTAATATTTTTGACAAGACGTTACATAATATGTAGTAAAATTGATCAAAAGTGTATATGAACGAATAACGCAATGAACGACAAAATCGAGTCAGGACAAATTCGTGGCGCCCGGCTAGACTAACAGTCGAATTACAGACGGAAATGAAGTGATGAAAATAAAAGGATTCCCAAAGTCAACAACAATTCGGTTTGACTGATAATCAATTTTCTCATCCATCCCGCTACCGTTTCAGTCAGTAGGACGCCATTGCATGCGCGTCCGTTTTGACTATCGAAAAACTGGCAAACGTGCACGACTGTAAATCGAATAAACATTCTTGAGTCGATAGGCACATCCGTCTTCTTCCATCAACAACATCAAACGGCGTTTAACATTAGTAACAACGTTTTCTTAACCCCATCTTGTGAGTAAACAATCTAGTATTTTAACAAACAAAACAAATAAAAACTAACGCGGCAAACAGATGAATGAAACTTCAAAGAATATTTTTCGTCAGATGTCAGGAATTCTGAGCAAAGTAAAAAGTTGTTCTTTTATCAAAGAAAGAAAAGATACAAATTACTACAAAGAACAGTGGGATTCGTTGATACATTCAACTAAAAGAACAAAACATCAATCGAAGAGAAATAGTTTTTTTGTCGAACCAATATCATATTTAGAGTTAAATGTATATAACTATATTAGGTTATTACAGCAAAAATAAAAATTTATTATTATTATTATTATTATTATTATTATTATTACTATTATTATTATTATTATTATTATTATTATTATTTACTTAATAGGAGTAGTCACACAAACCATATTCAAGGATTGCTCTTTGAGAACAACCTGTGGTGTTCCCTGGGGGTCTGAGTGACAACAAGTCCCACAGATGACGAGTATTCTCCTCATCTTTCGATTACCTTTGCAAAAAGAATGTACGTTATTGCAACAGCTGCTTACCATTGTATTTTTCGTTGGCGGCGCCCATTATTATTCACTGGAAATTGGATGGCAAAGTCCCAGTTCTCCTTGCACTCATCCAGCGGAGGTCTGCCTCGTGCTTTCTTCGATCTTTCTATCCTCCTTGACCCTTATTATTTGGTGTGGTGCCCGTGTTGGTGATACTCACAAAAGAGGGGTCAGTATCGTACAATTATTCAGTTTCAGTTTTCATGATTCCATGTGATTTTCCTTTGTGCTTTACATCTGTAGCAATTTCTGTATCCAGTTTGTGTGTAGTTTATGTGTGCTGTTAGTCTTCACATACAAGGGGGTTACTTAATATTTCCGCAGTTTTCATTAGTAAAAGTCTTTGCATCTTCTCTGCCATCCTCCTGGTTCCAATCTCTCTAATTCTTTTTCCAAAGTTTTTCGGTATCGTTCCTAGCGCCCCAGCTATTAGTGTTTCCTCTCTACTTTCTTCATTTTCGATATCCCTTTGAGCTCTCTGGCCTGCTCCGTGTGTTGCTCCGCTTCTTATCCTCTTTGATTTTCACTGTGTGGTTTGCTGGAAAAGAATCTGCAATCTGGCAGGATTTTTTTTTCTTGATAACTTACATGATACCTAGCCTTCCTACTTGCATGGGGTTATGCGTTTGTATATCCATGCCCTATAGGATCTTGTGACTTTCAGTTTCCAGTACTGCTGCCTGTTTGTGTTTGTACCATTTGTCTGCGTTCAAGATGCAATTGCCAATACAGTGCCTTCCCAACTTTATCGTGTCTATTTTTATATTCTTTTTAGGCTTGTGTCTGCATTCATTTATTATGTGATTTATTGTTTCGTCTCTTTGTCTGAAGATTCTGCATTTGCTCTTTTCTTGTTTCT
>NC_136505.1:36926237-37116237 GCF_053919585.1 Euprymna scolopes | reverse complement strand
CTTAAAGGCCACATTCGTGCAGCCAATCACTGAATGTTTTCGTGTTTCTATATACCTTTTTTGTGCTATATCGAGTGATGGCAATGTTCGTAAGCGAATTTGCTGCCATCATATGTATATATGTATATATATATATATGTATATATGTATATATACATGTATATATATATGTATATATATATGTATATATGTATATATACATGTATATATATATATATATATATATGTATATAATATATATTTTGGGGTGGAGAGGGCTCCCGTAAGCCGTGGTGAAGGCAACCTTTCTAGGAGAAGCAAATCTCTGATTTAAAAAAAAACATAAAGCGGGAGACCAGTACCCGCATTAAGCTGGTCTGCAGTTTAATTTGTTGCTGGCTATCTTGCTCTTGCTTGTTGCTGGATCTCAACATTTTGAACCGAGAGAGAGAGACTTAGCTGTCGTACAAAGCTAAGACTCTTTAAAATCATCTTTGTATAGATACTGTCCCAGGCATTTGGGCTCATGAATTTTAAATGTCTGAGGGAGTGGCACTCGTCTGACAAGAGACGTTGCAATCATCATGTATATATGTATATATGTATATATATATATACGTATATATATATATATGTATATATATATATATATATATCCTCACTAACAAACTGACTCATTTGAAAGTTTTTAACATCGCGTATATTTATTATATTATTATGTTTTTTCAAATCAGTGGATACCAAATTCATTGCAAGAGTAAAGTAAAGTGCAATAGGCCATGAAAAGACAATTAAAAATATGTATGCCATTTTTCACACTTACTCACTGAGAATTTAAAATTAATTATGGTAGGTATCAGATATACCTTATCAAGTAGGCTTTTCCTTGGAGCAGTAACACAGGCAGAGTAATCTACTTCACTTCAGATTAGGCTAACGTGACCATAATACTTTGCTGGGTTGGAGAAAACGACCTGGTTTTTGTGTGTACAAGTCCCCAAATTTTGTTTTTCACATGATGTTATGTTTATTACCTTATGCTTTAAGCCACAATCACGTCTCCTCGAATTCTCAGTTGCACAGGTATAGCGTGATTACTCAAGGATAAACAGTTAGGATGCACCAAAATATACATTTAATAAACGTTGAGCGCCTATAAACTAACCACAGCTCCTGTTTAAGGGTACAATATGCAGTTAAAATTAGTCGAAATTCTAACCTCGACAATCAGTCTGACAGACACTTGAGCAGTTCGAAGGCCTATTTGCTGTCAAACTAATGAGAAATGTTCTGTGTAGCTCCAGGAGATTTATCCTCCCAAGCCTTTCTTCCCGCGTTTCTGTAGGAGTAGGTTTATTGCTTGTTGCATGAGGGAAATGCCAATCGAACTACTCAGGCATATTTGTTTAGATCTGATAGCTCCTCTTGGAGCACTGACTCATTTTCCCACCTTCCGACTTGATGTGACATGCTCTCAGCATTAGAGAGATGTAAATATCAGTACAATGGCTAGAACCGAAAAATAACACACTCCGAGTATTCACAAATTTATCGCCGCAGGTCTATCTGCGAAAATGTGTACCAGGTATATTAGAGCTGCTGTGTATAATGTTAAAAGCGAGGATGAGGTAACAACGCACATGCGTATCCTCTAGTGAGTAGCGGTTAAGTGTCAGCAATCATTATGCGTGAGTCTTTGTGGAGTTCAGGGACTCTTAACGTCGAAAGCCTCTGACCTTGAATTTAGGTGCTTGCAATCCCAAATGAAATAATGGGAATGCAGTTTGGATGCTATATTCAAAAGTATGTTGGAACGGAGAAATAAAGCTACATTAACAAATATAAAACCGATGACATAGTTAAAGAAATTATAATTTTTCTGCGATACATCATTGTCTGTCATGTTTGCCCGGAAGCGCTAGAGCACACTGCAGGATTTAAGTGCACTTTTTATTCATTGAGTAATCGACTATAACACTCGCGTAAATAGATTGCGTCGTCTAGTCAAGAAGCAATCAACTGAAAAGAATTCCCATTTAATAGAAATAAATATCCTGTAAATAGTTATACTAATATATATATATATATATATATATATATATATATACAGAGAGAGAGAGAGAGAGAGAGAGAGAGAGAGAGAGAGAGAGAGAGAGAGAGAATGACCCCAAAGTGTACTGCAATGATCTTTCCATGACGTTCGCGATTCTGCGATTCTCTTCGTGCGTATTATCACAATTGTCTGAACAATAATCGTTATCAATTTGAACATATGCTTACAGTTCTCAAGTATGTTTGTCTTCTATATGCAAAGTTATTCCCTTTTAACTCTATATTCATTAATAAAGGCTTTGTCGTTTTTAGAAAGCGAGCAAATTTTTTAAACTGTATGTTAATAGATAAGTTTTCAATTGTAATTATATATGGATTTATAGAGACTAAGATAGACAGGATGATGATATTTCATACATATACTTACACACACACACACACACACACCCACACACACACACACACACACACACACGTATATATTAGTGATGGGACGATTCCAAATGTTCCTGATTCCGATCCAATCACCAATTCCTTTCTAAATTTCCGATTCCGATTCGATTCCAAAAGTGAATTCAATATAAAAATCGGTACGGACCCGAACGCGGAAAATTGTGAATTTATAAGACAAAAAAATCCGACCTTGATGGCGCAGTGGATAGATATGTAGGAATATCCACGATTCCAAATTAGTATTGTCTGGCGGAAGCGGTTTCAATCCCACCCATAGTCGGTCAGAGGATTAGTTGACCAAACCGTGGTGAGATAACAACAACTACTGAAAGCAGTAATTGCTGTGGATGTAGGTGGAGGATTCGACATTCCTATCCCGTTGAGGTTTACCTGCCGAAGGGCAAATGAATAATTGGCCAAAACGTCGTAGAAAACAACAACTAGAAGATGCAGCGGGCAGCACAACACATAGTTTCGCTATATCTCACTCCCTATCACAAATGGTTACGTTTCCAACCCGTTTCCCTGACCAGCAAGAAAACAAGCATCACTTCTAGATCTGTTTCTGACTACAGTTCCCGAGGATTGTACAACAAATGCTGACAGCCCACTCGGGAACGCTGACAATGCAGTGATAATGGTAGAAATTGCCCTAAATTCTAAACCCAAAACTGAAGAGCCAGTGCTCAAAACAACGAGATATTATAAAAAGGCTGACTGGGAAGCCATCAGAGATCTTATCAGAGATGCCCCATAGGGAAATATTTTTTCTCTTCCTGCTGAACAGTGCGCAAATAAGACAACTGAATGGTTCAAAACAGCAATTGAAGCACATGTTCCCATGCGGAAAATTTTTAGCAAGCCCCACTCTCCTCAATGGTTTACTTCGACTTGCGCAACTACCATTGCTCAAAAGCAGCATGTATACAGCAGATTTAACCGACATAAGTCCAGTTCAAACAGACGGAAGTATATAAACGCTAGAAGCAACGTTAAGAAAGAAATAGCGACAGCTAAGAGAGAATTTACTGAAACCACTAAAAACGCATCGAACACAAAAATTAGGAAATCGTGACTTCTGGAAAATCTACAACAGTGTAGTAAATAATGGCCAATCAACAATTCCCCCGCTAACCAACAATCACGAGGTTGTTTACTCAGCAACCGACAAGGCTAATATGCTTGCCAGCCGGTTTGCCTCGAACTCCACACTTGACCCTACCAACCACCCCCTGCCTGACTTTCCTTTGCGGAGAAACGCCACGCTAGTCGATCTGAAAATCACCCCTGCTCAGCTACACGCTATCATAAAAAACCTTGACACTTCAAAAGCATGTGGACCTGATCTCATCCCAGCTGTGCTATTAAATAAGTGCTCAGCCGAAGTAGCTTCAGTTCTCTCCAAACTCTACAACAAATGCCTTAATGAATCATGCTTTCCGGACTGTTGAAAAACTGCTTCTGTGGGACCAATATTCAAGAATTCTGGCGAAAGAACTGACCATCAAATTATCGCCCCATTAGCCTCCTTACACTTTTTGCCAAAATATTTGAGACCATAATTAACCATGCTCTAGTCAGGCACCTTACGGATGCTAAACTTCTGTCTGACAAACAATATGGATTTAGACAAGCCCGTTTCACAGCTGAAATCCTCATTGTAATCTCTGAACGTATATAGCATTCACTGGACAAAGCGGGGGATGGCAGAGCGGTAGCTCTAGATATATCTAAGGCTTTTGACAGGGCCTCCTCAGGAAAATTAAATCATACGGTATCACTGGTAGAATATTTAACATAATTAAATCCTTCTAAGATAAGAGAAAAAATCCAGGTTGTCCTCGACGATCGTACATCTAAACAGTGTGATATAAATGCGGGAGTGCCTCAGGGGTCTATCCTTGGACCTCTATTGTTCCTAATATTTATTAATGACCTCCCCGACAAAACTGCCTCTGGGATGGGTATATATGCTGATGACACTACACTCTATAACAGTCATGATAGGAAAACAAATGAACACATATCTAACGAAATGGCAAAAAACACTAGCGGATGACCTCCAATCTGTAGTGGAATGGGGACAAAAATGGATGGTCACATTCAATGCTGCCAAGACTAAACTGGTTTCCTTCAATAATTACAAGAAACCTTCTCTGCCACAAATAGCAATGGCCAGTGAATCCCTGTTTAAGAGTACATCTTTCAAACTGATTGGCCTAACGTTCACAGGAAACATGAGTTGGAACAATTATATGGAAAATATTGCCAGGGCCGCTGCGAAAAAGGTAGGCTCTCTCTACCGTGCTAAAAAAAATTACTGACACTTGAAAGTATCCTGTACCTCTATAAGCCCACCATTCGCCCATGTATGGAGTATTGTTGTCACATTTGGGCTGGTGCATCTGGCTTCTAGTCTCTCGCTCCTAGACAAGGTTAAAAAAAGAGTCGCCAATCTTATAGGCCCTGAACTTGCATCTAAGCTTCAGCCTCTGTCCCATCGACGAAACGTTGCATCCCTCTGCCTGTTCTACAAGTATTTTAATGGTGGATGCTCTGAAGAACTGCAGACACTTGTGCCCTCACGACGTAGACACCCTCGACAAACCCGGCATGCAGCTAAATCCCACCCCCACACAGTAAAGATCCCTAGATGTAAAATATCTTTCTACTCCAGTAGTTTCTTCCCCAGAACCGCTAGACTCTGGAATTCCATTCCAGGTTCCTGCTTCCCTAACTGTACTGACAGGCAGAAGTTCAAGTGCAACGTGAACCGACATGTTGCTGCCCAAATCCCAACATAGTGTCCCAGTAGTTGCTGCCCCTGATAGTAGCCCCCCTACAACATAGTGGCAATGCGCCTTGTTTGGGGTGAAAATGTAATAATAAAAAAAGGATAATAGCCCAAATAATTTAATTTAAACGATTGCTTTATTAGTTTACATGTTCCGTAGAATTCCTCCACTCATTGCTGGGCTTATACTTTGGGGGCGACCGCCAGAATTTTTTTTATTATAGTCATTTGAGTTGCTCAGGAATTAATGCACTTCTTTCCTAGACCTTCCAATTTTTTCAGCTATTGCACTCAGTAAATTCTGCTCGTGTTACGCAAGAATCGTCCAATACTCGGGTTCTGATATCTTTTTAACTTTACCCGTCACGAAAATGGGAATAAATAGTTTATATTATCGAGATGTTAGGGTAAAACCCAGCCACATGCGTTTTAGCACTTGGTGAGTTGATAGAATCGGTGGAGGCGCTCGAGTAACAGCACTCGAGTGTATTGTTGTTCGCGTAGAAGTTTCCAGACTGACACCCGGCAGCTTTCTACCTATTTTACAGAGAAAAGGGAACATAACCTCAGCATACTATCGGCTGAGTCAAATGCGCGTAACTGGCTTTCGAAAGTGGGGCGTAAATATCATCTTCGCATAAAAAATTATAATGTCCTGAAAAAATAAACAATCATAAGATCTTAGATTTCAATAAAACTCACCAATGTTTCTAAAGTATTAACCAATGAAAAGTACAGAAAACTTTCGTCATTATGAATTTATTGAGTTGATTGTTATCTCATAAATATATATTCCTGACCTCCTAGTAAGAGTATCCAAAAGTACTCTTGAATTTGAAAATACCTAAAGGTTTTCTGAATATTGACAAAAATGTGCGCTTTTGTATGTTTCTTATATTTTGCCCAGCACTGATATATATATATATATATATATATATATATATATATATATAAATATATATATATATATGAATTTTTACTATTACTCAAACAATTCCAGTAGAAACAGATAAATATTTAGAGAAGCTAGAAGTAATTGTAAGAAAGAAATAACGACAGCTAAGAGAGAATATACTGAAACCGTCAGAAAACTTATTGCAGCGCAGACATTATAAACTCGTGATTTCTGGAAAATCAACAACAGTGTAGTAAATATTGGACAATCAACACTTCCCCACTATACAACAATCATGCGGTTGTTTTAACGGCAATCGAGAAGGCTAACCTGCTTACTCGTCAGTTTGTCTCAGACTCTACTATGGACACTGCAATCCACTCCCTCCCTGATTTTCGTTTGTGGACAGAAACCATGCTATTTCATGTGACAATTACCCACACTCATGTGCATGGTATTATAAAAAAAATCTTTCACCTGAAAAAAAAAACTGTACTATTAAATAAATGATCCTCTGAGGTTGATCCAGTTCTCTCCAAAAATTTCAATTAATGCTATAACGAATCTTTTTTTTTTGTTTTCCTGAGTGCTGGAAAACTGTTTCCATAAGACCAGTTTAGAAAAAACACTGGTGAACTAACCAATTAAATAATCCCTCCATAAACCTCCTTCCTCTTTTCGCCAAAATATTTGAGTCCATAATTAACCAAGCTCTAGTCCACCAGCGTACATTTCCTTTATTTATATCCGGCAAACAATATGAATTAAGGAATGTATGTATTACTGCAGATATCTCAACTGTAATCTGTGAACGTATATGTCATGCACTAGATAAGGCAGGGAAAGGGAAGGACAGTGGCCTAGATATAGTTAAGGCTTTTGACAGGGTATGGCACGATAGTCTTCTCATAAAAATCAAACATATGATATTACTGGACGAATACTTTACATAATTAGATCTGTTTTAAATAAAAATATAATCCAGGTTGTCTTTGATAGCCGTAGGTCAAAACAATATTATATAAATGCGGGTATACTTAAGGGGTCAATTCTTAGACATTAATTATTCCTGATAAAACTGTCTTTGAGACGCGTATATTTGCTGACGACACCACACTCTATTACTGGCACGAGGGGGAACGAATAGCAATAGATCCAAGGAAATGGCGAAAACCCTGAAAGAAAAACCTCCAGTCTGTAGTCGAATGGGGGCAAAAATGGATAGTTGCATTCAATGCTGCCAAGACTAAGCTTGTTTCCTTTAATAATTACCATAATCGACCACTAATAGCTATGGTTAATGATACATAACCTGGAGGTACTTCGTTGAAACTCCTCGGCTTAATGTCCACAGGGAACATCAGTTGGAACATGTATATAGAGGGCATTGCTGCGGCTATTGTGAGGAAGGTCGACTTTCTCTACCGAGCTAGAATGTGACGCCTGAATCTATTCTGTACCTCTACAATGCCCTAGTTCGCCCCTCTACGGAGTGATGTTGCTGCTTTTCGGCTAGTGTTTCTGCTACTAGTCTCTCACTCCTGGACCGGGTTCAGAAGAGAATCACCAACCTTATAGGTCCCGAACTGTCAGCTAGGTTTCACCCTCTGCCCCATCGACGAAATGTTGCATCACTCTTCCTGTTTTACAAGTATTTTATGGTAGATGCTCCGACGAACTAAACGACTATGTGCCCTCTCAACGTAAATACCACCGACAAACCCGAAAAGCAGCAAAATCCCACCCTTACACAGTAGCGATACCCAGATGGCAGAAAGTCATCTACTCGAATAGTTTTTTTCTAATGAACTGAAATACTTTGAAATTATTTTTCCGGTGTCTGTTTCCCTACTGATATGCAGAAGTGCAATTGTAATATAACCATACATCTTGCTGCTCAACTCCCTTACATAGTACGACTTCAATTTATAGTAATTGTCTTATATCAATGTGGCACTGTGTCTGGTTTTGCGGTGAAAATGCAATTTAAAAAACAACTATTATAAGATTGGCCGAGATGTTATTTTGTTCACTTTCGTATTCACAATAATCATTTTTTTTGGCTCCACAATAATAAAAAAACCTATAAGTTCATAAACGTCGACGCTTTAATTGTTTGTAATTTTTATATAAAGTTTCAAATAGCAAAACAATTAGAATTTTCTTCATATTCAAGTAAAAATTAATTATGAAGACGTATATGCAGAATAAACTATATTAAGTTTGTTTTCATTTTGAACAAACTTCTCACATTCTCTGGAAATCAATTAATCAAAGCAAAAAAATAAATAAATAACCACTAAAAGTAATAAGTTTACCTGCAAGTCGTCCAAAAATGTATTAACAGTTTTAATAGCAATGTTCCATACAATGCGACAAATCTGCCAAATGCGTCCCTTTTTGAAAGCCTCTATTATGTATTTATAACGTAAACTTGCTATTGAAGTTTTAAAAGCATTCTTAAGCCTTCCATCAAGAGATTTATCAAAGAATTTTGATATGGAAATTGGAATCATTATGTATTCCATGAATTATGAATGTTGAAACCGAAGAGCAAAAATCGTGTTCTCCTTACACACACACACACACACACACACATATATATATATGTGTGTGTTTATTTGTGAGTGTTTGTGTTTGTGAATCATTCTATAAAGAAGAGTAATGGAAAAGTTATATTAATAAAATAAACGTAAGAATAACTAGAAATTAGAAATAAAAGCAAGAAAACGACTTGATCTTTTATTGTTCTTCCACTTCATCTGCGATTAAAACCTTCTGTCGTAATCCACATGCTGTGATAGAGAAAACAGGTTACTAGTAAAAATAGAAGAAAGGAAATATAATTTTCATTGGTGGAAAGATACACGATTATAAAAATAGAAATTTTCTTATATTCACATTGCAGTGGTTTCTTAGCTAGAAAGAATTTGTTAATATTTATTAAGAGAAAATTTCCGCCATAAATCAAATAACATGAGGATGCGAAATTTTTACTCTCAACAAAGTGTACTTTTCCGAGAGGAGAAACTTAATGGATATAAGGTCAACGTGACATAATAGGCTAATCCTATTTTTCCGGGGCTCTTATATGTCTGCCAAAACAAATCTGTTTGCAGAGAACCTTGTTCAGCTCCGTTAGGGATGGTACTAATCTGTATTATATTTCTCTTAGTCTGTTATGCTGTCACTCTATCCGTATTACTTTTTTCTCAAAAAGTACTAGCCCGATATGGGTGAAAGTTTGTATAAATCTTAATTGTAATGATGCACAGCTAACTAAGTATTATTTTATTCGTACGACGCAGATTTTATAATTAATATGAATAAGTATGTATTAGTACCACAATATCACCTTTACACTAGAAATTCTAATAGGAACTCTTGGCTGATCTGGCTGAAATTTGGTAGCACCTTTTTATGATAAAGTGCATCGAGCTAAGTATTATGATATCCGTCCATTGCGCAGTTTATAATATATAGGTATTAATAGTTATCAGGTTTTTAACTCGCGAATTGAGACTGAATTAATCATAAATGCCATCAATTTGGAATAAAACACCCATACTAAGTGATGATAACGTTTAAACGTGAAATAGAAACACGTACATATACATTATTATAAAAATGCTGAGAGCAATATCTAAAACAAAAATAATAAATAAGAATTTCCAAACGCAGACTGTGCGTTGTCATTGTTAACACCTAGAATTACGGTTGAATAAGAAGATTTAAATCAACTCGATTTTCAAGCCATACACGATGTGCGGATCCTCAATACGGCTCCGATTATTACTAGGTGTTTTCAACTAGATTTTAGATGTTTTGAAATAAACATTTGTTGTTCGTTTATGCAAGAAACCGGTTCGGTATAATCTCTACTGCTGTAAACTATAAAGTACAGGTAGGGATATTAGTACAGACAATATGATGTGAGCCTTTGACTTTTGTAAGATAAAAATCTGCCACGTTTTGTAAACTTGTCAGTGAACGATTGTTACAGTTTGGCTATCTATATAATATTCTGCTTGTACCTTTGTTGTTAGTCTGTTCGTTATGCTTTGAAAAAAAACACCACTTTTTGAAAGACAAACTACTTCAAGGGAGCCAAATTTGCGACATTTAGCTTTAAAACATCAAATACGTCAACCCTAAACATAAACATGAGAGTAGCTTCCCTTTGATATAGCCTCACTTTGGAAAATCATCATAATAATATATTATCATTCTACTAATGGTGTGAGCAAAGGACTCGTGCAGCGAAACTTTATGTAAAAAGGGAGCCTTCGAAAGAAGCAGGGCAAAAAAGAACATTGTCTGCTAATGACAAATATTTACTTCATATTTTTAGAATAATGATAGTATAATACGTTTACCAATAAATAAACTAAACATGCTGTTGGTATTAAAAAAGGGTGAATAATGTTACTACTATATGTTATAAACTGTCTTTTATAAAACAAGAATATAACACAGATAAATATTATTTTGATATCTTGATTTTCTTTCAAATTAAAATAACAGGAATAGACAGACAACCATTAAATTCATAGGGCAATCTAGCGATTTAGAATGTCAGGGATAAGCAACAGAGTTTAACGAATTAAATCCAGTCGCCAAAATACACGATCCCAAAAGTTACAAGTGCAGACCAAATTAAACAAACTTATAAAAACGATGATTTTTTTGGTGCCAACGTAAAGTTCCATAAATAGCAAGTACGCCCATCAAAGAAACACGCTTGCTGCTATCTATACAGCAAACACTCGGACAACAAGAAGGTAAGCTCAAATTTCCTATCTCTCTCCCTATGAATCTCCCACAGACACAATAAATTTTCTACCGTTCGTATCTATTTCTTATACAGAAACTTTAAACTGTCACCATACACTTTGATCTTTCAAAGTATATTTTGCATCTCTGTATAATTATTGATATATACTAGCGGAGTTCGCACAGACTTGTCCAATCGTAAAATATATTTTACCATAGTTTATTTCATATAAATTTCGTATTAGTTAATACAAAGCCAATTCACTGTTCGCTATTTTATTGCACTAGTAATAATTTTAAAAATACAGGAATAATACTTTGGTGCCATCAGCTATAATCCAACCCAAAAGCCTTAGCGCTCCAGTCGCGTTCCCTACCATTTGAGCTATTGGCAGATATATGAAAAATATTTTAAATTAAACCACGTTAAACTATGAATGACTTTGCGCTTGCGCAAAAGGCAAAAGTAATAGAAATGTGTCGGCAAGTTGAAATAGCATTTGCATTTAAACTTGCCGACATATTTCTATAAGATCCTTGGTGTATGATTACTATTTCTGGTTAATTTCCGTGTGATGTGATCAGTAGTTTACGGGCGTCTTAGTTAAATATTTTCGCAAAGAAGCGCGCACACATGCACCTACTGTTTTATTTTTAAAGGTAAATATTATTATTTTTTTTTTAGATGAACGTTTTCACGTTTTCATTCAAAAGATCCTTTCATGGCATTTAGCACTCGTGAAATTGTTTTTTATATCCATGTTTTGCTTTTACTTATTTCGTTACATAAAAAGTCATTCTAAGCGTTTGACTTGGCACGTTGAAAACAAGCTACTGTTATCAAATCCAGGAGCAGCGCCACAAATATATAAACTTATGCACACATAACACACACACACACATATATATATATATATATATATATATATATATATATATATATATATATATATATATATATATATATATATATACAGTGTTACCCTTAAAAAATGGGGCCCAGCTCTTATTAGGCCTCGTTTCTTACTGTTTTGTCCGATGGAAATGAAACTTTGGTAATAACTAGTTTATTATATTCAAAACATCACATCAAAACACTAGGGTCTTTGGCCTTTTTTTTCTTTTTTTTTCTCTGTTCTACAGCATATGTTCTAGATGGCTCTTGTTTTTTTTTTTGGGGGGGGGTCGCCCTATATATATATATATATATATATATATATATATATGTGTGTGTGTGTGTGCACAGTAAAACATTTGACGTGCTCGATTTTGTTGTCAACATTGTTTTTTAAAGAAAGGGAAATTTACAGAAAAAAATTCATTACGGTTGCTAACATCTATCGTGTAAGTTTTTGGTGACTGTACGATATTTTTCCGGGAATTAATTCCTTTTTTATTCACATATATTCTTTCCGGTTGAGAACAAACTACGTGGAAAATTATGTTCCTATCTCTCCCACAAATAATCGTTCGCTTATTCTCCTAAGCTGCGGCCTGTTCTTTTCTTTCCCTCTTTCTCAGTCCCAATTTATTGTAAACTCGCACGCGACGAACAAAACAAGACACAAAAATCTAAAAATTCAGCACTAATTCTTTCCAACGTAAGACGCCATCTCTGCTCTTTCACGGCTGTTCCAAATTATTTTTATTTTTATTTGCCATTTGATCGACCACATGTCGACTCGTATGCGAATTACCTGCTTTACTATTTATTAAAATAACAAAAAAATAATTTAAAAAATCCATTTACAAAATAACGTTTATTTTTCCTCTTCTTTTCCTCCCCGATCCCATCACTTGAGGAGGCCAAACAGAGGCGCAGTGCTTAAGCGAATAATACCGTCTATTACACATAGCGAGAATAATGCCATGAAGACAGCAGAATTAGCACTTGGCAAGCTTAGGTCGTCAAGCCAAGTCACTTATTCCCATGAACACGGCCACATCCCAAATTATGCGTTCATAATGTAATATGTTTTATTTTCTGCTTCCGTCTGTAAAAGCTCAATCATAATGGATTACTAGTTCGCGGTGGAAGAGAGAAAACTTGCCACGTGAATCAAGTCAGTTAAAAGGTGCGTTTTAGATACACACAAAGAAATAGCGGCATTTTTTTCTTAGAAAGTTAGTTCTTCTGATAAGAATTGGTTCACTTCTTCCCTTCACTCTTTGACTTAAACCTAACATCAGAACGCGTTCTACCAATTGAGTGGCAACGACAATCTACTTAGGAGTATTGGATTTGTTTCACAGAATCACGCATTTAGTGTTGCCAGGGAGACGGAGTTGACTTCTTGTGAATAACTGGGGGAAAGTGAATAATAGATAACAGTAGCGAAAGCGTGCACAACATTTCAAAAAAAAAAAAAAAACACTCATAACACAATAAAAATAATTACTTGATGCGTTCGTTTACTCGACACCCAAAGAAATATCATTACATACGTCATCAACGGCAAGTTCCACTGAATACTTCGGACGATGGCAAATTTTGCTTAAAGCTCGGAAAATAAAGAGAAATTACTTTTTTGTTTGTTTGTTGTGTTACTTGTACAGCTAACGGACATATTGAAATATTAACATTATTATTTAAAAAAAAGCCATTATTAACATTGAAATCGGGCTTTGTTAAAAAGTCATTCTTACCAGATGGCTGGGCCTTGTAATTACATGATAAGATACGTCACGCGTCTTTTATTTAATAAATAACCCTTGTATTCGTTTTGGTAGAGATTCTTAATCGACATAAAAATAAAATAGCAGTATTTACGTCATGAATGAAACGATTAACCGAACACTACCTACAGCGGCGAATGGTAACGAGTTTTGTCGAAGGCCTGAATATTCCAAGTGGTTGTTTTTATGGTACTTGTGCAGTTTACAAATACTACCAAAATAATAACGTTATTAAGAGATCTAATCTAAGTATGGGATGGGAGGCTTTGTCACGTATTTTATTCGCGTTTTTCCGTTCGTATTCTTCACGCTATGCCTACTTACCGCATGCAAATATTTTAGTTTCACTTAAGGAAAATCACTGACTTCGCTATCGACATGTATTCTTATAACGTATAGGACCCTTTTTGTAATATTCTTTTTTATTTAAACATATTATTCAATTCCAAACTTTCTTTACGGAACATTAAAGTAAAGAAAATAGCGTCGATGATGCCATTAAACTATTGGATTGATCCTGAAATCAGAGTAAAAATCATGACCTTGCTACTAACGTAGGTCAGCTAAGAACGTTCGTGTTAAGCTAGTAATCAAGGTTTTTAAATATATAGTTAAGCAAAAATTCAAATTTAAGTATAAACTTTTAATTTTAAACAAAATTTAAGCTAAAATTAATCTTGTTTGTCTGGCTGCGTGTGAAATTCAATATACTCTGTCATTTTCTGGGCTACTGACTTGAAATTTTATATATTGGATATTTGAACATGTGGAACAAATGCGATTAAATTTTGAGCCATTTAAATTGGAAAACTGAAATTTAGCAAGCGTAAGTCGACTAGACGGGTATCTTCTACGCATGCACAAACATATATTTATATCCTTAACACACAGGTCGTAGTTTTTTTTTACCTTTGAAATCACAACTATATATTAGGTAGAGAGCATACTAATCAGTAGATAATAACGAAATCAACATGAATGAAATATATATTAAAGCGTGTTTTTACGGCCAGGCAACCCGTTTGTAAATACGTATTTATATTTCACGCTTTAATGTTAACCTGTTTAGTAGGTAAGTAAATCGTTTTCCGTTTAATACAATGTGTTTGTTTTACTTTCTTTTTGTAAAGGTTTCCCGACTGTTGAATTTCCTGCAATTTTACTGAAATGATCAAAATCTGTAATTATAAAATGCATACTTCTTTAAAAATAAAATATAATTTCTTTTCACTACGCTTAGGTAAGATATATTTAAATAATGATTGATACTTTGGATTATTTAGACAATTCGAGCAACTGTTTTATCTTGGTTGTTATTCTCACAGCGAAAACCGTTTTTTTTTGAAAATGTATATATATACATGAAAGCAATTAAATTAATTATACGAATGCAACATGGTCCATTCAGTCTCATAGTTTTGTTAGTCATCATCATCATCATAAAGATAATATCACATGAATCTAAAAATACTATTGTGTGTATCGTTTTCACCGATGTTTCTTTAGTCAGCATTCTTCCTAGAAAGACATCGGGTACGCACAGGGGGAATACGTAAAGGTCACCATCATCCTAAGTGAAAGTGATTTTTGCGAGACAAATTGGGTTCGAACATGAAACACCTATGTTGCCAATTCAGACCCCGCTAGTCTGGTAGGAGTATATTATTACAGCAGAAAATCTTATAGTGACCACAACGAATTAAATAATGCCTAGGACTATGATATCATGGAAACAAAACACATAGTACTAGGTAGTACGATAAAAGTGTCGTCTTAAATAAATAGCACTACTACATTATTTTAAAACATTTATTAAGGAAATTAATTGAAGTAACTTGATTATCTTGTAGAGCTGACCTTCAGCCTCAATCACCACTTCGATACGGGTCCGGAACTATGTTCATACCTTTTCCACAAGCGCCGGTGGGAGCTCGGCGAATGGTGGCGATCAGACTGGCTTTAGTGTTGTGATGTTCCCGAAGTATGGCCAAACGAAGTAATGCAGTGGTTAAGTCGGCAGGAGGGGACCAGTAAGAAAATGTTACAAAGTCGTAGAACTCCTTCTGAAACCAAGTCCGGGTTTTTTTGGACTTGTGGATCTGCACCTAGCTCTGCTGCCACACGCAGATGCTGTCAGCGGCTATCTAATTGTGCCAGTGGATCACCACACTCTTTAGCTAACCCAGATACACGTCGGTGTTATTTTCAAGCCGACTTCGAAGATGTGAGGGGGCATGATGTGGCCCTCAGTTTAAACCACACCAAAAACTTGCCAAAAACTTTATCTTACTCACTCTGAGCACACCCCTATCACTCGTGACAATATATCAATTCATTCTGAATGTGCAGGAAATAGTCATGTTTTCATAACTTTGATCACCTAAGAGCATGTGTTGTACAAGGCGCATCTCCGATATCGCTCGGTGAACATTGTGCTGCATCCGTACATAATAGAAGGCTCCTATCGCTCTTGGGATTTCTACACAACTGGCCAACAAATAGATGGTCTGCATCAAAGAACAGAAAATCGCTATTCATCTGTGAAGCTGTGCAGCGATATCTTCCCAGGAGATCCCTTTTCACATAAGAGTCAATCCTCGGTCACTGAGAAATGTGACCCGTCCTTTGTAGGTCAGCAAGGTATCTCAGTGAGGTACGACCCGTCAATCGATTGGGTTGGTCTTAACTTGCCGATCGGTTTATATGTCGGCTTTTCGTCGATTTGTCGTGCTGAAAGGGAAGGAATCTCACGCAGACAAAAGAAAGAAACAACTCATATCACTAATCTACTGATTAAATTCACGATAAGATATACAATATATATACTTATATACAGTTGTCTGTAGATCGATGTTGATTTTTGACAGACTCCGCTGAGTAATATAAAAAAAACAACAACAAAAAAAAACAACAAAAACAATAGATACATTTCTCTTTCGGTATAGCGGTGGAATGATGCGCAAAGAGAGAGAGAGAGAGAGAGGGGGGTGGCGACTCTTTGACTATGATCAATTGCGTCTAGTTACGTCACCACTAGGGGATGCTCTATGTTCCCCGGTTACACCTGCAAGCGCTCTCATGCCCCGAAATGGTTACTCCTGCGATCTCTGGATCACAGGCATTATACTAAAAATATAAACATCCTTGGTTTCAATGGTGAGTCATCCCATTTTCGGAGTACAATTTACACAAAAAATTATGTCAACGATTTTCATAACAATGAAAATCACAATGTAATCTTTCTCTCAGCAAGGCTCTTGCCGTCGCCCGGGCACACGAACGATAATTAAAGAATAAAAAGAAATCATCTCTGCCCGGTTTCTCCAGCATTTCGGGTGTCTTGATGCACCCCATCCGTAGCGACCCCCCTCCTTGGGACGGTCACGTCACACATCAAACGGAAATGAAATCATGTCGTCTTTCTCATACAACAATTTTATCGTTCCACTCTGTACACTAATTAGCTGATAATGCATGGGCTGATTGTACTTAATAGCAGATGCTAAATTACCCCATGAATTTAGTACTGAAATATATTACATTTCTCTTAATGTACAAAATATTCTAGATTAAGTACTAGCAAGGCCCCTTAACCGGCGTTTCCCGGTGGAATCATGTCCCCCTCCCTTCGTAAAAATTAAACTATGGTTGTTGTTGGTAGCAAACACCCAACATCCTAATGTAAAGAACGTCTTTTGGACTAGAAACCCCCAGCCTCGTCATGTTAAAACCGGCTTTCGAAATAGACACCCGAAGCTCCTCATATTAAGAACGGTTTTCAATAGCCACCCCCAACTTCGCCATGGTAAAAACGGCTTTCGGAATAGACGCCCCATTTTATGAGAGGCGTGTTAAAGTATTTGCCCCAAATGTAATCTTGATATTCGTTCTCAGTGTACTTACCCACAAAGAATACACCCCCCTCCCAATTAGGGTGTGCTAGTGTCGGTCGGAGAGAAGTAAATTTGTTCCTTGCGCATGTGTCCAAATCTGGCAGTCACTGAAGTGAAGCGCATAATGCATGTCTATATATCTCGAAAACTACTTTTCTCCGCAAAGTAAAAAGATATTGTCTTATTAAGTATAGTCGACAATCTATAAAAGCCGTCATTTTAAAGAAAATTGTGTAAGTTTACCTGAGGTAAAAATTTTCTTAAAATTAATTTGTCTGAGCAGTACCGAAAATAAATCCTGAAAAGATAAGTAATATATATATATATATATATATATATATATATATGTATATATATATATATATGTATGTATATATATATATACACGTTTTTAGGTAGGTAATGTAATTTACGGTAAAAGTCTTGTTTAGTGGCGTAATTATATGACAGACAGAAAAATTTAAAAAATATATATATGTTTATATAAACCCATTAATAGATCCAAAGGATAAAATAAAATTAGAAAAAATTAATTTTTGTTACATTTTCATCATTTTTATTAGACTAGATGCCCAACAATCGAGGCCGCCATATTGCTTTTAAAATTTGGCCTTTCTATGGTTTGACATATTTGCCTTTTTAAAACCCAATGTTTCTTTTTATGCTATTTTATGGAACCATGTTTTTATTAAGAGCGTAAAAAAGGCTTAATTTTGCCTTTAAACGGCCAATCTGTTTGCCTCGAATGTCATAAATTATGAACTGATGAAAAATAATGAAAATGTAAATTTTTCTGGTTTTATTTCAGCTTGTGAGTCTAATAATGTGTTTTATATAAAAATAAAAAGGTTTTATAACTTGTTTAACGAACAAAAAATAACATCGTGTACGGGTTGGAAGAGGTTGAAACGAGAAATAGCATGGTTAAAGCCTAGGTAATCGTTGTAAAATATATAAATAAAATCGGCTACAGTGATAGTAAATGCAAATAAATAATATAAATATACAAAAAATCACAAAAAAGACCCCCCCCCAAAAAAAAGCACCGCGTATAGTTTGAAAAGCCGCTCCCAAATCAAAAAATAAATGGAACCCGTAAATGTTTTAAAAAAAAAAATTCAGGTCTTTTTTTCCCCAGTTTTTTCTTTGTTGGTAAGGGTAATGGTGTGTAAGCACTTCGTGCATAGATAAATTAGCTGTTAATATATTTATATTTGGTATTTTTTCAGCACGATTGCATTATGTAAAGAGGGCCAAGATATTGGAAATTTTCTGAGGCGTTCCTTTATATATGGATTCTAGAATAATATAATTGGCTGGTCTCAGCGAATCAGATGCGACGGTTTTAAGAAAGGAGAATTTATTATTTTTGATCGAATAATGGGAAGATTATGTAATATGCATGTAGATAATAACTAGTTACGATGGGTACAATGAAATCTCGAAAGAAAATGTAGAATAGGCATTGGTGTAAACTAGTAGCAGTGGGACTTAAATATACGTTAAATGGATTACTGTACCGAAAATATGCCTATAAAATCATTCTACTTTACTAAAAAAATTAAATATCGGCCATATTTGTTGTTTAATATATATGATTAAAATCTCAGAAAAATAATAGGAAACTGAATTTGTAAAAATAGATTTTACCCAATTTGCCAAACTAAACTAAATAAAATATTGACCACATTGTCAATCAGGTTGTATAGCAGTTATTTTGCACAAACCATAATGATAATTAGGTACTACACAAAATAAAATTATAAATATATAGAATTAGTTAACTTTAGACATTTATGATACTTGACTACAGAATTGTGCGATAAAATTTTCGCTCCAGAAAATACTACTAGTTGGTCAGTTGTGGACAAATGTCAAGAGCTATAGGAACATTATAACCTGTTTGAACGTCCGCTGCTATGCAACTCATATTTTCTATTGATCCAAGTTATCAGAACAGGACCATTGCCAGCACCTTCAAAATGCATTGCTGGATTGCCACGAATATCAAAGACATGCCCAGGTTGATAAAAATAAAGTTTCCTGCCACGGTTATGGTTTTTGGTGTGGTTTCAAGTGAGGACCAAATCATGCCAGCTTAAATCCTCGAAGTCGGCTTGAAAGTCAACACTAAAGTGCACCTGGATGTGCTGAAGAGTATGGTGGTCCCTGGTGGAATCAGATAACCACTGCAAGACCCTAGGTATGGTAGGACTCGGAGCCAGCCCACGTCCAAAGAGACCCAGGCTTGATTATAGAAGGGGTGCTACGACTTTATACCCTTCTCTCACTGGCCTCCTCTTTCTGACCTCAACCCACTGGACTACTTAGTTTGACAATACGTCGAGAATATCATCAACATAACTCTCACAATACCATAGCCAGCCTGGTCTCCGACATTTACCGAGTATTCGCTGACCTCCTACCAGATCTTGTTAAAAAGACATGCTCTGAATCTCGGACCTGTATCGAGGCGATGATCGAGGTGGAAGGCGGCTACATTGAATGGATGTTAACTCTACTCCATGATCAAGTAACATTGGTCTATTTTTCAATAAACGTTTTAAAATAAATTTGTTGTGTTGTTTTTTAGGACGACACTTTTTATCATTCCACTCTTCATTTATGCGTATACATTTGGAACCAAAACACCACGTCTTACATTATATTGCATACTAGCGGCATGTGTAAAAATTCAAAACGGCAACTTTCATATGTTATATATTGCTTCTGGCCACTCTGTGTACTTTCAGTGTGGATGACGACCCCACGGTTTTTATGTTGCCTTTTTGTGATTAAAACTCTAAAAATTGCTATCTAAGTAATCTCGTTAATGCATTGATTATATGAGTCTGTGACATATTTCCATTGTATGGACGGCCGGCGCGAACAGAAACCCCACGATATCAGTATACCATCTTTGGACAGAAGTAATACTACTGTTGAATCCTAGCCAGAAGACCAAAACCGACATCATCTTTTTTAATTGCGTCTTCTGTGAAAGCCTACAATATATTATGGCATCATTGGCAGCTTGTCTCATCGAAATTAATGATTATCTCAATTTGTTTTGCTTTGCTGATAGGAACGATAAAAATTATTGACCACATCTTTGGCTAGCATTAGTGTAGAATAACGGGCTCTTGTCTACAATACATTTTACGGACGGCGGCTCTTCTATGGAAAAAGATGTAGTATTTTGTGTTGATAACACGGAACAGTTGTTCGCTCTCTATCCTTTTCGTCTGCATTGTGGTCAACAGACACCGTTAACTATTCAGTAAATGAAAACAAAAACATTTTAGTATCTGCTCGAATCCTACACTGGGATTATTCTGCTCTCAGTCAGTGAAGGAGAAGTCCATCTCTAATTTATGTCGGATGGAGGCATACAAAGATGACCAGACATATTATGTCTTTAAACGTGTCTGTAGTTTTCTTATTTTTATTGAGTGATTGTGAAAATAGATAATTATAATTTATTTATATATAATTAAAGTACTTATGTAATTCTAAGAGTTCATGCATTTTGGTAATTTGTCTATATAAATAGCGAATACAAACACCAATGAAGAATAATTTTCTGCTAATTCTCAGGATATTGAACACAATTTTGATAAAATGCCTGACTGTAAATACTTTCATCTCATGGTACTCAATTGAGGAAAATATGGCGATTAATTTATAAATAGAATAGTAAAGAATTTTAAATGAGATCTCGCCGAATCCGTTTGTAATTAATTCTGAGTTCTTAATTTAAATTTTCTATGGATTGAATTATGTTAAACACCAAATAATCGTTCTCTTACGCTCTCTCTCTCTCTTTCTCTCTATCTCTCTCTTGTTTCTCCTTCCCTTTTTGCACGGGCTACTGACGTAAGATTATTTTAAAAGCGATAGTTCTTAACACACAAAATACAGCATCTGCAAAGTATGTGGTTTCTTCACTAAAAACTACACACATCCATGACTATTCTCTATATATACAAATCAGCATTCGGCCATGCAACGAGTATTGCTGACACTTTTGGGCTGACGCATATAGCATGGATTTTTAAAAAACATATTAGACTGAGTTAAAAAAAATAGTCTCAAATATGAGAACAGTACTGTCTACTTATCTCCAAACCCTGTCCCATCGTCGCAGTTTTGCATAACTATGCTTGTATTGTAAGTACTTTCACGTGATGCGTTCTGATGGACTCGTAGTACTGGTGCCACCATGATTCAGATATATTCGATTAACCCGAAAAGTAACAAAACCCTTCTCTGCTAAGGTCTCCAGATTCTGAAAATCTTGCTACTCAGATAATTTATACACTCGAACTTCTACATTCTGGAATTCCCTCGACGTTTCTTGTTGCCATATTAATTGTAGTAACTTGTAGAATTGTAATTAATGTGAACATACAGTTTGCTTCTCAACTTGCTTCTTGGACTCTCTTTTTAAGTTTAGTCCCTAATAGTAACTCCTTATATTCCAGTAGCATTATGATTGTTTGAGATCAATAAATGTAAAAGAAAAAAATCTCCATGGAATCTATACATATTTTAATAGATCAAGGTAAATTTGATAAAACTGTTGAAGTATAACAAAACAAAGGCGTATGTAAATATGTATAACCAGGTGTCACTCTTCTTGTCACCGTTGTCGTTGTGAATCCATGCTTTTTTTCAGTATGTTGATAGAAAACCACGTGACACCAATATTTAGTTTCCAATACGAGTGTTTTTTTTTATCAAAGAACACCCACAGAAACGGGTTGCCTTCTTAAGCGTGAGAGATAGCTGGAGTGATAACCTGTCTTGCGAAATCAATGACCCGCGGGCTTTGCTGCCCTCGCACGCATCTTGAAGAGGGGGTAACTGTTTTTCTCAGCTTTAAATCGTGTAGGCTAAGTGACTGAGATAGAACGTTGCTCAATTTTCAGGATGTTTACTACTTCTACTTGTCAATCTCTGACCTTTTCCACTCTCTTTAGTGTGTTGATACGAATTACTAAGCACAAAACATGAACACGGATATTTTTATACTCTTTTCTAATCCAAACAATGCAAAAAGAGCTACTCTTTGATATTATGCACAGTAGAGTTATGAGATGTATTTTCATATTACATTTAAACTTCTGCACTGAATCACATTCACGACAGTAATATATATGGAGGAAGTTCCACGGTTTAGCAACCCGACAAAAGAAAATATCAGTAGAAGGCTTTCAAGCATCTATGGACTTCAACAGAAAAAGGGTGGGATTTTGCCGCTACTTGGGTAAGTCGGACGTATGATAATTGAGGAGTGAAACGTGAAATGGGTTCAGCAGATCACATTTAAGAACTTGAAAAACAAGCACGGAGATAAAACTTTTAGACAAGTAGCTTAATTAATTTTAAATTACAACGTTTATGGTGCTTCGTCCAAGAAATAAAATCAAGTATTTTGTCATCGTGGACTTGTCCCAGGGAATGTGAAAATTAACATCAGCGTTCATAGAATAGCGTACCGGATAAATTTGATATATATATATATTTCATATATAAAATTTATCCGATATATATATATATATATATATACGTATATCTCTTTATATATTTGCATATATGGATACATATGCATATATATATATGTCTGTATATATATACATGTATATATATACATATATACATGTATGTACATATATATATCTGTTTATATACATATTTGTATATATGTAAATAATTTATTTGTATATATATATATATAAGAGGTGAGAGATAAATAATTGTGAAATAATCAAGTTTACATAGGAGGAAATTTAACTGCACTGTTCCCTGCTCTTATAGACCTTGCCTATAATATTCTATAATATATATATATGTGTGTGTGTGTATAACTCTTGTATGTAAACATTCGTATGAGATCAATTTATAAGATGACAGAATGTGCAAATATAATACAAAATGGTAAACAAGACCAATAGCATGACCTGGCATAAGTCAACATGACAAATCACTGACAAAAAACTGAAATCACAGAATATATTGGGACAGTATAGCTGATGAGGTGTCGACGCGGAGTAAGTAATTCTAGGACATTCAGAAATCCCAAGACACTCTGGAATGTCAAGAAGACATCATCCATCTTTAAGTTTAATGATGGTGTCGTTTGCTTTTTTTTATAAAACGGTGGATTTATAATGTCGATTTTAGCTTTAGAAACAAGTTATATATACTATAAATATGCGTGCGTTTATAAATAATACTATAATATAATATAAATATAATATAATAATAAATATAAATAATATAAATATAATATAAATAAATACAAGGGTTGTGTAATCCTCGTCTGCCTAATCCTCGAGTCCGGATTACTTGAATCTAAAGACAAAGGGGAATTCAGCAATGCTGAAAGATATGCCGAGATCAGCAATAAGTACATACACTTATTATTCCTAAATGGTGACATATTTTAGTACTGACCAGAGCTTATGTCGCTTAACTTCGGTGATGTAAGGGAAGCTGACAGGATTATGTGGGTGTAGTCAAAGAGGTATTATCTGTCAAAATCTGGTGTGAATCATTAACAACGACACTAGAGACAGAGCGACGGATACAAGCAACAGAGATGTGTTACTTCTATAAACTAATCAAGAATTCCTACTGAGAACGTGTCACCTCTCAAGAAATGCGAAACAGTATTCAGCGTTCACTAAGACAGCTCTTACAGTGGCGGTGCAGGGGAAGAGATTGAGAGACAGACAGAGAAAGAGATGATGAGGCAATATCTTTAAATTGATAGACATGAAGATGACTGGCGCTCTGCGGAAGTGGCTGGACAGAGAAGAAGGGGGAGGTTGTTGTGAGATCAACAGTGGAACCTGCTACCCCCAAGCGAATAACAGAATTAGTAATTGGACACGAATCATGTTACTCTTTTTTTCTGATAATATTACGAAAAAAAGTTAGTTGGATATGATAACGTAACGTTTTACATTGTGTCCATATAGACTGCCAAATGTATTTTTGTTATCGCACCCTTATAAAAAGCAAACATAATAAAACATCATAAGTCCAACACACACACATACACACCTATATATATATATATATATATATATATATATATATATATATATATGTGTAATGTTATGACCCTTTAGGCTGTGATCATAGCGTAGTATCTGTTAACTGTGGCAAGCGGGAGCAATGGTCAAAACATTATTATTATTGTTATTGTATTCTTGTTAATTGATCTGAGCGACGGATGGTTGCTGGATCAGTTATTATGATTAGAAGAATAAACAATTAAATTGCGAAAAAATGATTGACATAAATGGCAAAAGGAATGCGAAAATAGAAAATAGATGTAAACATTCTTTTGGATTTAGATAAACAAATAACTAGATGGATTAGATTTGTATGAGACACATAATTAGCTGACGTAAGAGAACACGTGATGTAGTTAGTTTTGGAGATATTCAGAGAGTTGAGGATTGACCACCAGAGCAGACAGACGAGGGTGGAAAGACAGCTAGGAGCGGGCTGTCTGAACAGAAAATGTAGAAACTGCAGATCCTGTGAAAACCAATTGAGCCAACTTTAATAAATTTATATTTAAAAATATAAAGAGTTGTTTTATGGTTTTTACAAAGAACAGATATCTAAATTGGCTATATGGTTCGCCACGGAGCAGCGGGAAGATACAGATCTCTTCAAGAAAAAAGGTATGAAGCATATATTATAATTCTTACATATGAACTGTAAAAATATCCCATGTAATGAGTCACATACAACATGATTCAAGTTACACGTCAATATCATGCCCCCTGGCAAACAACATACACACGATTTATACGTTTATTATCTGTCTGTTAAAAGAACAATATCTTACATCCACTAGAAAACACATGACACATTTTAATATATTATCTCCTCCAATATAAACCAATATACAACATATAGTTTAGTTAGCATATATATATATATATATATATATATATATATATATATATATATATTAGTTTCGTATTTGCAAACATGAATAATAGTTTATACTTATCGATGTTATTTTCATAAGTATGCATGTATGAATTAGATTTAATACATTTACTAATTATTAAATAGAAGATTGTAATAGAATATTCATGAATTAATAGGGACTGTTTGTACGAATAGTTAGTTCTAGTGACTTTATTTTTGAAATTTAAAATGGCGTAACGTAACATATTAAAGATATTTTTAACTTTTCATCCAATTTTTGGATTTTAATTATGTCAAATCACACTTTATTTCCTTTAGATGGATTGATTGTTGCTATTTCTTCTGGTGAGTTAAGGCCATAATAGATTCACTGATTGTTATAATAATTAAGTGATTGATTTTGCGCTACGAAATAGATACTGTCAAAAATATATATATATATATATATATATATATATATATATATATATATATATATATATATATATAACATAAAAATTACAATTAAATTACAATTAAATTAATCAAAATGATCCAAGATGGTAAAATTTAAGTATAATATAAATATTAAAGAATTAATATTTATAATCTCAGCCAGATGTAAGAGCTCGATAAAACCAAATAGGAGATAGAGCTTATAATACGAGCAAACAGTTAATAAAACATGTTTAAAAACACTTTGAAAAAGAGTTAAAAACATATTTAATCTGAAAAGGAAACACTTGATAAGTGGATAGTCCTTAATTTCCTTCTATTCAGAGGGCAGGAATTAGCAAAATGCAGGATCGGATTTTGCATGCATTTTGTAATAACAAACATCTTTGCACACTGAATAATGATTGCATCCATAAAGATGTTATATATTCATGCACAATTACTGAGCTCCCACGCAATCCTCCCATAACAGACACTAATATTTCGTCTTCAAGTTATCCTTCTTCCCATCCTTCATTTGATATAGTTACTAATCCAATATACCATTCGAGCAGCCCCTCCATCTACAATCATACAACTAGCAATAATAATAATAATAATAATAATAATAATAATAATAATATTTCTTCTAACAGCCATCCTAACACTAACAACACTCATTATCCCCTCCAAAATAGTCCTCATACAATCATTGTCCACAATTTGTTGAACACAATTCAAACTATTTAACTCATACAAATCAGCAAATTAATATTAATACCAGAGCTCGAGCTTTTAATAAAGTACATACATATATCGGCACTACTTCAACATTAATTAAGAAAAGAATATCACACCACATTTCTTCTTTTAACAACCATAATTCTAATAATAACCAAGGAACTTCTCTAACCACTGTAATTAAAAAAAATAACTCTAATAGTACCCCCTTCTCAATCAAATGGACTATCATAAAAAAGTTTAGTCTTATACTCCAGGCTCTAAGTCATGTCGCCTCTGCACAACCGAAGCTATAACTATAATTACTTCCTCTCAAAGTAACAATATAATAAATTCTAAAAATGAACTGATCTCTTTCTGTAAACATAAGTCCAAATTTAATTATGGCAAATTTGAAATTACATAGTAATTACTTTTAACTTTTATATAGATATATAATTTTTTCTGCAACTTTATCGTTTTTTTTCTCCATACTTCTTAATACTTTATAATTTAATAATCCTTTATTTTGATTTTTTTATTTCTTCGTTGCATGACCGGTTTTTTATCTGCAATTTCTGCTTTATTTTTTTTAACTTTCCTATCTATCTAATATATCAATCTACCCACACTTTCATATCTTGTATGTATATTTACTTATATTTTACTATATGCATTTACTTAATTTCTTTCTTTTTCCTGAATTTGCAGATACCGGCAATCGTCTCCCCTTAAATAATTTTTATTTTTTTTATTTTTATATGTATTTATTATTTATTTATGTATTGTTTATTTATTATTTTCTATTTATTTATTAATGAATTTATTTATTTTCCATTTAGTGTCTTCTAACAACTCTTGCTGACATTTTTATGTGATGACCTGTACATTTAAGTTGACCTATATTACTTTGCCGTATATATTTTTTCGCGCCTTTTAACATTTCCTGTCTGGGTCATTTTGACATTTGTTTTGCTATTTTATATTTAATTCTATCACTATTTAATTTTTTTTCCTCTTCTTCTTCCCTGATCTTCCTTATTTATATTTATGTCTCGGCAGTAGATTGAAAAGCATATCTTATTTTCCTTTTATTAATATTATTGGAATTTTCCCTCTTTTTCCCTTGTACACATTTTTGTGAATTATCCCATGGATTTCTGCCTTTGGGTTATTTTGGACCATCTTCCAATTGCGGTATTTCCTTGGATTTTACTTGTGCAAATAGAAATTCACTTAACTTTCCTGATTTTAGATTTTACCGTCATTTGATTATTTATCTTCCACCAGACTATCCATTCATGTGTAATCACCTTTTTCTTTGACATATTCCCTCTGCTTCACTTTTTTGTTATCAAGTAAGGTCTTTGACTTACTTGTTGTTTCATCAAATACTTTTGGATGCAAAATCCGATCCTGTATTTTGCTAATTCCTACCCTCTAATGAGAAGGAAAGTATTTCTTCGAAACTCCGCGGATTAAGGACTATCCACTTATTAAGTCTTTCCTTTTCAGATTAAATATGTTTTGAACTCTTTTTCAAAGTGTTTTTTAACATGTTTTATTAACTGTTTGCTCGTATATATATATATATATATATATATATATATTGTTGAGACGAGTAGATTAATTTCACAGTCGGATTTCGGCGCGGTTTGCTTGATCTGTGTTGGTTAATAGAACTTCTTGTTTGGGGGGGGGCGTTTGCTCAGTTGGTAAAGTGCTTGCCTCGCATGCAAGAGTCTCGGGTTTCGAATGCTGAGTTCGGATGTGTCTAACTGATGAGCCCAAGTGAGGTCGAGACTTGGACTTCCGGCTCATTGACTGTCATGGCTTTTGTGGGCTGCGAAGTTGTTTGGCTGTGGAATTTATTATATATATATATATATATATACATATATATTAATGATGGGACGATTCCAATATTTTTCCCGATTCCGATACAATTACCGACTCGGATGCAATTACCAATTACTTACTAAATTCGCGATTCTGATACAATCACCGATTCCGATTCTTTATCAATCTCTAAATAATTAACTATAGAGTTCTTATTTTCCCCTATTTCTGTAAAAAAATATGTTAAATATGCAGATATTTTCGTAAACGTCAAATTAAACTTGTGGTGAATGATCTGTCGATTTTAGCTTTACTGGTATTTTAAAATCAATGAATATTTATTATTTTATCATCATTACCAGCAATGGAAGATTTTGCTTTAAAGAACATAAAATAAAAAAGACAATTATAAGAATCGATTTGGCATCGGAAAATAGGCACAGCCTTTTTCGATTCTGATACCGTTTCTGATACCCCCAAATTTGTCGATTTTTCCGATTCCAAATTTCGATTTCGATTAATCGTCCCGATCTAAATATATATATATATATATATATATATATATATATATATATATATATATATATATATATGTGTGTGTGTGTGTGTGTGTGTGTATGTGTGTTTGTGTGTGTGTGTGTGTTTTGAGATTTATTTGAACGGATGCTTATGAGTGGTAAACGTGTCCGTGGATAATTAAATTAAAAAAAAATAATAGTATCTATCTATCTATCTATCTAGTTGCAAAATGCTATTTTGTATCAATAATTGAATTCGATAAGATATATGACATTTATTAAAACTTTAAACATTTCAGCCCTAGAACGAGTTTGTTCTGTAGTATGGAATTCAGGCTTCAGCCTTTTGGGGTCTTCGTTTCTAACTTCGCTAGTTCCGATACGCTTATTCATTGTAAACAACGAACGCTTTTCCTGGGATAATTACATTTTAATATATAAATGTGGATACAAAAATACAAATGAAGTGCAATTATGGGCTTAACGCGGTAGTTTTAGGTTACCTCCCTGCTTGGGAAAGATACTAGTCCAGCCGCACTGATAAGTTGTGATACAACAAAATAGTACTCTATGTGGATGATCATATATATATATATATATATATATATATATATATATATATATATAGAGAGAGAGAGAGAGAGAGAGAGAGATAGATAGATAGATAAATGGATGGATAGATATGTTACAACGTAATATATTGCTATAATACTGGAAAAAAAAAACCGATACAAACTATTATAAAAATACATTTCTGGAAAATATCTTAAAGTATTACATTTTTCGGTAAAGTATATTATGTAGGCATCTAAAATAATAAATATTCATTGATTTTTAAACATCAGTAAATCTAAAGTCGATAGTCAATCCTTCCCTATATATATATATATATATATATATATATATTTATGCACGCACGCGCGTGTGTATGTATGTGTGTGTGCTAGATGGACCCGACCACTTGTTGCTGTGGCTCATTGTGGTTACTTTGGTTATTCTACTTTCTATGTAGTTTTAAAAGTTGATTTCCACACTCTAGAATACGCAACATATAATTATTCATGTGAGAGGTAACCGTTGCGTTGGACCACGCACTTGTAAATATGGTCACTCAACTTTGTAAAGTAATGCCGAAGTAATACGTCTTTTTTTCTGCGAAAACATTTTAATCGTTTTTTGTCTTTTCTTACAAAGAAATATATTGTTATAATTCTGATAAAACCGATACAAACTATTATAAAAAAAACACTTATAGAAAATATATTAAAGTATTAAGATTTTCGGTAAAGTATAAAATGTAGGCAAGTCGCTTATTTATTTAAAACTAAACAAGTTGTCCCGTCGTGTAAATAGAATATTTTTATATAAATTCTCCTTGCATTCTTTAATGGGGTTTGACGTGGGTATATTTTAATTAACACGTTCTTCGAAATTATATCCATCAGTTATGTGTATCGTAACAAGAAAAAAAATAATAGTGTAAAAAAAAGAAGAAAATACTCAGGTTGAACACCGGAAGTAAATGTATGGCATGTCGTGTATTTTGACGAAAAATCGATTTTCGACTCGACTACTTTTTAAATATTGTATTATTTTTTTAATATTAAATATGAGAAAACATGCGATAATTAGGTTAAAATGCTTAGCAAAAGTGTTGGTTTTAGTGTCTGTATAAAGTGCATGGTGAGCATTTAGTGTCGTATAAAGTGCATTGTGAGCATTAAATAAAATACATAAAATTAAATAATGAAAACAAAGGAAGAAAACAAACGGGAAAATGTTCATAATAAAAAGAAGCGGTTCTGTCACTTGTAACGATTATAAACTCCGGATAATAAAAATACTCACTTCGTTACATTCGTTACAAAGAAGACCAAATTATATATATATATATATATATATATATATATATATATATGCATATATATATGCATGTATATGCACATATATATATGCATATATATATATGCATATATATGCATATATATATGCATATATATATATGCATATATATATGTATATATATATATGCATATATATATAAGCATATATATACATATATATATATATATATATATATATATATATATATATATATATATATATATATATATATATATGCATGCATATATACAGAGAGACCAAAAAAACGAGTCCCAACTTTAATAAGGCCCCGTTTCTTAGTGTTTTGTCAGAATGAAATGTAACTTTGGTCCTAACTAGTTTATTGTATTCAAAACATCACATCAAAACAATAGGATATTTGGCTTTTTTTTTCTCCGTTCTACAGCATATGTTCTAGATGGTCTCCATTTAGCTTTTGTTTTTTTACGTAACCATATATATATATATATATATATATATATATATATATATAATATATAATATATATATATATATATTACTACGATAACTTTATGTTTTTGTTTATTGATATTCATATTAATAGTCATTTTTCTATTATTTCCAAAAATACAATTTTATTTTCATAAATGGTCGTGGCATTGCATTCATCTGCAAAAGATCTATCTAATTTGCATATACTTTAAACACTCATTTTAATTAATTCCCTCTTAGTTTTTCGGTTTTCCCATTAGATGATCATCTTTAGTATGCTACTAGCAGTTCAGCCCGGCTTTGCTCGTATCCAATGTACTGTTGATGACTTTATGTGCATATATATATATATATATATATATATATATATATATATAAAAGTTTGACTCATTTCCAGGAAACCTACATCTAAAATTCCAAGTGTTTAGCCCCAAATTTGGCGGAGAAATTTGGTAGAGTTTACAAAGGTCAACTCTTTTTACTTTGACTTCTTGGCAGACGAATTCTCGTCCAAAAGTTTATTCCAAAGCTAGCCGCATGTAAAATTTCAAATCTTTAGACCCAAAATTGGCTTAATAGTTTGCTAGAGACCGAAAAAGTTTAATTCTTTGGAACTTTGGCCCCTTCGCAGCCAGATTTTTTGCGAAAAGCCGATTACATAGCTTTGCGTGTGTCTTAATCCACTTTATATAAAATTTGATGCGTTTAGTCCAAAAGTGGCTGAATAATTTTGTAGAGACAATAAGGGTCAATTTTTTTTTTACTTTGACACCAATTTTGACTTCTTAGCATTTATTGTTTTGGGCTCGTATAAAATTATAAGTTAGATCCATTTTCAAGTAACCTACATCCTAAATTTCAAGTGTTTAGACCCAAAATTGGCGGAGGAGTTTGGTAGATATTTTACGGGTCAAATCGATGACTTTTGACCGCTTGAGAGCCGAATTTCAGATCGAAAACCGATTATTAATAAAAATCCCAAATCTCAATACCTTTATCGCTAATCTGAAGTATGTAGACTGAAAGTTGACAAAGTAGTTTGGTAGGCAAATGTACACATAGGGGCACACACAACAAATTTCTCTTTTATAGATATACTAGCATTTCAGCTCGGCGTTACCCGGGTGTTTAGAGGTGTATATTGAGCAAAATAAAAAAAACGTTCAATTTTTAAAACTTTGACTCCTATTATGATCCCTTAACATTTATTGTTTTGAACTCAAATCAATTTATCAAGTTAGATCCATGTCCCAGGAACCTATATCTAAAATTTCAAGTGTTTATATCCAAAATTGTCGGAGAAGTTTGGTAGAGTTCTCTAAGGTCAAATCGTTGAACTTTGACCCCTTAACAGCCAAATTTCTGACCGAAAACCGATTACAAAGATTTTACCAAATCTCAATAGTTTGTGTATAAAATTTCTAGTCTGTAGAACGAAAATTGAAAGAGTTATTGCGTAGGGAAATGTAGATATATAGATAGATTACATATAACTATATTCATGCAAATATTTAACATCATTTCTGCTTGCGTAATATTTGCGTAAAAAGGTTATAGTAAACACAAACCTCATTCTATATATATATATATATATATATATATATATATATAATGAGTATATATATATTTGTTAAACCAAGTTTACCTACAAAACTCCTCAGTCAGTTTTTGGTTTACAGACATAAAACTTAATGCATATGGTTTACGAACCCATGCGAAATTTTATATTTGGGGTTTAGCCTAGAAAAATAGTGAAAAGTGTGAAAATTAAAAAAAAAATTTGAAAATTAAAAAAACTGTGAATATGAAAAAAATGTAATTTACCAGGTGAAAGTCGAGCGACTGAATTACGAATATACATGCGTAACGTAATATCTATTGGTTAATGGTTTAATTTTTCGCCTTGTAGACAACATTTCTTCATAGCTCAGGCATTAAGGTCAAAGGAAAAAGTAAATCTTATGGTAATATTTTTGGTTTCTATTCTCGGTGGTGACGCACGGGCTATTTTGTTAATAATTATTTTTTAAATCATTACTTAATATTGGATCGTTAAATATGCTTAAATATGATATTTTGATTAATGCAGATTTCTTATTTATTATTGTATTTGTCTGAGGGCCCGGCGTTGCCCGGGTGTTTGGCGGTGAGTGTTGAGCAAAAAAAAAAAATGGTAGTAAGAAGGCAGGCTAGAAACCGTGAATGTGGAGGGAGGTGTTAAAAAAGGGTAGTAGCGCGAGGACAGAATCAAAACAACAGTAAGCAACCAGGGTGAACAGAGGTGTAAAAAAAAAGGTGATATTAGGCAGGCAGGCTCGAACACGTGAGGCGAAGGAGGAAAAGGAAGTGAAAGAAAATCTTACATCTTTACTGATTTCTCCATGACGGGACCGTAAGTTAAAAGCATTGAAATTAACCGAAGTTAATCCAACGGTGACAATGGCTTTCTAAAATGTCGGCGAAAAAATCGACCTCTCCTTTTACAAAACGGCCGAGTTTATGATGAAGAAATCACTGTTTTGGGCAAATTTTTCAATATTTGTCGTCCGACACGTCGAGCTTCAAAATGGCACCGATACTGTCAGGATCCGTTGCTTCTGTCGAAAGTTTTAGGCAGACATACATACATACATTTAAACAGACAGGTAGCTAGCCTTATTGCCCGGCGTTGCTAGGGTGTTAGAAGGTGTGGGTTGACCAAAAAGTAAATAGTGGTAGTAGGCAGTTAAGTCCGAACTCCTACCACGAAGGAGCAAACGAACAAGCAAAAAAAAAAAAAAATGCGACCTGTGTGCTGTTGCGCCTATCGCCAAACCGGAAGTGAAGGCTAGTCAATCGAAATGAAGGATTGATTTCCGAAAATGTCGGCGAAAAAAAGCGACCTCTTCCTGTAGAAAAAGTGTCCAGTTGAGGGTGAAGGAATTAATGTTTTTGTCAATATTTCGATATTTGTCGTCCGAATGCTTAAGCTCTTAGACGTTACCGATCTCGTGAAAATCCGCCTCCTCTGTCGAAAGTTTTAGACATACATGCATACATACATACGTACATACATACATACATTTAAACTGACAGGTGAGATTTATATTATAGACTAGCGGGGGTACCCGGCATTTCCCGGGTTTTACGAGGTGTGTGTGCTCTTAAATCAAAAAGAAACCGGGGGGGGTAAGTTAGTAGGATCGAACCGGAAGCCCTGAGGCGAAGTTGGAAAATAAAATGTGAAAAAAATCATGACGCGTTAACCGCTCGTCTAGCCAGAATGAGTTACTGAAATATGTTTGAATTTATTTAAGAAGAGAATTGACAAGTGCCCGCACTTATGACGTCAAGTGGAAGTCGTAAAGTTAACATTTTGTGCGAGCGTTACGATGACGATGTAAGCATTTAATATTCATTTTCTGCGGGACAGTTTTTAATGAGGTCAATAACCCGGTTTGTTTGTTTTTACCTTACTTTGGGGAAAACCATCTCCCCCGTTTATTAGAGGAGTGTCTCATCTCGAAATGAAAGCAACCGTCTGATATGACGATGGTAAGCCGACATTAACCAAACGTTACATCGCTTTCTAGAGACCACTGGCCGTGCGCCAGGGATTCGAATCGAGTTTCTTTTTTTTATACCGAAAAACAAAAGCAACATGCGGCAATCCCAAAATGTCGAATATTTAACGTTTCAAAGTCGGAGAAATTAAATAGACGGGCGATCCCCCTTCATAACTTGTAGATATTATGATTTCGATGTGATATAAAAAATTTTAAAAATGAGCGACGGCCTCGAGAGGCCGCCGAAAAAAATCCTTTTGCAGACATACACAAAAAGCGAACATACATACATACACACATTTTCGCTTTTATATATATAGATTATATTGGACCTAATATATAGTAACGATATAAAAAGTTAAAAAGATATTCGTCCACCGAGATGATATAGAAATGCTAAGTCTTGTAAGTTATTCCCAGTAATTAATGGGTTCTATAGTTGTTTTCTTATCACGTTTTGACAAACTCATTCTCTGGTAGGGTATGATTAAACGTGTGTGCTTTGGGTAGGATTGAAACCGCTCTCTTCAGGAACTGCTCACCTCGACCGTAGAGAACCAACGCCCCTATCCACTGCGTAAAATCACCTGAAGAAGAGGATGAATGAATCGGTTTGTGATGAAACAACAACAATCATGAAGATTACGATAACAGTCCGCAAATAAATAAATAAATTCAGTTTTTAAATAGTTTAATCTAACCTTTCTTAAAGCTGGCGGGCTGCATTTGAATATTTAATACCAATGTTCGACCTTTTGCCTGCGTTTGTATAAGGATTAATACTGTATTTTCTCTTCTTCTTCTGTTTCTTCTTCTTCGCGTTCTTCTTTGCGTTCTACCTTTGTTCCGTTTTATATTTTCAACACTCTTTTCAATAATAAACGGATAACGTTACTTTTATTATGCAAATATTATGAAATTCGTCTTTCCGTTGAACAACATTTCATTAAGGAATTGGTCTTTTAAAGACGAGACAATTCTCATCTGCCTAGGTTTTTAGTTAGTCATAACTAATTGACAGAAATATTATTATGATTGTGTAGCGATATTAAAATGTTTATTTAATAATAAATAAAAGTATATCTTTCTCTATTTAATATTAATTATCTTTTATATGAACCTCGTTAAATTAGTTAATATGGTTATCTTTAATATTTAACCTGTAGATATATACAGACACGTAGATAGCTATATCTCTATCTCTACAATTATATAAAAGTCACTTTGTGTGTGTGTGTAAGTTCCTTCCTTCCGAAACAGCTGAGCTTATATTTTGCAAATTTTATACAAAGCTAATTTGTATGTCTTCGTACGGAAATTCATCCGATAGATATCGAAAATCGAAAACATAATCCGATCTTAAAAATAGATTTTCTCTATTATATATGAAAAGAACAATTTTAAAGGGGGATATTTTTCGTTACACCTGAAAAGCGATATAATAAAATTCCAGCAAATCATTTCTTCTTAAAAACCAAATCAGTATAATCTGAACATATAGCTAAGTGTTAGAGCGTTCGACTAGAGATCGGATAATTTCTTGGTCAATTCCGAGTGCATCTCCTGATTTTACTTTATTGTTTATATTCATGAGTTCAATTTACAGTATAAGAAAGGGTAACATTAAAAATCGCTGCAAATCATTTCTTCGTTTTCATATTTATTAAACTAAACATTAATCAAAGGAAACTTTTCCAGGATATTTATCGTCCAGCCAAAATGTTAGCTGATGTGATATAATAAACAAACATTGGCGCTATTTTTTGAACTACGTTATTATTATCATTTTATTTTATGTTGAGAACTAACACAACGAGTAAATTATTCCTTGTTATAAATAATAATCTATAGAAGATTAAGTCTATAATAATGCATATGCAATCTGAATAAAATAAAATACAATGTTTAAGCGCACTGAACCACCACACAATTAGTATATATATATATATATATATATATATATATATATATATATATATATGTGTGTGTGTGTGTGTATGTGTGTGTGTGTATGTGTGTGTATGTATGTGTGTGTAAAGAAATATCCACATATTTTGTGCTTCTTTTTAAAATTAAATATGTTTTTAACTCTTTTTCAAAGATTTTTTAACATATTTTATTAACTACTTGTTCTTATATATATATATATATATATATATATATATATAAAAGTGAACGTGTCTGTCTGTCTGTGTGTCTGTCTGTCTGTGTACATTTCCCTACGCAATAACTCTGTCAATTTTTAGTCTATAGACTCGAAATTTGAAATACCGGGTACTGAGATTTGGGGAAAACGATGTGACGGGTGTCAGCCAGAAATTTCGCTGTTAAGGGGTCAAATTTCAACGATCTGACCTTTAAGAACTCTATCAAACTCCTCCGACAATTTTGGGTCTAGACACTTGAAATTTTAGATATAGGTTCCTTGAACCTGGGTCTAACTTAATAAAGTGATTTAAGCCCGAAACTATAAATTTGAAGGGGTCATAATAGGGGTCAAAGTTTTAAAAAATTAACCATTTTTTTTGTTTTTTTGCTTTTTTTGCACAGCATACACCTCCAAACATCCGAGCAACGCCGGGCACCCCTGCTAGTATATATATATATATATATATACATATTTCTTCTTAAAAATATTACACAGTACTTAATAGTTTACAAACACTAAACATATGCATAATTCCTTTTACTTAAATCTATAATGGAGGTTATATACTATGAGGATACTTACTGAATACTGATGTGGAAAATAAAATATGTATATACATAACGAAGACAATTTATGCAGTGAAGAAAGGTTTACATTATTATCTTGAAAAAGAAAAGCATATACTTTTTCACATTAAGGAAATTCAAGACATGCTATTATGTGCTTTCTTAAAAGCTTCGATATAAATAAACACAAGCATGTATTTTAAATGTTTCGGATACACTTTATTTCAGATATACTGAAAAGCAGTGACGTTCTCTAAAAAGATTGAAAAAATAGCGAAACTGATATCATTTGTTGATTTTTCTAATAATCTCTCTTTATATATATATATATATATATATATATATATATATATATATATATATATATATATATATATATATATATATATTACAAAACCAGAACAGACAAAAGATGAATTCCAACAGCTAAGCCCATTTTACATTAAGTCTGTCAAGCGATTGAAATAAGACGGACTAGTTTGTTTTCTGCCACCAGTTCATTCAGGAAAATATTGGTACTATAAAAATTAACCCATAGAAAATCCAGGCATAAATAGCTGTCTACTTTAGAATAATGATGTTTTTACACTAAGCATATCTAACCAAGAATATATATATATATATATATATATATATATATATATATATATATATATATATATATATAATGTTTTAGAAGTTTTCTAGAAGGTATTCAGGTTGTAGTCTCTTATGTTCATGTATTTTCTTTGTTAGGTCGACATAAAAAGGATGTCAACGTTTCTGTTTTGGAAATTGGTATTACGTGTTCGGGGCGGGTATTCTCTCTCTTATATATATATATATATATATATATATATATATATATATATATATATATTACGCTAGAAAACTGATTGCGTGAATCGTATTTAAATAAAATCTCTAAAATATAGACCAATAAGCTGTTCTACGAAGAAAAATTAGAAGTTAGTGTATCTGGCTTTATCATAATCTAATAACAAAAAGTCCAAATCATTGGATATCTTAAATATTATTTTTCCACCTTGATGGTGTGTCTCAGAATTAAGTGTAATAAAGAGAAATACTTATTAATTGAGGTCTTATGTATATTTATTACACTTGAGAAAAATCAAAAACATCAGAATTTTCTCGAAGGGTTTCCATCGCGATATTACATCTTTATATACATCTAAATGAAATTAAATCTAATCTTTTAAAAGTGCAGTTGTAGCAGTATCAGAATTTTGGGGACATTCGCAGGCGAAGTTGCCATTTTTAATATACACCTATCTTTCTATCAGATTTTAATAATAGTAAAACGTAATTTAAACCCGTAAATTTTATTTCAATAAAACGAGCAAAGACCAAATTTTAATATCATAAAAGCTTTGATAGAGAAATAAACAATTTTATTTATTTTTCCGTCGATTTCTTCACTTAACATTCGAACAATAACATTACTTGAATCTTACGATAATTATTTTAACGGCAAAATAAAGAACTTACCTGGTTAATGAGTAAGATATGCTTTCTTTTAATCATCCTGTATGAGAATTTATTCATATTTATGTATTATAATCCATGTATTTTTAAATGGAAGGATTTTTCCAACACACGGCGACGACGGCGTGTCTTTAAAGCAAGTTGTAACGACACCGGAAGTGAAAATTATCTCTTACTTATGTACGGAGGCCTATAAGTGTAAAAAGAAAACACTAATTCAGAAACCTTAATAATCTCGATATTGGATTATATTCCTTCAAATTTTCCACTTTTAAAGGTTTTCGGAGGCGCTGAAAACATAAATAACCATTTATATATACGGCAAACGAAACTAGTAGTTTCCAAGATAAAAAATTTTACAAATGGTCACAAAGTGGGGGGTAACTTTTCTATAATGATGTGACGTCAAATGGGCACCCACTTTATGGCCACATTGCAATGAACAGATTGACGGTAGCAGTACGTTTTTGCCTGACTTAAGGGAGATAACTTGTCCGGTTTTTTTTTATTTTTGTGCCTTGACGCTATCGTAGACAAAATCTGATAGTTTTCATTTTTTCATTAACACGAATTACTATATGACGCAGATGTTCAATTGTATTTTTCTTTTTTTAATATCTTAAAGAAATACCTGAATATTTTTTTTATTATACTATAAATCTGCATTATCCGAATTCGTCTTTTTTTTATATATCGAAAAAAAGGAAACCAGGAATTAAATATGATTATATAAACTGATCGACTATTAATTACTGGAACATTCTAAACAAAAATTAAGCTTCCACGTAAAAAAACAAAACAAAAAAAAAACACGTGGTTATCGAAAAAAGAAGGATTTAAATTTTGGACTTTACCGGTAAATTACCAGATAAGTGATATTTTTTGTTGTTTTAAATTTGAGTATTTTATTTATTCATGCTTTATCTTCAATTTGTGATATATAAAACGTTTCAAGCAAAATTAATTATTAAATTTCTCATAGGCATTCCAAAATGGGGGGGGGTGAATTTATAAAACAACGTTTGTCTAAAATATTATATTTAGTTTATCGGAAAGAGCATAAAATTTTACATTCACCCTGAAAAAAACGTAACAATTGAACGAATAGGAAAATTTGGATAGATTTTTAAAGTTTAAAAATTGAAAAATATTCATCTCATAAAAATCAATTGATTTCATTACGTAAAAAAATGGCTCCCTAGAGCGCACGCACGCACTTTGTAAACAATGTTTTTTAAACAATGAAAAATTATATTTCTATTATTTTTTAAAAATCTTAAATAGTTTATTTTGGAAGCATATTCTATAAAGAAAATAAATAACCCACTTTAGAAAGAGAAATTAAGAGTTTTCTATATTTTAATCGCAGTTTTCTGTTAGGGGTGTCAAAAATTCCCCCAAAATTCTGATACTGCTAGTGCAGTTGTGGTCTAAAATCTACACTGATGTTGTAATCACTTTTGGTTAAATTATTATAAGGTACATTTTATAAATCTGAATGTATACACAATTACAGAAACCTTTCATCATACGTAAAAAAAAAAAATATATATATATATATATATAAACACTCACACACACACACATATATATATTTATATATATATCATTTTTTCTATAATAATTATTTACTCAACCACTTGTAATGGTTGACAATTGCATTTCTAACAGATAAATTATGGTGGAATTAAAGCCGTTTCTTTATGGCAAACGCTGCCGGTCTTGCTGGCCCAAATTTGTGGGCGTAAAGTACAAAGGGGAAAATAGCTTCGAAAATGAGGAGTCTGATAATAACTTAATAATACTTTTGTTTGTAACGAGAACCTTTACATCGTGTTGGATAGTAATGTTTTATCTTGAATGTGACCTGGAGGTCAGGATTTTCAGTTTTTGGCTGTTTAGGAAAACTTATGATGGAAATTTAATTTCTTTTGGGAAAATTACCTAAGTAATAAGCGCAGATGATTTGGCCACTTAACCAATAAGCTTGTCTTAGAGTTTGACGTAATGAAGATGGATTAGCTGGAGGAGAAACCCAGACATCTCAAACCTCACCCCGCTTCGTTCAATAAAAGAATACGCAGATTATTTTTTCGCCAGTCGAGAGCAGAAAATCCCAGTTACGGTTGAGAATCGGGATTGTCAACTCCACCTTCCCTCTCGGGTTACGCCCAGTTCACTGACAGTCTGATAGAAAGAGAAGTGACAAACGGTTGTCGACAGAAACATTTTTTGAAGTTACTGCCAAAGCAAGCTGCTTGTTAAAAAAAGACATTCCACTGATTTTTTCCTTTTCTCCAGTTCATTACTGTAAAAAAAATAACATTTTTTTTCAAATTGAACAATAACTAATAATTAATCTTTAGGAACGAAAATACAAAGATTACCCTGGAGTCAGTTATTTGTTGTGTGCGGAAATTGTGACTATCTCAGAAAGGAATGATACCAATTGAAAGTAATTTCTTTCAGAAGATAGCAAGAAATAGAGAAGTTGCGCAACTCAGCGCCTGTGAACTGCAGCCCCCGACGCGTGTATTCCCCGCAGACTTTGAGTTGTGCACTTTGTTTTTTGCATATTTTATATTTATTTATTTATTTTTATTCTTTACCTGCGAGCCAATGTCGGATCTCCTGGCTAGTCACTTATATTTTCGATTCTAAGTAGAAATGACTAATTTTATTTTAATAGTATATGGCTTTCCACGCTCTTTAGTAATATGAAAGCTCTAAACTGGACATCAACCATATATATATATATATATATATATATATAATTTATTTATTTATTATTTAAAAAAACAGTAACCTACGGACACTCGTGTTTCAGAGCCCTATCCTCTTCAGCGTAGCTTGACTATTGTTGGGATTCGAACCCCGGTCCTTATGTATTTTAGTCCAGCGCACTAACCCATGATGCAATGATGCCATTAACAATTTACTGTTTAGTTTTTTATTGTTTATCTGTTTACGTAGTTTTTTGTTGTTGATTTTTTAAACGATATTAAGAATAATATCTCCGCCTCAGTGATCCGGTGTTTTTCTTTTTATTATTTAAAAAAAAAAAACAGTAATCTACGGACGCGCGTGTTTCGGAGCCCTACTCTCTCTCTATATATACTCATATAATATTTTTTTCTGTATCGATATTCATATAGAAAAAAAAAACTTCTTTCGATTTATTTTGAAGATAAATACAACTTTGTTACATATGGGTCGTGGAATTGCATGCATCTACAAAAGATCTAGCAAATTTGCATATTATTTTAAACATTCATCTATAATTTATTCCCTATGAGGTTTTCTGTTTTCTGATGGAATGATTATCTTTAGTTAACGTGTAATTATATTCATTGACATATTCTACATGATTTATACTTGCGTAATATGTGTGTTAAAAGGTTAAAGCAAACACAGAACTCTGTCCATATATACATGCATACGTATATATTCTTTTTTTTTTAAATTTACCTACCAAACTGCTCTGTCAGTTTTTGGTCTACAGACATGAAATTCAAAATCTAGGATATTTGAAGCCATGCGAAACTTTATATTTGGTTTGTAACCGATAAAAATCGATGCAAAATTATGAAGATCAAAAATTGAATTTGCACGATGAACGACGGCATTACGAATATGAATGCGTAACGTAATAGCTATAGGTTCATGTTTATATTTTTAGCTTGGCAGCAAACATGTCTTCATGGTTCAGTCATAAACATCAAAGGAAAAAGTAAATCTCAAATTAAAGATTTTTGTTTCTATTCTCGGTGGTAGCGCACGAGTCATTGTTTAAAAACCATTTCTATATATTAGGTCCAATATAATATAATATAATATAATAATTAATACAAAATCTGCATTAATAAAACTATAATATGTAAGCGTATTTTACGACCGGACAATGCCGGGAGGCCTGCTAATATATATATATATATATATATATATATATATATATATGAGACCCGATGTTGCCCGCGATTGAATTATGATCAACGTATGTTTCACACTCCCCTATTTTTATTGTCATCGAAATCAGCGTAATCGTCTATTTTTAAATGAAATTGATTGATTGGTTGCCTTTGTTGGGAACCCATCCTGATGCACCGGAAATAAGCTTCGTATGCCCCCCCCCCGCAGTGACTTATTCAACTATACATATTTTTCTACATTTCACTGTAGAGAACCTATTGTTTTTATAAACTTATTTTTATGTATAATGTCTTTAATTAACATTTAAAATGCAAAATAAAATTATCATGCTTCATTTGTGGTCTAAAAGGAAACATCCATTTCGAACGAACTCCTGTCATATGAAAACAAACTACTGTTGATATTATATTCCCTGTCTTACTGCTTGTGCTGTAATATTTTTATTTAAGTTATATATAAAACAGTCAAGGGTGCAATTTTACAGCAGATTCATTAATTTCATAAGCACCTCTGTCATATCAAAGAACACACTGTTGATTTTATATATCCGGTCTTTCAACGTGTAGTAATAATACTTCTGAAATGCAATCGTCATTTAAGGTTGTGTAAAGCCTTAACTTTCGTAAAAATCGCCTAATCTTTTGTAAATCGGGTTATTTCGATTTTCGATTATAAATATTTATCGAAGATATTCATGTAAAAACTCTCACTAAGAACACTACCAGACACAAATTAACTTCGTGTAAAATTTCATAAAAACTGACCCAACTGTTTTCGAGTCCATAGTGAAAAAACTTACAGAACACAAATATTTTCTTTTAACACCCCCTCCCCGTTATATATATATATATATATATATATATATATATATAGTCCTGGTCAAAATTCTAAAGACCACTTAAGAAAGTAAGCGTTTACGCATATTATCGAATTTCTAATCAAACAAATGGTTGAAACCGTTGCCAAAAGGGGAAATATGATGGAAAAAATGAAAACTGCTTCATTCGAAACCTTAACCCTGATCTAATAATTATTAAAAAAAAGAAGACATTTTCACCTGGTCAAAATGATAAGACCAATGATAATTTATCTAACAAAAGGCAATTATAAATTACTAAAAAGGATCTCAGTATTTAGTATAGCGTCCATTATTACGAATTACTTCAAAAATTCTCTCCGGCATGCTTGCGATTAAGTTTTTCATCAGTTGCGAAGGAATTTTATCCCATGTACTGAAAACTGAATCAGAAAGTTTCTTTATCGAATCATACTGGGTTCCATCCTCGAAGACCTCTTTTGTCATCCATCCCCAAAGATGTTCAATGGGAATGAGGTCCGGAGAACATGCTGGATGATCTAACAATTCTATATTATTTGAAGAAATGTATTCTCGTGCCTGTCGAGAAGTGTGTATCGAAGCGTTGTCTTGCTGGAAAATCCAATTTCTTCCATACAGACGTGGACCTTCAGTCCTGATAGAAGCATTTTCAAGCATTGAAATGTACTTCACTGATGTTTGCCGGTCTTTCACTATTTGCAACTGTAGGGTCCCAGCTGACGAGAAAGCACCCCAGATCATTAAAGACCCTCCTCCACTATGCTGAGTTGAAAAAGTGTCTGTGGGAAAATTTTATCATGGCAATAGTGTTGAAATTCATCTGGACCATCTAGATTAAACTTTTTCTCATCGGAGAAAATTACATTTTCCCACTTCTCTTCATCCCAAGTCTGTTATTTGGCGGCATATTTAAGTCGGTTAGTTTTGTGCTGTTCAAGAAGACGTGGTTTCTGCAGTCGCTTTAAATGATTGAAACCCTTCATTTTCAGATGCCTTCTGATGGTTTTAGGACTACATTCTGCTGCTGTTTGGCTTTTCAATCGACTTGAGCTCATACTGGAGTTTTTCTTTAAACTTCTTCTGATACGGCGATCCAGTAATGGGGTTATTTTTTTTGGTCGACCTGAACTCTTTTTGTGCCCATATTGATCTGGATTTCTTAAAAAATTTGTGATGACCGTTTTGCTATGATTCACTTCGTTTGCAATGGATCTCTTAAACTCTGATAATGGTTTCCCTTTTGCCATTTCTAATTTAGTAAGATGTTTTTATCCACTGACAAGTTGCTTTCATTAATATAGAAAGCTTTTCGTATTCATTTTTTCAAAACTAGCCGATTTTATTAAAGCGGTCTTATCATTTTGACCAGGTGAGAATGTTTGTTTTTAAAAACATAATTATTAGATCAGGGTTAAGGTTTCAAATGAAACAGATTTCATTTTTTCCGTCATATTTTCTCTTTTGGCAATGGTTTCTATCATTTGTTTGATTAAAAATTCGATAATATGCGTAAACGCTTACTTTCTTAAGTGGGCTTATGATTTTGAATAGGACTGTATACGTACAGTGTGACTCCAAAAAACATAAAACATAAAAAGTATATCTAGAACATATGCTGTAGAACGGAGAAAAAAAGGCCAAAGACCCTAGTGTTTTGATGTTATGTTTTGAATATAATAAACTAGTTATGACAAACATTTCATTTCATTCGGACAAAACACTACGAAACGGAGCCTAATTAGAGTTGGGCCCCATTTTTTGTGTCACGCTGTATATTTTGGTTACAAGCCATAATCGCTGCGGAAAAATTGGAACTTTAGCGCGTATCTTAGTCGGTATGGGACTCAAAAAATGTATATTTTTCGATGCCCAAAACGTTATTTTTAATTTTTTTTTTTCTCATTAGATTTTGTTTATCGCAAAACCTGGTGTCCGGGTTGCACTAGCTCACACCACTGCATTTATATTTTCCCTCTATCGACCCGCAACAGTGGGGTTACTATCTTTAAGAGCATATCTGAGAAAATTGACCACATCCTTTCTGCTAATCCTTCGGCTAACATTCACATTTGCGGTGACTTCAATGTCCATAATGTGGAATGGCTGACCCACTCAAATAAAACCGATGACGAGGGGAGGTTTTGCCATGATTTTGCCATTGCCTATGACCTCACTTAGATTGTTCACGAAGCCACCCGTGTGCCCGATACACCCGGTCAATATGCAAGCCTTCTAGACCTTTTCCTCACAACTTCCCCTGAGCTGTGTTCATGTTCCGTTCTATCTTCTCTGGGATCCTCTGACCACTCCGTTGTATCAGTTAAGATAAAAATGAAATGTAATAAGTCTTCAGACGTACCTCTCCACCGTACTGTATATCGATACTCTATGGCTGCGTTGGATAGCTTCCGTACATTCATATCTGACCTACCTCTGCATTCAATGTTTAAAAAGGGTTTGCCCTCTATAGTATTAGACCAGACCAAATGGTTAATTGTAGGCATAGACCGATTCATACCATCCAAACAATTCCAACAAAAACCTAACAGCCAGCCATGGTTCTCCCCTGAATGTGCTGCTGCCATCGCACACAGAAATCACTTTTCCATAGCTACCAAAGTAATAGATGTACTGAGACTAAAGCTGCTGCCAGGACTGCCAGCAATCACAGTAAAAGACAAATAAAACATGCAAGAGAGCTCAGTCTGTTAAATCCAAAGTAGCTGAACAGCGGCTTGGTTCCCACCAGTTCTGACAAATAGCAAACAGGACCTTGAACAGAAGCGTGCGTTCTATCCCAACTATCATCAATGGACCTGGGGTCATCTCGTCAGCATCAGACAAGGCAAGACTATTTGCCAATAACTTTGCAGGTAATTCTACCCTATACGACAATGACCATCACCTCCCTGTATTTCCTCCTATAACAGACAACAAGCTATGCGACATACAAATATCTGTGCCTAGCTAATCAAGAACCTTGATTCCACTAATGCAACTGGCCCTGACGGCATTCCAGTTATAGTGCTGAAAAAGCTCCAACCAGAACTTGCCCCCATACTTACAAAACTGTTTAAGCGTTGCCTTAAGGGGAAGTACTTTCCAACACCCTGGAAAACCTCATAAGTATGTACTATATTTAAGAATTCGGGTGAAAAGTCATCTCCCTCTCCGTACAGACCAATAAGTCTCCTGTGTGTCGTGAGTAAGTTGTTGGACTCCATATTAAATAAAGAAGTATTCAATAACCTGAACAGAAACAGCCTTCTTAGTGACATGCAATATGGTTTCCTCTCTGCAAGATCTACAGCAGATGTGCTAACGGTTATATCACATAGGGTTAGTTAATCTCTTGACAAAGTTTTCCTTTCCAGGGCAATTGCTCTTGACATAGCAGAAGGCCTTCGATAAGGTATGGCATAAAGGCCTACTTCACAAGATCTCCAGCTACGGTATCACTGGAAATGTTTTCTCAATCATTAAATCATTTCTCTCTGATAGGTTCATAAGAGTAGTGGTTGATGGGCAGAAATCAGAGGCCCACAGTATTAATGCTGGAGTCCCCCAGGGGTTCATCCTGGGTCCAACTCTCTTCCTGATCTACATCGATGGTCTCCCAAAACACATACTTAAATAAGACGTTGACATCTATGCTGAGGACACGGCCATCTATGGCAACACATCAAAGGCCGTAAATGACAAAGTTCTCTCTAATTCTCTTTCCTCTTATCTTGAGCACGTGGTACAATGGGGGAAGAGGTGGCTGGTCACTTTTAATGCATCCAAAACCAAGCTTCTATTTTTACATCATCAACGTTCTAACCCCCATCTGGCATCAATTGAAATGGAAGACTCTCGTCTGGGAGAGGCTCCATGTTTTGACAAGCTTCTGGGTTTGACCTTTACTCCTGATTTGAAATGGAACACGTACATCAAATCTATTGCCAGGGACACTGGGAAAATGGTGGGATCCTTCTACCGCTCCAGAAGATATTTCACTACTGATGCAATTCTCTATCTATATAAAAGCCAAGTACGACCAAGGATGGAGTACTGCTGCCACATCTGGGCAGGAGCTGCTAAAAACAGCCTATCCTGCCTTGACAGAGTACAAAATAGACTTCGTGATCTAGTGGGGGACGCCCTTTTCTTTTCCCTGCAACCTCTCTCCCACAGAAGAGACGTTGCGAGCCTGTCTTTGTTTTATCCCTATTTCCATGGCAGGTGCTCGTCTCAGCTCTAATCCCTCGCCCCTCCCTCGCCAATCTTTCACGAGAAACACCCGTCTGGCTGAAACTACTGTCAATAATTTTCCCCACTCTTTATCTGTGCATAAATCCAAACGTAGATTCCATGAGCAAAGCTTCTTTCTTAGAACTGCACGCCAGTGGAACTCTGTCGCTTGCCTGTTTCCCACTTGACTACAACATAGATGTCTTCAAGTCCAACATAAACAAACTCCTGAAAAACTGCCCCCTTAAGTAACAGACTATCAAAACCCCCAATACTAATGATTACTACAATACTATCTCATTGATTATTGTACACGCAATAACCCTTATCTCTGAGTGGCCTTCGGACCTTGATAAGTGGTGACCCCCATGTGAAAAAAAAAACACGTTAAACCAAGTACTTGATTATTTTCTGGAAAAACAAGATTTTTAATTCAAAAATGTTTTCATTACATTTGAAATCTTATAAACATAGAACTTAATAAATATTTAATATTATGATTTCTATCAGAAATGGAACATGGACGTGTCTGCATATTTTTTGTCATAAATATATTTTCCTATTACTATCTACAGCGTCTCGTTTTAATTAGTAGCGCAGTTAACTCCAATGTACAATACAAATGATCAAATTTTCTTGAATAGATTAATGATTTAAATGACTGCACCCCCGTTTATTCGCATTGATTATGCAACTTAACAATCAATAAAACTTGCCATAACAACGGACAATATAAACGATATTATTACGATGACACGGAGTCCAGTCTTTATGATAAAAAGCACCTTTCTATCGATGGCAGCAACGAAGTAGAAGACTAAGAAGAAACTTTAAAGAAGAGAATAAAACAAAAATATTATTATTATTATTATTATTATTATTATTATTATTATTATTATTATTATTAATATTAACAATAATAATAATAACAACAACAACAACAACACCAATAATAACAATAACAATGATAACAATAACAATAACAATGATAATAATTAGACATAGAAGTCAAGTATTTAATAGAAATAAAGTAAAAACCAGAAGCAAAATATTGCTTTTAGTTTAAAAAAAAAATTTAGAGACTTTATCGAAAAATGAATGACATATTAAAAAAAAAAAATAATGATCTTAATTAAAACGTAGTTTACCGCGAAACGTAATTCTCACTATTTTATATGCACATCAGGAATTTATTCTTCAATAAATATCTTATTTTAATTGAACACGACACCAACAACACACGCACACACACACACACACACACACATATATATATATATATATATATATATACATATTTTATACACGTGAATTTGTACTCCGAAAAGGTACACGATATCATTACAAAACACTACGATATGAAATATGCAAAAAAATATTTAAATAAATATAATCATATGGTCAGTAGCTGAAGTCCCTTAACCACTTGGAAAATATTAAGAGAAATTGCATCAAATAAATGACTGGCATGATAAAACGATAAAAATAACAACAAAGAGTCTCTAGGAAATATTTATCGAAATAAATTAAAGACTTTAGCATTGAAGTAGCAGAGTACATAGACAGATTATTATGTGAACCAAAGGAAACTTAAAACCGCAAGAAAATTCATTAAGCCATCACGTTATATAAACAGTCGCAAATATAATGACTGTTAAAATTATCAATGTTTACAAAGTATTAACTGAAATAATATTTTAAAAGTTGTAAAAGTTGTAACAGTTGTCTCCCTTTTGATTTTTTTTTTTACACAGTGATCACCACTTATCAAGGCCCGGAAGCCACTCAGGGATAAGGGTTATTGCAAGTACATTACGTTAGTTTGGAGCTTTGATGAAGTGTTTACTTAAGGGGGCGGTTCATTAGGAATTTGTTAACATTGGACTTGAAGACATCCAAGTTGTAGTCCGGAGGGAAGCAGGCAGACGGAACAGAGATCCACAGGCGTGCAGTTTTAAGAAAAAAGCTTTGTTCATGGAATCCACGTTTTGATTTAGGCACAGATATAGAGTGGAGGAAATTTTTCACAGTGGATTCAGCTAGACGGGTGTTTTTCGTGAAACATTGGCGAGGGGGGACCAGAGATTGGAGTTCAGACGAGCATCTGCCATGAAAATAACGATAAAACAAGGATAGACTCGCAACGTCTCTTCTGTGGGAGAGAGGTTGCAGGGAAGAGAGAGGTTGCAGGGAAGAGAAAAGGGCATCCCCCACTAAGCCACGAAGTCTATTTTGTACTCTGTCAAGGCAGGATAGGCTGTTTTTAGCAGCTCCTGCCCAGATATGGCAACAATATTCCATCCTTGGACGTACTTGGCTTAATTATAGATAGAGAATTGCATCAGTAGTGAGATATTTTCTGGAGCGGTAGAAGGATCCCACCATCTTTCCAGTGACCTTGGCAACATACTTGATGTACGTGTTCCATTTCAGATCAGGAGTAAAGGTCAAACCCAGAAGCTTGTCAAAACACGGGGCCTCACCCAGACGAGAGCCATCCATCACAATTGATGCCAGCTGGGGATCAGAGCGTTGATGATGTAAGGATAGGAGTTTGGTTTTGGATGCATTAAAGGTAACCAGCCACATCTTCCCCCACTGAACCACGCGCTCGAGATCAGAGAGATAATCAGAGAGAACTTTGTCATTTACAGCCTTTGATGTGTTGCCGTAGATGGTCGTGTCATCAGCATAGATGTCAACGAATGGTTTAAGTATGTGTTTAGGGAGGTCATTGATGTAGATCAGGAAGAGAGTTGGGCCCAGGATTGATCCCTGAGGGACTCCAGCATTTATATTGCAGGCCTCCGATTTTTGTCCATCTACCACTACTCTTATGAGCTTATCAGATAGAAATGATTTAATGATTGAGAAAACATTTCCAGTTATACCGTAGCTGGAAATCTTGTGAAGTAGACCCTTATGCCATACTTTGTCGAAGGCCTTTGATATGTCAAGAGCAATTGCCCTTGAAAGGAAGCCTTTGTCAAGAGATTCACTAATCCTGTGGGGTATAACCGTCAGCACATCTGCGGTAGATCTTGCAGAGCGGAAACCATATTGTGTGTCACTAAGAAGGTTATTCCTGTTGAGGTGGTTGACTATTTCTCTATTTAATATGGATTCCAGCAACTTACTCATAACACACAGGAGACTTATAGGTCTGTATTGAGAAGGAGATGACTTATCACCTGAATTCTTAAATACAGGGCAAACTGATGAGGTCTTCCAGGGAGTCGGAAAGCACTTCTCCGTAAGGCAGCGCTTAAATAGTTTCGTAAGTATGGGAGCAAGTTCTGGTTGAAGCTTTTTTAACACTATGATTGGAATGCCATCAGGGCCAGTTGCTTTACTGGAATCTAGGTTCTTTAGTAGCTTGGCGACCTCATGCACGGATATTTGTATGTTACCTAGCTTGTTCTGTGTTATAGGAGGAAATATGGGTAGTTGATGGCCTTCGTCGCGTAGGGTAGAATTAGCTGCAAACTTCTTTGCAAATAGTTTGGCCTTGTCTGACGCTGACGAGATGACCTCTGGTCCATTTATAATGGTTGGGATAGAACGCACACTTCTGTTCAGGATCCTATTTGTTATTTGCCAAAACTGGTGGGATCCAAGCCGCTGATCAGCTACCTTGGATTTAACAAACGGGGCATATAGCTCTCTTGCATTTTTATTACTCTTTTACAGTGGTTGCTGGCAGACCTGAAAGCAGCTTTAGTCTCAGTGAACCTATTACGCTGGTAGCTATGGAAAAAGTGATTTCTGTGCGCGATAGCAGCAGCACATTCTGGGGAGAACCATGGCTGGCTGTTAGGTTTTTTTTGGAATTTTGTAGATGGTATGAATTGGTCTATGCCTACAATTAACCATTCGGTCAGATCTGATACTATAGAGGACACATCCTTTTTAAACATGGAGTGCAGAGGTAAATCAGATATAAATGTACGGAAGCTATCCCAGTCAGCCATAGAGTATCGGTATACAGTACGGTGGAGGGGTACATCTGGGGGCATCTTACATTTCGTTTTTATCTTAACTGATACGACGGAGTGGTCGGAGGATCCTAGAAGAGAATGAACGGAACATGAACAAAGCTCAGGGGAAGTTGAGAGAAAAAGGTCTAAGAGGCTTGCATATTGACCGGGTGTATCGGGCACACGGGTGGGTTCGCGAACAATCTGAGTGAGGTCATAAGCAATGGCAAAATCATGACAAAACCTCCCCTCATCGTCTATCTTATTTGAATGGGTCAGCCTCTTTTAATTCATTTATTTGACATTTTTATAAAAGAGGGATCAGGAAGAGAGCTACTATACCTGGGATTAAACGTAAAGTTGCATTACTTAAAAATAAAAAAGTAAACAACGACATGGTTATGCGAGTATTATTAAACAGTTTAATTTTTGTAAGTAAAAAAATACATGGACTGAAATGTAAACGAAACCCTAAAATGTTGTCCACATGTCTTATTTCTTATATTTCAAATTTCAAATATGCGGATCACTAATTCGTTTAGTATATAGGTTCAAAAGTGCCCTCACACACATGCTTACATTTATCATTCAAACACGGTCGTGTTTGAATATTTTGTTATGTGGCAGTTTTAGTCAGTTAGAATTGCTTAAAATTTTCGGACCAACTTTCAAATACTCATTACAGTTTATAGGTCACCTTCTCAGCTATATTGCGAAAAAATTATATTTTCGTTCAGTAAAACAAAACTTATGATGAATTTTCTTGTGTTCAAAATCGTAAAAATATGTAAGGAGGTGATCCACACATTTTATTACTCGTTTCCATAGCAACATCGTCGCTTTAGCGACTACTGTCGCAAAAAGAGAAGTAACTCGTGAAACAAACAGAATGAAAGCATGAAAGAGCGATAATTTAGTGTAATTTATTTAAAGCAGACGAGTGTCATACATTGTTATCGCATATGTGTTTAAGGGGGCAGAAAAGAAGACTGAAATTAAACAAAGAACGTGAAGTTATTGGAACCTAGAAAAATAAGGGATTATAAAAAAAATCGAACATTAAAAATAATATGGTTAAGTTTAAACATTGAAAAGTAAAGAACTAGTTATTGAAACTGGAAAAGAAAACGACAAGATATTGTAGTAACAAATATAATAAATTTATAACTTAAATATTGCAGCATAATTCAATTTATAAGATATATAATAAATTCTTAATGCTGCAATATTTTAAATTATAAATTTATTATCTTTTGTACTAGAATATCTTGTCTTTTTCTTTTCCAGTTTTAACAATTAGTCCTTTACTTTTCCATGTTTTAGCTTAACCATATTACGTTTCATGCTCGCATATTTCTATAATAGACATATAGATTATTGTAATAAAGTGTGAACCCGTATAACTACATTTTTTTTGCTGTTTATACTTTTTTCTGTTAAATATATTTTGTTTCCACTAAATAACGAATTTTGTTTTCCTTACAAACAACACTGGCGACGAGGAAAATAAAGGAACTCAAACATTGTGGATTACAGAATTGGTTACCGGGAATATTAACCAACCAGAACAGTTCTGGTAACTGCGAAATATCAACCGACATTTATTCAAGGATCTTAAATTGATGCCAGGGCGAAATTTCCCAATTTCAAATGCTAAAGTACAAATTTTATCGCTGGACTTAAAAATATCAGTAAGTTAAATTGTTTTTAACTTCAAGTTAAATCCTAAATATTTACTTATTACTTAGTAGCCAATGCTTACCAAGGCCACGCTAGGATAAGTGGTAATAATCGAAGATAACATTTTCATTAATAATGGAAATGGAAGCGGACTTAATTATTTAAGTGACGACCCAGCAAGCACGTCCATTAGATTAAAAAAAAACATGTTGCATTTAGCTGGGAAAATTGCGGTTCAGTTTTAAAGAAACATATACAGTGTTAGATAAATTATTGACAGTTGTTATAGCTAGACTAGTATTTGTTGCAAACGTTTTTAAGGCATAAATTAAAGCTCAGTCTAGCACCTACTACAAACGTTACAATAGAGCAGAGATAAACTTGCAACGCCTCCTCTGTGAGCAATAAGCACTTGTGAGGCGAAAATGTTATCGCTCAGTAGATTTTAAAGACGTTTTGATACCCTGTCAAGGTAGGAAAGGATGCTCTTATGAACTCTTCCAAAGATGTGGCAACTGTATTTCATCTAACGACGGTCTTTACTATTGAACAGGCAGACCTTGTCAGCGAAAGTGAGATCTTTCCTAGAGTGTTGGAAGGCACACACGATTTTTCCAGAAATTTTGGAAATGGATTGTTTGTAGGTTTTCCATTACAGGTCAGTGATGGAGGTCAGATCCAGAAATTATAAAGGCAGAGTACTTTGTCAAGAAAGGAGCCATTGATTTCATCTGGTTTACTTCGACTTGCGCAACTGCCATTGCTCAAAGGCAGCATGCATTCCGCAGGTTTAACCGACATAAGTCCAGTTCAAAGAGACAGAAGTACATAGAAGCTAGAAGTAACGTTAAGAAAGAAATAGCGACAGCTAAGAGGGAATTTACGGAAACCACTAAAAAACGCATTGAAGCACAAAAACTAGGAACTCGTGACTTCTGGAAAATCTACAACAGTGTAGTAAATAATGGGCAATCAACAATTCCCCCACTAACCAACAATCACGAGGTTCTTTGCTCAGCAACCGAGAAGGCTAACATGCTTGCCAGTCGGTTTGCCTCAAACTCCACACTGGACCCTCTAAACCACCCCTACCTCAATTTCCTATGCGGACAGACGCCACGCTAGACGATCTGAAAATCACCCCTGCTCAGGTGCATGCTATCATAAAAAACCTTGACACTTCCAAAGCATGTGGACCCGACCTCATCCCAGCTGTGCTATTAAAAAAGTGCTCAGCCGAAGTAGCTCCAGTTCTCTCCAAACTCTACAACAAATGCCTTAATGAATCTTGCTTTCCGAGCTGTTGGAAAACTGCTTCTGTAGTACCAGTATTCAAGAATTCTGGCGAAAGAACTGACCCATTAAATTATCGCCCTATTAGCCTCCTCCCACTTTTTGCCAAAATATTTGAGACCTTAATTAACCATGCTCTAGTCCAGCACCTTACAGATGCTAAACTTCTGACCGACCATCAATATGGATTTAGACAAGCCCGTTCCACGGCAGACATCCTCACTGTAATCTCTAAACGCATATACCATTCACTGGACAAAGCGGGAGAGGGCAGAGCGGTAGCTCTATATATATCTAAGGCTTTTGACAGTGTATGACATGAGGGTCTCCTCAGGAAGGTTAGATCTTACGGTATCACTTGTAGAATACTTAACATAATTAAATCCTTCTTAGCTAAGAGAAAAATCCAGGTTGTCCTCGACGGTCGTACATCTAAACAATATGATATAAATGCGGGAGTGCCCCAGGGATCTATCCTTGGACCTCTGCTGTTCCTGATATTCATAAATGACCTCCCCGACAAAATTGCCTCTGAAATGGGTATATATGCTGATGACACCACACTCTATAGCAGGCACGACAGGAAAACAAATGAACATATATCTAACGTAATGGCAGAAACACTAGAGGATGACCTCAAATCAGTAGTGGAATGGGGACAAAAATGGATGGTAACGTTCAATGCCACCAAGACAAAACTGGTTTCCTTCAATAATTACAAGAAACCTTCTCTACCACCTATAGCAATGGCCAACAACTCTTTAGCTGAGAGTACGTCTCTCAAGCTCCTTGGTCTAACGTTCACAGGAAACATGAGTTGGAACAATTACATCGAGGGCATTGCCAGGGCCGCTGCAAGTAAGGTGGGCTCTCTCTCTACCGTGCTAGAAAACTTCTAACACCCGAAAGTATCCTGTACCTCTATAAGGCCACTATTCGCCTATGTATGGAGTATTGCTGTCATATTTGGGCCGTTGCATCGGCTACTAGTCTCTCGCTCCTTGACAGGGTTCAAAAGAGAGTCGCAAATCTGATAGGCCCTAAACTGGCATCTAAACTTCAGGCTCTGCCCCATCGTCGAAACGTTGCATCCCTCTGCCTGTTCTACAAGTATTATAATGGTGAATGCTCTGAAGAACTGCAAGCACTTGTGCCCCCACGACGTGAACACCCTCGACAGACCCGACAAGCTGCAAAATCCCAATCCCACACTGTAGAGATCCCTAGATGTAAAAGATCTTTCTACTCCAGTAGTTTCTTCCCCAGAATTGCTAGACTTTGGAATTCCATTCCAGGTTACTGCTTCCCCAACTGTACTGACATGCATAAGTTCAAGTGCAACGTAAATCAACATCTCGCTGCCCTAATCCCTACATAGTACCCCAGTAGATGTTTCCCCTGATAGTAGCCCCCTACTCCAAAGTGGCAATGTGCCTTGTTTGGGGTGAAAATGTAATAATAATAAAAAAGTGGGGCTATGAGCGTTAGTGATGACATTGTAGAAGGTTGGTTTTATAAGCTTTAAAGGCAACCAGCCTGTTTCATCTCATTGTATAACACGCTCACGTTCAGAAAAGAGAGAATCAGAAAGACCTTGGTCATTGGCGACCTTTCAAGTGTCGACGTATATTTCAGTATCGTCTGCATAGATGTCGACGAATAAACGTAAACGATTTAAGATTTCATTGATGAACATCACGAAGAGTTATGGGCCCGTGATGGAACACTGAAACACGCCAGCCTTAATACTGTAAGCTTTATAAATCTCTCCCTCAATGACTACTTTAATAAACGTCTCTGAGAAAAAAAATATAGTTGCGACGACATATGCAGTTATTTCTTAGTTGGAGATCTTGTAAAGTTCAACTTTAGGCAAAACCTTATCAAATACCTTAGATATGTACAGGGCTATTACTATAGAATCGATGATATCCCCGATATATTTACTGAGCTTGTCTGATATTATCGAAGTACTTCAACTCTTGATTTTACAGAATGAAAACATATTGCTTGTGGCTGAATATGACATCCCGGCCGTAAGAACGAGGAAAGTAATGTTACAAAGAACAGGCGTGTTGAAGTTCTTTTCTAATCGTTTTCTACTTTGTGACTGAGGTTACAACTTGTTGGTTCCCCGAACTAAGTTACACTATAACTTATTTCTAATTACAAAAAAAATGTTATTTATCAGTACGTGTGGTTTCTAACGGGAATACCATCGCTAACTGCCGGTTCAACGTGCGAGTTTCATGTTTTGTTGTCATATTGATTCAGTTTATTTTTACGCATTTTCTGCTACCAGTTCTCCACCCTAAAGAGAATCTGGGAAAACTAATTTCAACATGAGAATCAACCGTGTCAAAAAAAAGTCGTAACACATGAATTAGCTATTTTTATCTGTGGGTTCTGTTAGCTTCCCAAAGCAACTGGGCAATCAATAAAGCTCGCCATTACAACAAACAATGTTAACGACATTATCATGGTGATACGTTATTCAATTTGCAGATGAATCGCACCATCTCATTCGTTATGTCTATATTTTTTATTCTGCCTTCTCCTTTTTTTTCCTCTCTTTGAATGTGTCATGTAGTTCAGAATCTTAATATTCAACGCATTTTAAACAAAATGAATTGGTTACGTAGATTTCAAAATGTAAATCATAAATAATAAAAAAAAAACTTGGGCAGATGTAGTAATCGCGTTGAACAACGACACCTGATATCAAACTAATTCATGTTTATTATGAAACGCCTGCTTTGATAAAAGCACTTAAACAGGATTTACTTTGGTACAGGCCATTAAATCTTTTTGATAACGTTTAGAAAAGGAAACTACTGTGTGTCTTCAAGATGTTTCCATTTATACAAGCATTTAAAATGTTTATGGGCTCTTGAGAATTCACTATGTTATTGCTATACAGCTTATGAGATGACCAACAATTTTTTATGATTCAAGTTTGAAATTAACGGCTAGAGTAGAGATCGGAATACGCTCTACTAAAGCCGTATTGTCACAACTAATGAATTTTAAAAATGCAATTCAGATGTAAATATAACGATATGCAAACTTAAGTAGAAAGATATGCAATAAAATTTTGTTTTTCACTTAAAAAATGCCACCAAAACAATGCTTTATGCTTCAGATTTCTTTTAAATCATCTGGCTTAAATCGAGCTTTATTTATGAGTAATATAAGAAACCAAAAAAAAAAAATGCAGGATTTGTGAGGGATAGTAAGAGGTGTGGGAGGAGTAAAAGAGCCAGAACACCAGAGTTGATTGGCCAAATAAAGAATTTCATGGATAAGGACCGCCGTGTGTCCATAGAAGCAAAAAAAGCAGTTTGATGTCAGTGTGGGAACTGTACACAAACTACTTTACCATGATAGGCATCAAGACAGTTGTTCACTCTCACTATAGTTAAGACTTTGTTCCCTGTGTCTGTGGTTATTCCTTAAGCCCACGGAAAACCCAAGATTCTGCGGTTATGAGAAAATTGAGGAGATGAAATAGGTCGTGTCAAGGGTCATTGGCTTGCTCACATAAGACGACAGCGATGGGGTCTTCCAAAATTGTTGGAACGGTGCTACAAGTGCATTGTAGCCGAAGGAAATTACTTCAAAGGGGACTAAAGATTTATGTGTGCACTAGCGATAAAAGTGTCGATATGAAAAAGTCTGGAAACTTATTGAAGGTACTTTGAACCTTAGATAATTAAACAAGCCAATAATTATTTAATTTATAATAAAAAATTGTGTATTTTGCATATGTACATAACGGTTTCCATTTTGTCGATCTGTCTTTATCCTGCGAGTAATTGGGAATTTGAAAGAGTTTTAACGGTGTTTTATAATGGGGGGAAAGTCTACCTATATCAACGAAATCAAGCTTCGTCGCTGGAATACGTAATGTATAGATTTTGAAATAAATCAGTTGTATTTCATCTCACGTATTCTTATGATCAGGCGCTTTATGGATATCCTATCATTAAACGCCGATAAACTTAAACTTACGATTGACGCCTCTTTCGGGGGGGGGGGCTGGAATTGTTTTTTTCTATACGATGCTGAGTTTTAAATGTCTTGAGATAAATAACGAGTATATTTTAAATATTTGATTAGATATATGCATTCAGATTCAATATATTTTATTACTTTCTCTCTTAATCTATTTAAAAAATATTATGATAGTATAGGTCAATATATTTTGAGGTATAATATTGGATATTATTTGAAATAATTAGTATTTATTTTCCTTCTTCATATTAACTTATTTGATATTGTTTAATTTAATAAATAGCATTTTTGGGTGTGAAGTCATTTTTAAGCTTATACTTCATAGCGTTAGAATCTATTTTTTAATTATAATTAGACGTGGTAAACGTTTTATTTTCGGTTACAATAATAACATCAAGTAATAGAATTTCGATTTGAATTTGGTTCTATTCTAAAATTATCAACATAATTTTTAGAAAAAAAAAAAGACTTACTGTTTGTTTATTTGGTTATCCTGCGCAGCTTAAAAAAGAATATCATCGGCGTAGGATACATAGAGAGTTTTATAATGCTGTAAAATATTTTGTTTTGAAAGTTATATAGAATTCATTAAAAGTTGGTTCAAGAAACCAACCCGTCGAAACTGTATAGTTTTTGCGTAAAAACTTTCCCTTAAAGTAATAACATTATACTTCAATGGTGTAAATTAATAATGAATTTTTAATTATTTTTTTATTTATTTTAAGTAAAGGGAGAGACGAGTTATTGCGTATATTATTTAGTATTATATCATTTGTTTCTTGTGCATTTGTAATTAAGATGTCTACATTAATAAAACCAGTGATTTATTGTCAGGTCGTTTGGGTTGTAAGACTTGTAACATTTCTTGTATAGAATTCATGAGTTTTTACTAGATAAATACGGACATATAAATCCACCATGGCCTTGAGGATGTTAGTTAACGAATATACTACAGAAGTAACTTGCCTTCTGATAAGTTTTTTGTCTTTAAACATTTACATACAGATCAACAGGTACTTATTTTGACATGTTGCTAATTATCTACTATCGAATTCTTTTAGCAAAAATATCAACAACCGATCAAATACTAAACATATCCAATGTGATTTATGAGTGTAAATGTACTTTTTCAGGCAAAAAGTTATATAAGTCTTATTAGCTACATTGGTTTTATAAAACTTGCCTTCTCAAGCCGGTTCACGAAGAATCCTGGAAAATTTAGGTAAATCTACCAGAATTTACAAAACCTAACTGCTACTGCATCTGATTTGAGAAAATGGGAATAATATAAAAATATGTTTTTCTTTCTTGTTTAACCAAATGTTGTAAAACAAACATTCGACTTTTTAATTAACGAGTAAATTGTAATTGGTGAGCAGAAGCGAGAATAAGAATTACACGTCAGATAAATATCAGAGCAATCCTAACTGCAATGAATATTGAATCCCTATACTCAATAATAACAGTTAGGCGGGTTTTTTTTTAAGTCATGAAACTGTAAGTAATGTTTGAAAAACGTAAAAATTAATTATATGAAAATGTTAGTAATATGTCTAAGAAAAAAGCGAGTAAAACATGGTCAGAGGGAAATTTCTTTCGTCATTTTTTATGTACGCTAAAACACAAGCACACACAAATATATATATATATATATACATGCATATATATATATACATATATATGTATATACATGTATATTTACACACACACACATATATATATGTATACACACATATATATGTATGTGTGAGTAATGTGTACAGAATCGTTAGATATGATTACCAACGATGCCCTTCTCCTTGCAAAGCGCTACTGTCTATTGACTACGTAAGTGATAAGTTCTAGATTAGCCACACTGAAAATCTGATACAGCGCAGAAATCTGTCTGTGTATTGGCATATATATATATATACACATACATTACTATAAATCAACGTAGGATATCAATTTATAATTAATAATTTCTGCAATAATATCATGAGCTTTTTCTTCGCATTGATATTTATAGCTCAGTCTATATAATCTGATCGAATTAAAACGTGAAAATTAAAGACTATAATAAATAAAAAGTGCACCTGACTATATGATGTTTGTATAAATCTAGTAAAACAGAGGATGCTTTCATCTATTGGTTATTCGGGCTACGAAACAAATACTAGTCTGAAGGAGCAAAGTCAGAAGAATAAGATGGATGAGGAATGTTCTCCCATCTTGTTGAAAATGATTCTATGTATGAAGAGACCTTATGCGGGGATAATTAGAGTATGTAATATTTAATGATGAGTCGTATTTACCACGATGTAATTGAAAATTAAAAATAAAATTCCCAGTAATAAAAATCAAATATCCAAAAAATAAATAAAATAAAATAATAAGGTAATTAAATAATAAAGTAAACACTACTACTACTACTACTACTACTACTACTACTACTACTACCAATAATAATAATAATAATAATAATAATAATAATAAAAATAATAAAAATGATTAAGATAAGATTTAAATGGTTTATAAAATATATTATAATATAAAAATATCAGTTTGAATATGTCCGGCTCATGTGCATTAATCTCCGCATTCAAGATTTTTTTTCTCAATCTAATTTCATTTTTGCTATTTGTTGTATATTGCCAGCAATCCCCCTGATTCCAATCTCTCCTATTCGTTTTTTTTATGTTTTTCGGGATTGTTCCTAGTGCTCCCATTATTAGTGATGTTATGCTGACATTCCTCATCTTTCAAACCCCTTTGAGCTCTATAGCTACTTTCTATGCTTCTTCTTTTTCTTTTCATCTATTTTTCTTCTTCTTTTTCGTCGTCTTCTTCTTCTTCTTCGTATTATTATTATTATTATTATTATCATTATTATTATTATAGTTTCTGTTTTTTGGTTGTTGTTCTACATCTTTTTTCTCTACCACACAGTTAGTTTATTTTACACTAGCAAGGCTACCCGGCGTTGCTCGCGACCGTATAAGACAATGAGAAAAATTTTGAACATGCCTGTTATTTTTATGATAGAGGAATTTTTGATGTCTACATATCATGTGCCATCTTGAGCAAAGAAATATTTTACCTACGCTAGGACGGGTATTACACAACATATGTATGGAATAAATGTACATTCATTGAACAGGAAATTTACTGCACGTGTGTGGAAAAATTCCTTTCGTCGGGCAGGTAATGTACAACACATATTTAAAATTATTTAAATAAGTTTATGTTGTGCTAAATTTTCGGTATGTCACAGGTATAAATGTGTTTGTTTTTACATTAAAGTGCTATAGTGAAGAAGCGCCGTTTTTTTTTATATAAATGTTATACTACTCGAATATATTATATGATTTTCGATTTTGATAACTTGTGTAAGTCACAGATAAAAATTTCTTTGTTTTTCATATGGGTACTTCACTGTATAAGTACCTTATTTCCTGGGTAGGATACTGTAGAAGTACCATTTTTTCTAATTTAAAAATGAAAGCACTAGACACTTTTAAGTAATTTTCTGTTGTGCAAAATTTTATGTACATCTAGAGAAATAATTTCTTATTTCATCTATTGCTATGGTGAAGAAGCACCTTATTTCTCGTTTAAAAGTCATTCTATTCGATTATATAACTTGATTTTCAGTTTTAATGACTTTTATGCACGTACCAGGTAGGATTTGATTTGTTTTTCATACGAGTACTATACTACACAAGTACCTTATTTCTTGGGTAGGATAATGTATAAGTACCTTACTTGTAATATATAGATGAAACTACTCGATGATTTTACATAATTTTCTGTTGTGCGAACTTTTCCGTTTGTCACAAGTGAGTTTGTTTTTATAATATATTATATTATATTTCTTATATAAATGTCATACTACTCGAACATATGATATAGTTTTCGGTTTGGATTACTTTTATGCACGCCACGGGTAAGATTTCCTTTGTTGTTCATATGGGTACTATACAGTACAAGTACCTTATTTCTCGGGTAGGATACTGTACAGGTACTTTTTTTCTAATGTAAAAATGAAAAAAAAAAAAAACTCGCTACGTTTATGTAATTTTCTGTTGTGTAACATTCTGTGCGCCTGGGCAAAGAATTTGATTGTTTTGTTATCTAGGTGTTATGGTGAAGAAGCACCTTATTTCTCATATGTAAGTCATACTACTCGAATATTACACGTGATTTTCGATTTTAATAACTTTCATGTATTTCCCAGGTAATATTTTCTTTGTTTTTTCATGAGTACTATACTGCACAAGTACCTTATTACTTTTATAGAATTTCTTGTACACATAAATACATTAAAAACTGCTCATCGTGATTGATTTTTGGAATATGACTATACAAATATGCAAACATATATAATAGATTAAATTTATAATTATCAGTTAATTAGTATAGGAGGGAATCCAGTAATAGAAATGTGTAAGTATATACTACACTAATCCTTCATAATGATCGGTTAATTAGTTTAGGAATGAATCCAATACATAGAATTATAAAGAACATATGCATATAATTAAAATTCATAAAGATCGGTTGATTAGTTTAGTAATGATTCCAATACATAGAAATATATAAACATATACACATAATTAAAATTCATAATGGTCGGTTTATTAGTTTAGGAGTGATTCCAAGACATAAAAATATATAAACATATACACATAATTAAAATTCATAATGAGTGGTTAATTAGTTTAGGAGTGATTCCAATACATAAAAATATACAACGATCCTATGGCGCTATGCTCGTCAAGATGTCATTTCTTTCAAGTTTGAAACCATTTTTTGAAACCCTTAGCATTTGTTTTAGCCGATTATATATCGCTAATAAAATTCTCCACCAAAAACGCAATGTTTTGAGCTATTACACGTCGTCCAGCGATCATCCGTCTAGAAGAAGATAAAATTCGAAAAACGGAGACAGACACACACACAGACATAGTGAGATTTATATATTAGATTATTCTGTTAGAAAAGTCATAGTATTTTTTGTCTGCGGTTCCATTGGATATTATTTGTTATCTCATTTGATAAAACCATTTCGTATAAAACATCATATAATAATTTTGTCATGTATATCGCACCATTTTGTTTCTCCCAGTCTATCTCTGTTATTATGTTTAGTGTTACTCATCTGATCATAACTTGCGATTCCAACATTTCTATATACATCAATACGAAGACGAAAACAAATAATTTCAACGCAATTAATGTTACGTGCTGGGAAATTGACGGTCGCATTTGAAGTCCTAGTTTTATCTGATTTAGCGGCGTCTTATCCTTCCGCTTTGATGTGCTGCACATCTTATGTGAATAATATTTAAAATGGTAGGATTTCTATCTTATAAAGGCCGATCATTCTATTATGAAGTTTCAAAGAGATGAACAATCAATTCTATTTCAGAGAGAAACGTAAAATATGAACGTCACTAGACAGGATTCTATGATACAGGTGAAATTATATTGTTTACCTTCAAAGTCAATTTCGTTCTTAAATCTCAGCATCCAATACCAAGAAATGCTATAACCCATGACAAACAAGAAAAGTTGTAATTGTTTTGGTGCGTGTTTCGGGCGTAGGATACGTCATGCTAGCCAAGATCTGTGAAAAAAAAGAGTAGCGCTCAATTCAGATATTTATACTGAGTTACTGTTCAATATTGACAAGTGCTGGGAAAATTGTAGCGGAAAAGTCATGCGGGTCTCAACAGAAATCAGCTCGGCGTCACATCTTTAAAAGAAAGTAGAACATTTCGAGGACTTGACGAATTGTAACAATTGACAACCCCAGGCTCACATGATTGTAAATTCAGCGAAAAAGCTTTAAATTTAACAACAGTGGGTATAAATATGAAAAAGAAGTGTAGAAATATTTGTCTTTTTCGTTGCATAAAAAATTGACTGTTTGATAATGAAAAAAAGTTTACCAACTTAAACACCTGATACTACTGCGCCAAACATGGCCTTCTTATTTTATCCTCCATTTTTGTCCAATTAACCGAAGATGTTACTGAAAGGATTGCACTAAAAATATTTTTGGGCATCATATTTTTTTTGTGTGTTGTTCTTAAAATAATGCAAGTTTAATTCATTTTTGAGAAATTGAATGTACGTCTTATATCCCTAAAATTTTCCCGTTCTATATTTCTGCTCACATTCTATGGAATGCTTGTTATGTCACTTGGTGTGTCGACGTGTATCCTTCTGAGGACATGACTGATCACAAATATGAAAAAAGAGTTCTACGATACAAGTTCCTTGTAAAGTGTAATAGTCTAGGGGCATATCAAGCGAAGGCGACATCATAACCCCCAGCATGTCCGCAAAAGGGATTTATATTTTATTTTGATTTCTATGTTGAGTTTATGTCTACTGCCTTGAAATTCTTAGCAGAGAGTTTCGCTGCTAGAAGACCATGTGTGTGGGAGAAGGATTTATTTCTGTGCCCGTATATTTATCTCCTTTTCACAATAAAATGATGTCTCGCAGGGTTCAGGCAATGTAAAGTACACTCTAGCCTGGGCAGTCACATCGACATTCCTCGTACAGATGCCTCAACCCATTAGCAATGAATTACCTCTTTCTCAAGGAGAGAAAATAAGTCTGGGACAGTGTATCATTTAAATCTAAAAATACTAAATACATACCATTGTCAACAGGGAGAAAACCACATAACACTCGCCTTGTAGCTTCGGAGACGAAAGTTTGTGACCCCCTTCGTAAATATCCAGAGGTGGCTAACTAGGAATTACGAGTCACTAATTTGAGCATCTGTTTCTCACACAAACTCCCCTGATCGATACCCCTGTGTGAGAAACATTTGAAAAAGGCATTAACCTTACCATCTTCAACACCAAGAACAACTTTCCAGTATGAGACTAGTATTGAGGTGTCTCGCTTTGATGCTCTAATCATTTTATATGAGCAATAATATTAATATTTTTTTCTGGTCTCACTTAGTGCTTTGACACAGACCGGCTTTCACTACCGAATTTTCCTCAACAGTACGTTTAAAAAAATGTTTTAACTTTTTTAAATCAATATTATTAGTCCAAAAGTATCACATATAGTTTGCTTACCTTTTTCTTTCATTATTTTCCTAGTTTTAATTATTTGTCAAACATTTCAATAATTTATACGAAAAGTTCCTACTTTACAATCTTAAAAAAAAAACTTATTTGGTATTTAGCACTTTCTCAAAAGTTTTCTCTGTAATTTCCCATAAACGTAAAATTGATTGGAACATATACCTTCTATATACGTTCAAAAGAGAAAAGTTGAAATGTTTATTAATCTCTCTCTCTCTCTCTCTCTCTCTCTCTATATATATATATATATATATATATATATATATATATATATATATATTAGGCAAAGTGTGTGTGTTTGTGTGTGTTTGATTGCTCGCATAAACTTTCGACACAGGGGATAGATTTTTACCAGATCAGTATCGATCTTAAGATCAGACCTTCGGACGACAAATATCCAAAAATTAGCTAAAAACATTTATTCCTTCACCATTAATGATACCCTTTTCTACGGGGAGGGGAAGCTAAAAATCGTTCCGTCATAACAAGATAGCAAAATATGCATGCGCCAAAAAAGGTTTCTTGAATTTATTTAAAGTTAAAAGAACGACCTAATTTTGAGGCGCTTTTAGCTCAGTGGGTAAAGGGCTGACGTCGTTATCAGAGGATTGCGCGTTCGAACCAAGATGTAGCATTATTTGTTTTCATAACATTCGCTGTTTTTTGTTTTTGTTTTTCTGACTTTTTAAAGAAGTTTGTAAACATCGTTCGTTAGTCATCACGTTCGTTTTTGTTTATTTTCTATCACGTTCGCGGTTTTTTTCGATTTTTAAAAGAAGTTTTAACATGTTTTTATATAATAGTAAAACAAAATAAATTAAGCAATTAAAAACGAATTGAAATCGAGACAACACAGCTGAAATTATGGAATCAAAAGTTTTCCTCGTTTATCTTTGTGAAGTACTATTAAGGTTTATAAAAACTCTATAATTACTTTACAACATCATAATTCGGTTACAACCCGAATTTTGCTTGAAAAATAATACTTTATGAATTTTGGTCCGTTAAATTTGATATAATGTGGCGTACATGATTTGGGTCGGTAAAATTTGGTATAATGTGGCGTACAATATATATATATATATATATATATATATATATATATATATATATATATAAATATATATATCTGTTAAATGAATGGCATAAGTCTATATTCCAAAGTTCATGATGTTGGCAGTCTTACAATTTATTGATTTAATTCAGAAGACATATACAGTTCTTGACCATTCTTTGCTTAAGGTAAACAATTTACGGTAAATGGATTGTATAGCGAAATTATAAATCCCAACTAAACGTAATTTTAGGTTTAGAATTAAGTAATATTAATAATTTCAATTGAAGGAGTTATAAATTTGATTATAACAGTTAAGTGTGTTTTATTATATACAGTTTCAAATTCAAATTAATAATTAATTTAATATCACCGGAAATTGTAAACATGTTGTTTTCTGGGTTTTTTTTTAGTTTCGTTTCGTATATGTCAACATGTGTAATAGATTATAATTATTGATGTTATTTCCGTAAATATGGATACATTTATTATAATTAATAAATTTACTAATTATTAAATTGAACATTTCTGGAAGATTACACCTTAATTAATGTGATTTGATAGCACACATAGATGAGCTTAGTGACCTTATTTCTAAATTGAAAATGGCATAATGTAAACATATTCTAAGCTATCTACAGCTTTCCTTCAAATTTTCGGATGGTAATCATGTAAAAATTCACTTTATTTCCTTTTGATGGATTGATTGTTGCTATTTCATCTGTAAGTTATTGGAAAAATAGGTTCACTAGTTGATATAATAATTAAGTGATTGATTTTGTGCTACGAAACAGATACTGTTAAAAATTGTAAATTTCAACTGAATCAAAGGAATAATATGTAAGAATGTAAACATCATGAACTTTGGAATAGAGACTTTTGCCATTCATTCACTATATTTCTATGTGATTACGTTGAACTTCTTAAGTAATGAATTTAATATATTATAAGGAAAGAAAGTATAGTTCCACAAATATATATATATATATGTATGCATATATATATATGTATATATATATATGTAAATATAAGAGCAAATAGCTGATGAATCATGTTAAAAACGCATTGAAAAAAAGTTAAAAACATATTTAATCTGAAAAGGAAACGCTTAATAAATGGATAGTCCTTAAACCGCGGAGTTTCGAAGAACTACTTTCCTTCTCATCAGACGGTAGCAATTAGCAAAATGCGGCATCGGATTTTGCATACAAAAGTATTTGATGAAACGGCAATAAATCAAAGATCTTACTTGATAACAAAAAGTGAAGCAGAAGGAATATGGTGAAGAAAAAGGTGGTTTCATGTGAATGGTTGAGATAACTTTATAAATATAAATTCTTTAATATTTATAATATACTTTAGTTTTACCATCTTGGATCATTTTAGTAAATTTAATTGTATTTTTTTATTTCATATGTAAATATATATGTATATATACACATATGCATACGTACATATCTATATATACACATATATTGTATGTATGTACACATGCAGAAACAAACACACATACAGGCACACACGCATACACACACGCACACACACAGACACACAGACACACACATATATATATATATATATATATATATATATATATATATATATATATATATATATATATATATATATACCTAAAATCGGTGTTATCTATTCTGCCAATACGTTCGTGCAATACTCATTTTTTCCTCTTCTGATGAGCAACTTTTATTTTGCCATAGCATAAAGACGTTTTTTTTTACATTCTTATAAAGCTTTCCCTTTTTTGAATAGTGTAATAAAGGCGTTACGTAACTGTAAGCCTTATCTCATATGTATGCATGTATTTTATATATATATATATATATATATATATATATATATATATATGTATATACATATTTATAACGTGTATGTATACAATGTATATATATATATCAAATAAAGTAATAAAGGCGTTACGTAACTGTAAGCCTTATCTAATATATATGTATTATATATGTATATATATATATATATATATATATATATTCAACAAGTTTTATTGTATAGATAAAAATACTCTAAAAGGAATACATTTTTGCAAAAGTGCTCACTACCGGGTAAAACATTATCAACATTAATTATTGTAAATATTTAGTTAAACTACCGTAATTATGGTCTAGTTTCAGACGTTTCGATTACGTTTAAAGAGCAAAAACAAATCACCAACATATAAATTCGATTAATGAGCTGGTAAGAGAAACCAACGAATGCAAAAAAAAAAAAAAAAAAAAAAAAAAAGAAAAACAACAAGAAAATCACATATGTTAATATTTACGCCGTAAAATTAAAACGGCAGACTTTCAAATATCGTGTTGATTATTTTTAGATAAAAACAAGTAAGTGCAATGTCTATAAATAAAATACTATGTTGTCATAAGGAACGATTCACTTTTGTTTTTTGTATTTGTTATTAATTATTTCTGCTCCGCCCCTAATTGATTTACATATTTTTTATCTTGAATGCAGAAAACCTGCTTATATCCCTTTTCTTATAATAGGCAAACTAATTTATCATACACACACACACACACACACACACACATACACATGCCCAAACATAATGCTTCTGATCTTAGATTGAGCATTTGGGAAGTGATATACAACTTATCATTAGTATATGATGCTCTTGGTGTAAACAAATTGAGCTTAGGTACTTCGGACAATGTCAAAACATTGTTATTTCACTGCTCGCATAGCAGCAGTCGCGTAGTACAACGGTGGGAAGCTCCGACTCTCGTTTGGCCGATCGGGTTTCGATCCTGGCTTGTCTAGTTGCTTGCCTAGCCGCACTGAAGGGCTGTGAAACAGCGAAACAGTACTGTATGTGGATCTCTCTCTCTCTCTCTCTCTCTCTCTCTCTCTCTATATATATATATATATATATATACATATATATATATAGCATATATATATGTACTAGCAGACCTATCCTAAAATACGCTTAAATATGATAGTGTATGTCATGAAAAGTTCGAATTAATTATAAAATAGAAAATATTCTACTAATTAATATTATAGTTCATCCAATATATATATAGTAAAGAGTTCACAAGTTCAAAAATGACTTCAGTTCTATCGATATCAGAACATTCCGCGCTCCAGACTGAGTTTTTAATTAGCGCTTCAGTTTTAATCGTTACCGTTTGAGATATCGCCAGATGAATAAAAGTGTTTAAAATTAAAGCGGGTTCATGCTAAAAAATTATATGTACGCATACGTAGAAGTTTGGCAATTTTTATTTTGGCTGAAATCAGCTGTTACTTTATCATATTTGTCCGCCTATCAGCTATTTCTGCAAGCTTAAAACTAAACTGAAAGTGTTCCCGAAGTTAAAAGACGTTATATATAAAGTTTAAAGTCTGTAAACCAAATATGTAGAGAATAGTTTGGTAGAGAATAATCGTACACAGAGAGAAAAGTTACGTGTATATATATATATATATATATATATATATATATATATATATATATATATATATATATATATATATATATACATTTATATATATATGTATATATATACGCATACACACACATATATATATATATCACTATTTTATTTAATCACATAATTTAATATAAGTAAATAGAATTTTATGCGTAAATTTTCTAGTAATTTTCTAGTATTTACTTTAATTGTGCTCAATACATAGGTAGACCTGGGTAATAAGTTATTAAAATATATATGGCAATTTAAGTTACGCAAAATATTCCGTGTTTCGTTCTCGTGAGAATTCGTCACAAACATGAAGCTTAAATTGCCATATATATTTTCGTAACTTTCTCTCTCTCTCTCTCTCTCTCTCTATATATATATATATATATATATATATATATATATATATATATATATATATATATATGCACATACTAGAAATGTGGCTAGGCATTGTGCGGGATTGAATGAGGATCGGCCAATGTTTTTATTGTCTTCGAAATAGGTGCAATAGCACATTTTTATTAAATTGATTAATTGTCTGTTCTACGTGGGGACCTTAAACCCTGCGCTGTACCAGGAGCAAGCTACATATGCTTTCCCGCAGAGACTAAGCCCACAATACCGTGTAGTTTACATTCCTTCGTATAGAGTCATGCGTTTATTTTATAAAATTAATTTTAATTAAGTACATGATTTTAAAATTTTAAATGCAAAAGGAAAGTATCATTGGCCAAGTGCTCTAAAAACAACAACATTTCGAACGCTGTCTTATGGCAGAGCTTACTTATAATTTTATGAGATTTCTTTTCCATAATTACTTGGATTAAAATTAAACGTACACATTTCCAGTAACACAGTTCAATTGTTCTCTTTCGAACGCACCTCTGTCTTATAAAACAACCTAACATTTTTTATAGTCTTGCACTTTCTGCTCGTGCTGTGAAAAAAACTTATTAAATGCCTTGTTTTGGTAGACTTTATAAGAGTTTATACTTTGCAAGCCTGTCCTTGTTTTATCGTTATTTCCATGGCAGATGCTCGTATGAACTCCAATCTCTGCCCCCCCCTCGCCAATCTTTCACGAAAAACACCCGTCTAGCTGAATCCACAGTGAAAAATTTCCCCCACTCTATATCTGTGCCTAAATCAAAACGCGGATTCCATGAACAAAGCTTCTTTCTTAGAACTGCACGCCTGTGGAACTCTGTTCCGTCTGCCTGCTTCCCTCCGGACTACAACTTGGATGTCTTCAAGTCCAATGTTAACAAATTCCTAATGAACCGTTCCCTTAAGTAAACACTTCAGCAAATCTCCTCACTAACTTAATGTACTTGCAATAACCCTTATCCCTGAGTGGCTTCCGGGCCTTGATAAGTCGTGATCATTGTGTAAAAAAAAATAAAAATAAAAAACAATTAAAATCGAACTTCCTTTAATCGGATTGTTTCGATTATGGATTTTAAATACTTATAGAAAGCCTTCCGAAACAAAACGTATTTAAGAACACTCCGGGACAACTCAAGTGACTACGTGTAAAATTTCAAAAGAATCACCATTCCTATTTCCGAGTCTATAGTCCGAAAACGGATGAGTCGACATTTATGAAATTTCACACGAAGTTACTCCATACACCTCGCAGTTTTCAGATATGGTTTTGTACCAGAATGTCTTCAACAAACATCGATATACGAAATAATCTGTTTAAAGAAATATCAGGTGAGTTTGACAATCTTAACACTTTATACAAGTGCATTCGAGACGTTTTATTCTCACACAAGCCGAAAGATTCGTCTTATAAAATGAATAAGAGTTCTTTTGATATGTCAGGAGCGTTTCTGTTTCTGTTTAAAGCACAATTTAAACATGCCACTTGATTTTGTTTTTATTTTAAACTAAAATTCAAGCCACTATTACCACGCAAGCAGTACGGTTAAGCACGCAAAATTAACAGTATGTTCTTTGGTATGACGTCGACGCGTTCGGAATAAATGTTTCTGTTTAGAGCATAATTGAAGTATGGTACTCAACTTTTGAACCTTAAACTTCAATATATATTATTCCTTAATTGGAATTCGTTTTTTTTAGATGAGCATTATATATATTAATTTATTTTTATTTCGGACAATTAGTCTCATCTTTATTAGTTGTTGTGGTGAGACGACAACTACGGATGGCAGTGATGGCTGAGAATGCAGTTAGGAGATTCGAAGTTCCTCTCCGTCGCGGTTACCACCTGATGAAGGCCAGAGGAATAGTTGGCCGAAACGTTGTGAATAAACAAACCAATAAAGATGAAAAACAACAACTAATAAAGATGAGACTAATAGTCCGAAATAAAAATAAATTAATACTTAAACTTCAATTCAAGCCATTACATATAACACTTTTATAAAATTAACAGTAAGTTGTTTACAATGCAATGTGGAATACAATGTATTGTGAACTAAATCACTACTGATTCATGTGAACTTCCTCCCGGTGCATAGCCATAGGTCTTCAATTAGTGTAGGTAATCAATCGATTTGATTGAAAATGGACAATCCCCCGATTTCGCTGATAATAAATGTATTGGAGTGTGAAACATTCGTTGATCATCATTCAATTCTGGTCAATGTCTGGTCACCATGCTAATATATATATATATATATATATATATATATATATATATATATATATATATATATATATATAAACCATGCTAATATATATATATATATATATATATATATATATATATATATATATATATTATTAAACTTTAAACGTATTTTTGGAAATTTTTAAACGTAATTCGATATAATTAAACGAATTTTTAAGTTTTTAACCGATACCAATACAGATTTTAAAGTTTTTTTTTATACATAAGGAAAGAGATTTTAAAATTAATTTGGGTTCAAATTAAAATCGATTTATATAGGATTTTTTTTCGAAATTAGATCTTAAATTTAAATAATTCAAAGTTTAAAATTAGGTATTACATCATCCGATAAAAAAGGGGGTGGATTTAAGAAAACGAGATTTAAACATGAATTCGCGAGGTATATATACTTCACACTTCCGGTTATAAGATAGACGAATATTGGCTGAATAGAGCTTGATAAGGATACTTTAAACGGGCCTTATTATCGGGATTGAAACCGACGGTACCAATGATCTGTCTCAACTAAGAACTTTCTGTACACATAATATATATATATATATATATATATATATATATATATATATATCGCAATCATGAAAGAAAGACGTTTATAATTCATGATTACAACCGTTTTAAAATAGAGAAAAAGGGGTGAAGAAGAGAAGAGAAAAAGGGGAGGGCTAACTGACCGGTTTCGCCCTCACTTTATCAAAGCTGTATCGAGGGATTTAAAAAAGGGGACATCGAAAACATGTACAATTTAAAATAAAGTTGTGTTCCTTTCCGTTATGTGTGGGAAAAAATCGGGGAATGTTATTAAAATAAAGCTAGGTTATGGTATTTTTCGAAGATCCTAGAGACTAGTTACGCTCAAACCCAAGAGGCATTCCCTCTGTTTACAGAGAAAAGGCCTTCGCAACCGAACATGAACAGTCTCCGAGATTTTTAAATGGAATGAGTGAGCCCGACTCATATATATATATATATATATATATATATATATATATATATATATGCATATATATGTATATATATATATAAATGAGATAGATAGATAGATAGATAGAGAGAGAGAGAGAGAGAAAGAGAGAATATGCATATTTACATATTCCCACATGGATAGAAATACATTTGTACGGAAATAAAGTTTGGTTATATTTTTGAAAACGCAGGAAAGAAGAAAAATAATCATAACTTACTTCACTATTCTTTTTTTATTAAAAACTTTTATTTATCATTGAATCATTTCAAACTTTCTTTTTCGTCAAGAAATCTCTACAATATAGCAAATCAACAATAATAAATCAGCGCTATACACTAAGTATCGTATATGTTGATCCAATTGAAATACTTATTAAAAAAATATATTTCTTATGTTTATTACCGGTGAAGTTAAATTGTTTTCATTCTTGTTGAGTACTTTGAATAATAGTCACTTTATTGAATGTTATAATATTATTTATTTGATAATTATATATTTATAACATGGTATTATTTTGGGATGCTTACTATTAATGACTACTTATTTCGTTTTGTTTAATGTGTTAGCTCTTTCAGGTAATATAATAATCGCTAATTTTTCGTTGTTTTTTTATACAGTAATGATTGGAACATCCTTAAAAAATATTTTATAACAACATATATATTTTAAATTTCATCTTCAAATATTCTATGAATTATCGTCTACTTTATTTGTTATTAAAGTTTTTTATTAAAAAAATTGGCTTATATCATAGTTTTATTGTATTAAAGAAACTAAGCCACTTTTTAGGCTTCAACTAACGTTGCTTGTATACATGCAATGGCGTTTTTATCATCTATGATATAAAAGTCGCATTCCTGTCTGTTTGTGCTACAATTCAATTTATTAGTGCTCGTGCGAAAATGTTTTAAATAATAATAATAATAATAATAATAATAATAATAATAATAATAATAATAATAATAATAGAATAACAATAACAAAGGCTTTCGATGGCGAGGACTACTATTGACCGTAACCAGTAATTCAGTCATTTTGAAATTTTCACTCTCTATTTTTCTCATTATGTACTGAATATTTGTTAATAAAACCAATATGACATATGTTCCTTATTAAATTTTAAATATTTTCTATTCTGCAAGAAGTTTTTAAAAATTGAATCTAAAAAAGTTGTTTTAAAGTTTTTGTTAAAAAAATTCAGATTTTACCATTATTTAGACCTGTATTACAAAGAGTGGGTTGCAAAAAATGAGTTGTGGTGTGAGGAGAAATGCAAACTGAAACAGAGAGCATATTCACACCTGTAATAAGACAAAGAGAGGGTTGCAAAAATGAGTTGTGGTGTGAGGATAAATACAAACTCAAATAGAGAGAAGGAGAGTTTTAAAACATAATCTTAAAAAGATAAGATGCAAGTTAGCAAAGCATTTCATCCAAGGCATGAAAATTGTTAAACAAAATGTTTTTACTATAGGTTTTAAAAATAAAGGTACAAGATTCAATTTGAAATTAATTTTCTTCAAAGTGCACTTTAATAAATTTTACAATGTAAGGTATAAAAGTTTAATTTAAATTGAATCAAAAAATTACCTTGGATGTATTTTATGCAATATACAATTGGTGCACTTAAAAACAGTATCTTTCATCTAGCAATTAATGATATAGATATAAAATTTTCAATGATTTTTTCTTAATCTTGTACCTTTATTTTTAAAGCTTATAGTAAAAACATTTTGTTTAACAATTTTCATGGCTTTTCTAACTTATATTTACACATGTACAATTAACTTACATATAGAAAACGGGCTTTTATTTTTACATGATTTTTTGTATATACTGTGTATTAAAAAATATACATTCGATGATACCGTTATTTGCATTTTATATAAAAGAAAATCTGTTTTCATAGATGTTAATATTTGTTTATTTTAATACGATCGTTTTAATTGTTCTATTTAGTAATGTTATTTAAAGTTGATTTCTTCAATTAATTCTTTATTTATTTTATATTTAGTTGAATTCATATTCATTTATTAATAGCTGACAGCAGTTGCGTTAAACAAAAAACCGGTAATTAGATTATTTATTTAAGCTATGAGAGTTATTGTCTTGTTTAAGCTATAGAAGATTTTCATTGACCAAGATGGGTGTGTTTTATGCTTATCTAAATCTACCATGTTGTCGATTTTCGTACCACGTTAGGATATTTGGTGTATGTTAAATAATATTCGGCATATCCCTCCGTTCGACAATAGATTTCGATTTGGCAAGGCCGTGTATATATAGCTAGTCTAAAGATTATGATGTAATAAGTTAAATTCAAATTAATTATAGGAATTCTATGCACTTTATATATCACTAGCCTGGGTGACCGACGTTGTCCGGGTGTGTCGAGGTGTGTGTAAGGGGTATGGTTGTGCAAACGAAACCCTGAAAATAGAATTAATATAAACAACGCAAAATAGCAGCGAGTAACCGTGCGATCGAAAAAATAAACAAGAGTAGTATGCAGGCTCGAACCTGTTACTCGCAAGAGGAAAAGGATCTGGCCACTGTGGTCGTGACGTAACGCGCGTTCGAAATAAGCTGTTTTATGAGTCATTGTTCACGCGAGGTTCAATGACTTGAAAATATGTCGACGAAAAAACATTACCGCTCCTTAAAAAGACGATTCAGTTAACAGTGAGGGAATAAATGTTTTTGAGAAATATTTGGATATTAATCGGCCGGGAGTCTGACCTTTCAAACAATATCAATTTTGTCAGTGGGTCGAAAGTTTCAGCGAGACGTACAAACATGGATACACATAAACAGACGTTTGAAATTTATATTATAGAAGACACGTGTATATTCGTTATGTGCACTTCCATCAATTCTACACAGGTTTTTAAATACTTTATTAAATATGTCCTTTTTCTGTCAAATGATGGAATAATTAATAAAATTCACAATTTCTTCTGCAATGTAATCACATTTAGTAGTCTTAAACTTGAATCTAGGTTTGATATAATCACAAAGTCTCAGTAATGATTCTCCGATATCGTCGTTCACATATATGTTGAAATATTTTGGCACTCAGCTGTTTTATTTGTAAGCCTTTCTCAATCAATTAAATAACGATATTTAATGGATTCAAGTGAAATTACCCTCACGTATTCAATTGTTTTTTTCGGGTTTAATATACTAAAGTGTAAAAGCTGGGTTTGTGTATTCATTTGGTGTAGTTGTGTCTTTAAATAGTATTTTTATTATTGAGGGTTCCCATAAAGTAGCTGTATTTATCTTACGGGTTTTGTAGCATATGTAAGCGAAGTTATTACTATATAATTTATTCTATTACGAGATATAGTTAAGAGAAAATGCGAAAAATATGATGTCATTGTTCCTAAAGATAAAAAAGGGAAATGTCGGAACAATCAGAAAATGGCGGATGTGCATCAAAATTTACGAAAACAATGGCAGTTATATATATAAAAAAAGGTATTCCACTTGCTAAGGGATATGTTTGAAATTTTAAAGATATAGCCTAATTTATCATGTGTCGAAATAACGAATGTTGATATGATCTTATTATCTGAGTTGATTACATAACTACATACACCGATGTTCATTAAATTCGTAGTTACTCTAAACCAACTGGTTATTTATTGACACTTAACAAACTGAAAGATTACGAATACAAAAATATAAACACCTACTTTCAGGTTGAGGAGGATGTTCTTGCAGAATGTTTATCTTTGATTTCAAATGATGTATTTACAAATAAATCCTCGGTATAATAGCTTTACCATATATATATATATATATATATATATATATATATATATATATATATATATATATATATATACTTTAAAAGAGCGTTTTCTGCTCTATCTAGTTGTTTAAATTATAATCGTTCTAACACAATAATGTTTTCTTTTCAGAACGTTGAATACATGATATAAAAATTGCAAATTTATAAAATGTTTTGTTTCAATTCGAGCTAGAATAAAAAGCTACTGAAATTGCTCGCGATATCAATGGAGCGTTTGGTCTAGGAATCACAGCTGAACGCAGAACACAATAATTGTTTAAGAAATTTCGTGGCGACGACGAGTGTCTTAAAGATAATGAGCGTAGTGGTAGGTTATCGAATGTTAACAATGATCAATTAAGTGCCCTAGTCGAACCCAATCCACGCAAAACTGTTCGAGAACTTGCTTCTGAGTTAGACAGAACGTTTATTATGATTTTACACTACTTGAGATAGATTGGAAAAACAAAACACTTAATAAATTGGTGGCTAATAGCTAAGAAGGCAAACCAAAGTTAATGCCGTTATAGAGTGTCATTTTCTTATTTGTCACGCAACAAGAACGACTCGTTTCTCTACTGGGTTTTGACTTGCCATTAAAAGTGAATTATTACGATAACTGGCATCGCCCAGCTAAGTGGCTAGACGCCGTCGAAGCTCCACGACACTTCCAGAAATCAGTTACAGACTAATTTGATAATGGTTTTGAATGAAGACAAAACCTTAAGGGCGAAGAAATACTGTCAACAAATGGATGAAATGCATCAGTAACTTTGACAAAACACCCAGCATTAGTCAACAAAAAATGTCCAATTCTCCTCCAAAACAATACTCAACTGCTCGATGCTAAACCGGCCTTGTAAAATGAATATAACTACAAAACTCTACATCATCCGCCACACTCTCCAGACCTTTCACCAATCGATTACAACTTATCAAGCATGTCAACAATTTTCTCTGTAAGAAATGCTTTACAATCCTGAGCGACATGCAAAAAAAAACAAAAAAAACAATTCAACGACTCGTCGTCCTAGAACGCAAGATTTTATCGTTACTAGCATGAATGCACTTGTTTTGTGTTGGCAGAAGTGTGTTGATTCTGATGCTATATATTTTGATGAATGAGTTCTTGTTATAGCTGGGATATGTTCATCTTAATTTAAAAGTTTAAAACGCAAGAACTTTCTTAAATACCTGATATTAATAATGCTATATAGTTAGGAACACTAGAAAAATTATCTGTTATTTTTCTATATATCAATCTCTCTTTGTATCTGGTTTTCAGTATATCTGTGTACGACTTTTTCTATCTATCTGTCTATATATCTATCAATCTATCTATCTATCGATCAATATATATCTATAAGTCTATCTAACTGGAAATGTGCGCAAGAATTGTGTTTTGATATATTATAAGAACATGCCAATATCACATTCAACTTAGTGACCGACTTTATTGTACCGAAAGAATATCTGATCAACTGGCGGGAAGTACGTGTCGGTTGTCCCGTGTTCTAGTTAGTTGATTACATAGATCACTTGGAAAATAGACGACAACTGGAGCGGGCAGTTAAGCAGGTCGCCTCCCTTACTGGGGAATGAGCTCACGTGTCTTAAAAATATACTCCTTTTAACTACCCAAGTACAGATATTCACTACCCATTCTTCTGCGATCGAAACCTTGAAAGTAATAAAAAAATATATTTTAAAAATTAATCATCGTCTTGGAGTATAAATGTATTCGTCCACAGGTCCCAGCTTCTATGCAAGAATAGATAGAAATGCCCATGTGGACCAAAAGGGAAACGGCGCGATTGAAAAGTTAATGAGGTACGTCGAAATACATGTATGTGCTTATGTTATGGCTAACACACACGATCACTGCACACCTAGAGGATCACAGAACGTAAATAGTCTCTAAGAGTAGCAAATGGCTCAAATACTAGAGAATCCCACGATAGACATTTAGTAACACAATACACAATAATACGACGTTTATATGAACACCACCCTACAACGTAACAATAAGGCAATATATATATATATATATATATATATATATATATATATATATATATATATATATATACATACATACATTTTTGTACATGAGAAACTTGGTATTTACGTTTGGGTTCGTAAAATCGAATGGAAATAACATCTGACGAATTGATGAGAACAGGAGACTTTACGAACACATCAAATAATGAAAGTTCCATCCCATTAACGAAACGGCTGTAATGAAGAAATCCAAGATGAAAAAAACAAAAGTTACAAAAAAAAAATATGTCTTTGAATTTCGACAAAGTTTTGTATTATATATGCTCTGCATCTATAAAGTAGATACATTGACCTTTACTCCAAATTAAGGGTGATTCAGTTTTTATCATAACAGTTTATACTCGTTAAACAAAAACGGTATACATTGAAATGAACAATATTTAAAAAAACCCAAACATTTAGAATGTATATATATATATATATATATATATATATATATATATATATATATATAATTTGTTTCACATGAGCATTTATATACTTTCTATGAGCATGCTTCTGTCTGGCAGTTCCAAGAAACTACTTACATCTGCAGACGATACTTTCTATAAAAGAATAGAGTCCGTAACATTGTTTATAAGAAGCATCGCCCAAATAGGTATCTAATTCCTTGAAACTAACGGACAAAAACAAGATCATGAGTTTGTAGCGTCATGAAATTTGTTATTAAAAACAGATAAAATATATATCTTCCCTACTGAGATATTTAGTACATTTGTATAAACATAATTAAAATTCATTGATTGCTGATCCCCTGGATAATATAGTCCTAGAAGTATATATATATATATATATATATATATATATATATATATATATATATATATATATATATATATATATATATACTAGCTGACAGTCCGGTCTTGCCCGCTCGTGCAATACGCGTAAACATGACGTTTTAATTTATGCAGATTCCATATGCATTATTATTGAATCACTCCTCTGTGAATTATTATGCATTAATACATTACGTCTGTGTTTCTTTACAATCTCACTTGAGCTTGTATTTGGGCTTGACAATGAATGGCTTTGGAAAGTGATGAATGTTTAGTTTTAAGATATACTAACGAAAAATGATTTGCGGCGAGTTTTAGTGGCACCTCATGTTTTCTAGTAAATTGAACTCATTAATAAGAAAAAAATTAAAATAAAATGGTAAGATACGTCCGGACTTGAACAGTGGATCATTCGATCTGTAGTCGAATACTCTATCACTAAGCAATATCTCCAGATTATACTAAGTTTGCTGAAATTTGTTATCTCTCTTGACCGGTGTAACGTAAAATATTTTCTGTAAAAATTATTATTTTTTTATCTATGAGAGAGAAAAACTATTTTTAAGATCAGATTTTTTTCGATTTCTGGTACTTGTCGGATGAATTTCTGTACAAAAACATATCTAAGAACACTGCCAGACATATAAATTAGCTTTTTGTGAAAGTTGCAAAAGATAGGCTAAGCCAATTCGGAAGCTATGGGGAAGGAACTCACCCGCACACACACAGTGACTCATATATGTATATATATATTATCAGGGTTTTTCCATATTAAAATGCTTTGTTTAAAATAACAAAAATACAAGCTCAATTATATTTTTAAAATCCATAAAATTAATGTATGCTAGATACTTTTTAATAAAATGATCTGAGATCCCAAATCCTGATAACAAAATACAGGGGCCAGACAATATTTTTCGGACACTTTCATAAAAGTACTTCAAGGTGGTCAATAGTGCCAAAAACCTTTGAGATTGTAAATTCGTAGTTGATGAGTGAAAATCCACTACTAGTCAAATCATTTTTTTTTTAGTTTGGCTTTGATAATTTTAGTTTGTAATGATTTTTGCGAAAACTTGTGCGACAATATTTTTCGGATATGACAAAAAATCCTATTTTATTCAGAGCAATGTTCATGTATATGTTGCTGTATGCAAATTTTCTGCTTGTACACTTGGTTGTCATTATTAGAATCAATTATCTGTTCTATTCTACTGACAAAACAATTAAGTTTAATGAGGTAAAATGCATTCAAAAGAAGTCATTTGTTTGGCACGAAAGAAGCAGGACGATGGCCTCAGCATCAGAAGGATCGCCATGGATTTGGAGCTGGTGAAATCAACGGTCGAATACATGCTGAAGACAAACTCAGAGTGGAAAAAGAAGAGAGGACAGAAAGAGCAATTGCAAGAGGACGTAAAGGAGAATGAAGAGAGCTGTGACACGGCTCTTGACATCTGGAGAAATAAATTAAAGCAAGAAAAGTGAAGGGGAAATGTGAATTCGATGTAATCGTCCGAACAGTACAAATAACGCTGCATAGGATTGGTTTGAAGTATGCAAAATCTAAGGAAAAATACACTAACAAAGAAACACAAAGGAGCAAGACTGAAGAGTGCAAGAAGGTTGCTAACAAAGCAGGTTTACTTTAAGAAGGTTATATTGATTGTTTAGAAGCGTTTTACGTTTGATGAGCCCGATGGATGGTGTACTTTGTTTAGAAGAGGTGAGTCTGTTGTACTGAACAAACTACAGATAGGAGAAGGAAGAGTTATGATTTGGGGTATGAGCTTTGCTAATGGAAATATAGGGTTGGAGTGGCTGAAAGGACGACAGAACAGCTAAAGCTTCAAACAGTTGCTGGACGAGAAAGCCTTACCAAGGATAAGAAGAGAGATGGAGAATAATTTCATTCTACAGCAAGACAATTGCAGCATCCATGTGTCAAAACTCATGAAAGAATGGATGACTAAAATGTATAAAACTACTTATGAATGGCTTGCAAAAAACCCAGATCAAAATTGAATGGAAAATGTTTGGGAAATGCGTGCGCCTGCAATAACGAAAGAGGCTCAACTATAGGAACGAATACTAGATGCCAAAGCACGTAGAGATATTATTGTGCATATGTTTGCCATTGTGATGAGAGATTGATAAAATGTATTGAGAAGAAAGGTGATATTACAGACTATTAACAGTTTTTTCAAAGATGTCCGAAAAATAATGTCGCGTGTGTTTTGCACAAAATAATGTAAATGAAATATTTTTCCTTACCTAATCGATGTTCTTCCATTTTTATTACAGGTATGGTGTTTATATGTTTATGCTATTCCATTGAAGGAATTTCTCCACTGTAGTGTACTCGGAAAGTTGAATACTAATCTGTCAGAAAAATATTGTCGGGTCCTTGTAGAGCTGTAGAAATAGTCGAGGATCAGGAATAAAAAATATACAGACATATCTGTCCTTTTTTAATACGTAATCGCCATCTAGATAAAGGACGTATGCATAATTAATAATGCATAGTGGAGGAAGGATTACACCATAACAAAATGAACTTCGTTTTATCTGCAATCTAGTAAATAACAAAACCTCAAATAGAAGTCACTTTAAACATCACTAAATAATTTAAAAAAATCTAATATATTTTTGTATATTAATTTTCCTGAAATTGTAGGGGGACCCCTACAAATCATTTGAAATCTTGTCTATCGTAGTATTTATCCTTAGATTGTTATGACAGGTTGTACTCCGAGTAAGACACTAATCTTAGTAGTGACTAGGCTTAACTTTCCTTAACTACAGTGATCCGATCTAGATGGATGTTTTTACTTGATATAAGTTGTTAGGGTTTTTTGGCAGTGAATATGTACGTTATAATTTCTGTATCGATTAATTTACCTCATGTCAAAACAACACTGAAGATAATAGGGTAACACGCGCCAATCTCTTTCTTTTGGACAGAGTCTCAAAAAGATATTCTAATAATACAGATTCAACACGGTAAATCAAAATTCAACTCTGTTCCATCGACCCACTGTTGGATCTTTGTGCTTTTTTTACAAGTGGTTTCATAGAAACATATTTTAACGAACTCCTAGCAGTTGTGCCACCCACAACGTAATATCCCTGACTAACTCGATAAGACGCAAAATCCTGCGCCTTCACTGTAGACGTCCCTCTATATCGTAACACTTCATACTCTATTTTTTATGAAACTGCTTAGTTCATAATTCCCTGCCTGCGTCCTGGTTTCTAAACTGTACTTTGGTGCAGAAATTTGTGTAGTGTGAACAGACATCGCCCTATTCAACTCTTTTTTCAATTTACCTCTAAGCATACTGCGTTATTTACAGTAAACCCATTATGTGTCAGTGATAATTTATCTTTTAGCGTGAATTTGAGTAAAATGAATATTTATAAAATATTGGAATAGTAAAGGCTACACAGGATTTTGACGCATCCTAATATTTTCAAAGTAAACGTATAAATTCTTATAGCAAATATGTGTTCTGGTTTTACAAAATATCCGCTTACAATTTATTTGCAAACAATGCATATACGACATCAACATTCGATCGAATGCTTATACAAAAATAACTGAATTTACTTATAAAAAAATCAGGATATGAATATAAAGTTAAAAAAAAGGAAACGTATCTTACGCAATATGACGAATCTAAAATCAAAATGTAAAATCTATTTTGATACTATAATTTGTAACATCTATTCTGCTACCATATTTTGTAACATTTATTTTGATACTATACTTTATAGCATCTATTCTTATACTGTATTTTGTAACACCCATTCTTACACAATATTTTGTAACACCCATTCTTACACTATATTTGCTAACATCCATTCTACCACTATATTTTGTAACACCCATTCTTACACTATATTTTGTAACACCCATTCTTACACTATATTTTGTAACATCCATTCTTACACTATATTTTGTAACATCCATTCTTACACTATATTTTGTAACATCTATTCTTACAGTATATTTGTAACATCTATTCTTACACTATATTTTGTAACATCAATTCTTACACTATATTTTGTAACATCCATTCTTACACTATACTTTATAACACCCATTCTTACACTATATTTTGTAACATCTATTCTTACACTATATTTTGTAACATTAATTCTTACACTATATTTTGTAACATCCATTCTTACACTATATTTTGTAACATAAATTCTTACAGTATATTTTGTAACATCTATTCTTACACTATATTTTGTAACATCAATTCTTACACTATATTTTGTAACATCCATTCTAACACTATATTTTGTAACATCCATTCTTACACTATATTTTGTAACATCAATTCTTACACTATATTTTGTAACATCTATTCTTACAGTATATTTGTAACATCTATTCTTTAACTATATTTTGTAACATCTATTCTTACACTATATTTTGTAATACCCATTCTTACACTATATTTTGTAACACCCATTCTTACACTATATTTTGCAACATCTATTCGTACACTATATTTTGTAACATTGATTCTTACACTATATTTTGTAACATCCATTCTTACACTATATTTTGTAATACATATTCTTACACTATATTTTGTAACATCCATTCTTATAGTATATTTTGTAACATCTATTCCTGCACTATATTTTGTAACATTAATTCTTACACTATATTTTGTAACATCCATTCTTACACTATATTTTGTAACATCTATTCTTACAATATATTTGTAACATCTATTCTTACACTATATCTTCTAACATTAATTCTTACACTATATATTGTAACATCCATTCTTACAATATATTTTGTAACATCTATTCTTGCACTATATTTTGTAACATAAATTCTTACACTCTATTTTGTAACATCTATTCTTACAATATATTTTTAACATCTATTCTTACAATATATTTTGTTACATCTATTCTTACACTATATTTTGTAACATCTAATCTTACACTATATTTTGTAACATCAATTCTCACACTATATTTTGTAACATCAATTTTTACACTATATTTTGTAACATTAATTCTTACACTATATTTTGTAACATCAATTCTTACACTATATTTTATAACATCCATTCTTACACTATATTTGTAATATCTATTCTTACACTATATTTTGTAACATCCATTCTGACACTATATTTTGTAACATCAATTCTTATACTATATTTTGTAACATCTTTTGTAACATCAATTCTTACACTATATTTTGTAACATCCATTCTTACACTATATTTTGTAACATTGATTCTTACACTATATTTTGTAATATCGATTCTGATACTATAATTCGTAATCTCTATTTTGATAATAAATCTTGGAATATTTTTCCGATACTATATTTTATAACATTTTTTCCGATACTATATTTTGTAACATTTTTTCTGACGCTATATTTTGTAACGCCTATTCTGATCCGTTATATTGAAACATATTTTCCAATACTAAATTTTGTACATTTATTATTATCCATATTTTGTAACATCTATTCTGATACTAAATATTTTATTATCAATTGTGATTCTATATTTGTAACACATATCCTTACACAAGATTTTGTAATATTTATCCTCATAATATATTTCGTATTTTCTATCCTGAGTAAGCGTAGAATAATATACCTTATTCGGATCGTTTTGGTTTTACCATCCAGAATAACTGTTTCTGGAAGCTGTTTTCGTTATATTAAACATTGTAATTGTAACATACTCTGCCTACGTTTGGATGAATGTAAATGCGAAGTGGCATAGATTGACACGTTTATATTTACACATATACGACATTATAATTGTATGTTTTAATGCTTTCGCGTGTATCCGAACTGTAGTTTTTAAACAATCTTTGAAACATATACGAAGTTCGTATTATAGCTGAAATATAATATTCTGATATGCAGATGCGTGTTTAAATATGAAGTCCAGTAATGACTTATGTAATATTAGAAGATATTTGAATTCATAATCCAATAAAAATATAAGTACACAGAGCTGGCATCAGCACATAACTTTATTTCGTGAAACTCTGTTGACACAAAGACACGCAAATCACGGGAAAATTACATCGTTTTATTTTATTGAAGCAAAATGACTGAAAAGAAATCGACAAGCTGATACTCAAATAAACCCAAAAAATTGAGTGCATAAAAATAAAGTAGATATGGAATTTTTATGAACACAAAAAGTTCAATCCGTGATCAATTCAATTCTTGAATAGTCGTTGATTGACGATCGAATAAGAAAAATAATTGAAAAATTATTTTTGAAATTCAATCTATTGGACAATATATATTACCATGCTTTAGAATTTTTTAGATGAGGGTTGATAATGTTGATTACTAGAATTTTTTGCTAGGAATCGTGGCGCAATGGATATTTTTTTTTACACAGTGATCACCACTTATCAAGGCCCGGAAGCCACTCAGGGATAAGGGTTATTGCAAGTACATTACGCTAGTGTGGAGATTTGATGAAGTGTTTAATTAAGGGGGCGGTCCATTAGGAATTTGTTAACATTGGACTTGAAGACATCCAAGTTGTAGTCCGGAGGGAAGCAGGCAGACGGAACAGAGTTATGGTTTATGGTTTTCACATAATATAAGATATAAGTGCTAAATTATAATTGGCAGTATATTGAGTATGTGATTTTATTTTTTCACTGTGGGTGATACTCAGAATACAATTACGAATTAGGTAAAACCTATAGCAGGTCATTGCTTCTGAATTAAATCACGGGAGTTGTTCGAGATTTCGTACAAATTTCCGAGGTGAATAAGACAAAACTATATGGGTTCGGAGTTTATTTAGGGAGAAATGTTGTTAAAATAACATCCAAGCAATCTGGACTATCCCAAATAATCTAAATCAGTAATCCGGTAATAGAAAATAAACGAAATCCAAATTAAAATGTAAGTAATCTCACTGAATGTTCTTGCTGCAAGTTCAGTTCTTGAAATCATTGTTGTATATTGGTTGAAATTGGAATGGAGATGATATATCAAAACGTGTCATGTGTTGTCTAGTGGATGTAAGATATTGTTCTTTTAACAGACAGATAATAAACGTATAAATCGTATGCATGTTGTTAGCCAGGGGGCATGATATTGACGGGTAAACTGAATCATGTTGTATCAGACTTATCGCACGGGATTTTTCTTTACAGTTCATATGTAAGAAGAATAATATATGCTTCATACCTTTTGTTTTCTTGAAGATTTCTTCTTTATCTTCCCGCTGCTCCGTGACAACCATGAAGCGATCAGCACCATATAATTGAGACAACTGTTCCTTTTTGTGAAAACCATAAAACAACTCTTTATATTTTTATAATATAAATTTATTAAAATTGTCTCAGTTGGTTTGCACAGGATCTGCAGTTTCCACATGTTCTGTTCATACAGCTCGCTCCCAGCTGTCTGTTTACCCTTGTCTACGTCTGTCTGCTCTGGTGGTCAATCCTCAACTCTCTGACTCTCTCCAAAACTAACTGCATCACGTGTTCTCTTACGTCACCTAATTACGTGTCTCATACCAATCTAATCCATAACTATTTATTTGTTTATCCAAATCCAAAAAAATGTTTACATCTATTTTCTATTTTCACATTCATTTTGCGATTTGCACGTCAATCATTTCTTCCTCAAGTTAATTGTTTATTCTTCTAATCATAATAACTGATCCAGCGACCATCCGTCCCTCAAATCAATTAATAGGAATACAATAACAATAATAATAATGTTTTTACCATTGCTCCCGCTTGCCACAGTTAACAGATACTACACTATGATCACAGCCTAAAGGGTCATAACATTACATCATAGGTGCGGGATATTTTCTAAAATAGCACTTAAAAAAAGAAAAGAATTTAAGCAAAATAAAAGTTGTAATAAAATCATTTTATTACGAACTCCAAATCTATAATTACGTTGACACACTGATCTTGTTAAATTTCCAAAGTTTAGAAACGCCGTACCTTGCCAGTACCATATGGGTTACCATTTGAGAATACCAAGCGCTGTCGTAAGAGAATGTCAACAACACTCTGACAGAACTGCAAATGCTTAACTTCGCCATATTCACTGACGCGAATATACATACGGTCTATGACGCATGCGAATTCGATATTCCCTCTCTCAGATGAGGCCAATTCAACATGTATAGCGTTAATGCCGCAAGTGGTGATGAATTGTGTGTTTGGTTTACTTATGAGGATTGGCCTCATTCATTTCATTAAGTAATTGTATAAAAAATATGGTTTCGCTTATGTCTTTGCTTTCACACTAAGCCACACAGATTTTAGTCGACCATTCCGCGATGCATTCCACAGTGGAATTTTGTACAGTTTAATCTTAACTTTATCCCGTCGCATATCAATATCAGGACCATGTATTTGCATTGCGCATAAATGGCACGGCTATTTCAGTAAACATAACTCATTAATTTGTATTGCGTAGCATCTCTAAAGACTCCGGTGAAGGATTAGGAAGCGAGTTCAAAAAGAAACAAAACTATCCCTACATCAACATTACTAACGTATTTTCCATTACATATTTGTCAACTATACTACTTTTGACTGAAAGTTTGGAACTAAGCTAAACACTTGCATGGAACTAAAATATTTTTAAGCTTAGATGCTGACATTCGATTATTAGTTTCTATTTTAGAAACTGGTACTAAAATAAGAAAATTTGGGATTGTTTCCAATGACATAATGCAAGTTTAATATCTTTATAATTGCTTTCTGGCCAATACATTTTCTTAATTACGTTTCCATTTTATCTCAATACTGTGCAAATAAAAAAATGCATTTATAGTGGTTGATGTTGCTGTAATTTTATTTAGATAACTAATAGAAAAATCCTTACAAGCTTGTAGAGGCCACAAACAAATTTGCAAACTAAATTATACAACATCCAAACTGCTTCAGCTATACTGTTTAGAACTCGGAAATCTTCCTATTGAACTCCGGAATGGGCACATATTTATTTAACGGAACTCTTAATTTAATCCACGAAGATAGCATGCTCTCGTTCCATTAGCCATGACCAGGTAAATGATTTAAATAATTTAACTATGATATTCCTTGTGTAACCCGCACTGTGGATGATCATTTTGCTTTCAGAATATTGTTACAACAAGATCTTACCAAATATTTATCCGGAAGTAATATCGACCGAAGCGTTGTGTGAATGAACCGAAGACAAGAAAATTACTCGGAAAAATCCCAATAATACAAATAATTATAAACTTGCCTGTCAGATCGATACAAATATATGTAACCTAATCTTGTTTATTTTCCTAAATGTCTCCACATACATAAAAAAAAAACATAATATTCTTCAAATGATTATGCGTGACGTTGTGTCTTAACATAATGTGTAAAAAAGCAAAAACAAAAAAAACATTATTTTCATTGTAGGAATTTGCTTTTAGCTCATTAAGATGCCGCTTATGCATTAAAACTGACCGGAAATTATATAATAGCTTTCGGTAATTGATTGTCTATTTAAGACAATTTCTTATTGAAGCGAAATAAAACTCAAGACAGACGGGATATAATATGTTACGCTGAATAACATTTGTACAACTCTTGCTCTCATTCCTAAATGGACAAAGATCTCTTATAATTGACCAAGTAATGGAAAGAAACGGAGCGAAAGACAATCTTACTTATCAAAACGAACTTAACTCCGTCGTTTAAAGATGAGTTAAGGACTCAATTTTTGATGTCTGCTGAAGTTCGATGGAAATGTTACCAGGGAACCCTGTGACAAACACCAGTTTGGCAAGTTATTCCAGTGCGACTCCTTAAAAACTAGCCCGTCCAATCAACCGTCTGATACTTTTCGCGTAAAAGACCACTTGCTCGTCACACCATTTCAGCATAGTAAACTTCCTGTAGGCTGTGAACTCACCATCCGTAAATGTCTCCTTTAATCGAGTTTCTATTCGCTCGATGTCAAGTTGGTCAAGCTCGCTCATTTTAAGTAGAGCGCCAATGCATATACCTCCAGATACAATGAAATCAGGCTTGCCACACCATCTATCTTATCTTAAATCCTTCAATCATGCTACTACGTCTCTCTCGCATGAGACCAATTCAACATGAATTGTCTTATTTACCATATCGCTGCTTAGTCATATTTTCGTAACGTTGACGGCTGAAATAGCTTGAAGTGTTGAATGAAAGTTTTAAACTGCCGAATACTGCTTTATGCAAAAAAAAACAACGTTTTTTTACTCTCACTGAGACACGAACGAAAAAAAATGTATGAACATCTGTTTTTTTTTTTTTTTACAAATCCATTCCATAAAGACCACGTGTTCATATTATGAATAATCCTACACACTTTAATAAACCAAAGCATGTCAAAACAACGCTGCATTTAAATCCAAATGCAAGAAAATCTCACCTTACATATTTCAATCGCTCATAGATACATTCTATAATCTTTCAATTTTCAAAAGATTGTTTATACTCTTTTATTAATTTTCACGTTTTAATTTAGAGATATTTCCCGTAATCTATATATACCTACACAAAACCCCCATTCACTATGCATGTAGTCGTGTGGGAATATTTTGATAAATCCACAAATCTGTAGTCCCTCTTTTTAGGTTTAAGATACACACTCCCCATCAATCTGAAGCCTTTGTGTTTCAATTTCGCACCCTTTTTTCTTGTTTTTCGAGAACTTCTACGGAGTATGCGTCAACGAACATACTAAAAATATATTTCCTCAGCATAAATACACCGCTCAAGCTGATAAACTGCAACATCCTACCTTGTTTTCTGTAAAACTATCAAGATGTCGGAATACGTTCTAAAAATAATTTCTTGTATCGTACTATTTGTGTATGGAATTTCAACCTGCTCCGAGTTTCCCTGATTATACCAAGATGGTTGTTTTAAATTCTAATTGAACAAATATTTTATAGCACAACAATATGCTTAGGGTTACAACTATACATCTGAGGCCTAATTAATGTTTTCGAGGCAATGTATTTTTTAAAGCGAAAATGCCTTCTTGGGGTAATATTGAGGAATAATTAAGCAGAACATTTATTTTTATAAAACCCAATCTAAGAATAATATTCAGAAACAACATAACTAAACATAACCCTAATCCTAACGGTTAACTACAACAATACTGTTCATAAACAAACCAAGTAACCTTATCCCTTATGCTAAACCATTAACCACTACAAAAACCGTTTATAAATAAATTAATTAACCCTTATTCTAAAACACTATATTACTACTAATTATAAAAAGCAACTAACGATATTCCTAACCATTATTTTAAACAACTGTATCAATGCTCTTAAACAAATCAACTACTAGTAAACCTTATTTGGTTTATGGATACTCTTCTAGATCAAATAAACAAACTTTAACAGGAGAATACTCTAAATAAATAATCAATAAAATCTAAACTTACATTTCAAAATTGACAAAGGTTCACGTTTCGGTCAAAGTAAGACAAATGCGCAGTAGGGTTATTTTTTTTAATATATCGTTATCATTATACGTTTATCTACAATACTTTGTTCATAAATTACTAAAAGTAAGCTCACAAGTATAAGAAGCAAAAGCTCGGCCGAAACAATCCACTTCTCAATTCCTACTACCCATCGGAGCAAGCCTTTCTCAAGCCCCCACCACACAACCGCGTTCTTTTGCAGTAAGTATTGGAAAATCTGCACGCTAGATACACTTGTAGGTTAAGAGGTAGCCGCAATGCATTAGGTTATGATTTTGTGTCAAGTCACAATGGCCTCGTTTGTACGTCAGCTATGAGCATTCACTTTTTTTTACGCTTGTTTGTTGTATGACTGGAATCAGTATACTCTCGATATACCTTACCGAAGCGAGCAGAAATCCAATAAAAGTTGCACCTCGGAGACAAAATGCCCCAGTTCTCTGACCCTGAAAAACATTACTGGATTAAAACGACAGACAATAGAAACATGGCACTTGCTATATTTAATCTATAGAACAAACGTGTCCATCTTTATGAACACACACACACACGCGCGCAAGTATATATATATATATACATATATACATATATATATGCATATATATATATTTCTGTGGAAATATTTTGTATTCACTTATATTGTCCTTTTTATATGTACCAATCCTTATTAAAGAAGCTCAATGTAGTTACAGAGCATATATTCCAAATTTCATGAAGTTTACCTTCTTACAATATATTCCCTTAATTCAGTTAACATTTACACTTCTTGGCATTATCTGTTTTGTAGCAATTATTATATCAATCAATTAATCTATTTGCCCCTAACTTATCCAGAAGAATATATATATATATATATATATATATATATATATATATATATATATATATATATATATATATATATACTTGCTAAGATACCCGCGGTTCGCGTAGAACTTTGCTGTACGCTTAAGTACCCGCTTCGCGGGCACCCTTGCAGTAACTGGATGTTGTAACTGTAAGAGTAATAATTGATTAAGATGTTTTAAATGTTACTTTTAAGTCATAATTGGGTATCCAATTTTAAGATTACAAGTTTGACCAATTCTAGAGACTGCTATCATGTTAAATTTCGTAAAGATTGGTTGAGAGGATGGAGGTGGAGGAGGTTGAGCTGCTTTAAATTCACAAAATAGTTGGCCGACGCCATAGTGGCGCCAACCGCAATAATAGTGAACCTCAGCAGAGTGTGCACCATCTTTAGGTGAAGGATTTTTTTTAAAAGCAGCAACAAATATGACTTTAAACTTACTCCTTGTCCTTGAAAAATCGTGTGCTCTATTTCAAGTGTGTAGTGCTCCAGTTTCGAGCGAGATTTAAAGTAAACCACCGGACTAATACGTAAATTCTCGTCTCTTCGCAATAACACCATAATGAAGAAAAAGAAAAAGAAATTCACGAACCGGACTTTCGACCCAGATGAGGCTATGTATTAGCGAAATATAGGTCTTCCAAGAAAAAAAAAGCAATAAACAAAAATGATTTTATCATTATATTCGACACTTCAATTTTTCAAAAATTTCTCAATTAAATATATATGTGTATATATATATATATATATATATATATATATATATATATATATATATATATATAATGTGTTTTTAATTTTAAACAATTATACAAATTAATTGAACTATATGGATCACTAATGTCAACATCGTCCATATTAATATTCGGTCTTTTAATTTGTGTTTGTTTCTTTTTCCACTGGACTTACGCTCTTTTTACCAGTGTTATAGACTTGTATTTAAAGACACTTCAGTTAAAATTCAACCCAAACGCGGTTGCTTGTGTTGCCTCGCTGATGAGAATATAGGTAGAAATGATTACAAATCTATATTTGACAGTTAATATAATTATTAAATTCATTTGTCAATATTTTTCTAGATTAAAAAAAGGCTTTACATTAAGGAAAATATTTCATTTTTTATTTTTAAAATTGGATATGTTTGCATTACTAATACCATCCCCGTCTCTCAAAATATAACAGTTTAAAACCTTTATATGTCATTCATGAAAATCGAAAATAACATTATATTAAATAAACTTTTACATCAATTTTAAAAAAGAGATTTTTTTTTATTACATTTTACCCCCAAACAAGGCACATTGCCACTTTGGTGTAGGGGGCTACTATCAGGGGCAACAAATACTGGGGCACTATGTTGGGATTTCGGCAGCAAGATTGCGGTTCACGTTACACTTGAACTTCTGCATACCAGTACAGTTGAGGAAGCAGGGACCTGGAATGGAATTCCAGACTCTAGCGGTTCTGGGGAAGAAACTACTGGAGTAGAAAGATCTTTTACATCTAGGGGGTATCTACTATGTGGCGGTGGTATTTAGCTGCCTGTCGGGTTTGTCGAGGGGGTCTACATCGTGGGGGCACAAGTGTCTGCAGTTCGCCAGAGCATTCACCATTATAATACTTGTAAAACAGGCAGAGGGATGCAACGTTTCGTCGATGGGACAGAGGCTGAAGCTTAGATGCCAGTTCAGGGCCTATCAGATTGGCGACTCTCTTTTGAACCTTCTCTAGGAGCGAGAGATAAGTAGCAGATGCACCAGCCCAAATGTGACAGCAATACTCCATACATGGGCGAAAGCTGGCCTTATAGAGGTACATGATACTTTCGGGTGTTAGTAGTTTTCTAGTACGGTAAAGAGAGTCCACATTCTTCGCAGTGGCCCTGGCAATGTTTTCAATGTAATTGTTCCAACTCATGTTTCATGTGAACGTAAGGCCACGCAGTTTGAAAGATGTACTCTCAAATAAAGAGTCACTGGCTATTGCTATTGGTGGCAGAGACGGTTTCTTGTGATTATTGAAGGAAACCAGTATAGTCTTGGCAGCATTGAATGTGACCATCCATTTTTGTCCCCATTCCACTACAGACTGGATGTCTTCCTCGAGTGTTTTTGCATTTTTATGTGTTCATTTGTTTTCCTGTCATGCCTGTTACAGAGCGTGGTGTCATCAGCATATATACCTATCTCAAAGGCATTTTTGTCGGGGAGGTCATTAATAAATATGAGGAACAATAGAGGTCCAAGGATAGCCCCTGAGGCACTCCCGCATTTATAACATATTGTTTAGATGTACGACCGTCGAGGACAACCTGGAATTTTCTCTTATCTAAGAAGGATTTAATTATGTTAAGTATTCTACCAGTGATACCGTATGAGCTAATTTTCCTGAGGAGAACCTCATGCCATACCCTGTCAAAAGCCTTCGATATATTTAGAGCTACCGCTCTGCCCTCCCCCACTTTGTCCAGTGAATGGTATATACGTTCAGAGATTACAGTTAGGATGTCTGCTATGGAACGTGCTTGTCTAAATTCATATTGTTTGTCAATCATAAGTTTAGCATCTGTAAGGTGATGGACTAGAGCATGGTTAATTATGGTCTCTAATATTTTGGTGAAAAGTGAAAGGAGGCTAATGGGGCGATAATTTGATGGGTCAGTTCTTTCGCCAGAATTCTTGAATACTGGTACCACAGAAGCAGTTTTTCAACAGACCGGAAAGCAAGATTCATTAAGGCATTCATTGTAGAGTTTGGAGAGAACTGGAGCTACTTCGGCTGAGCACTTTTTAATAGCACAGATGGGATGAGATCGGGTCCACATGCTTTTGAAGTGTCAAGGTTTTTTATGATGGCATGCACCTGAGCAGGGGTGATTTTTAGATCGTCTAGCGTGGCGTCTGTCCGCAAAGGAAATTCATGCAGGGGGTGGTTTGAAGAGACCAGTGTGGAGTTGGAGACAAACTGACTGGCAAGCATATTAGCTTTGTCAGTTGCTGAGCAAACAACCTCGTGATTGTTGGTTAGTGGGGGAATTGTTGATTGCCCATTATTTACTACACTATTGCAAATTTTCCGGAAGTCTCGAGTTCTAAATTCCCACTTCGCTGTTGCTATTTCTTTCTTAACGTTATTTCAAGCTTCTATATACTTCTGCCTGTTGGAACTGGACTTATGTCGGTTAAATTTGCGGTATGCATGCTGCCTTTGAGCAATGGCAGTTGCGCAAGTAAAAGTAAACCATGGGGGAGAGTGGGGCTTGCTATAAAATTTCCGCATGGGAACATGTGCTTCGATTGCAGTTTTGAACCATTCAGTGGTCTCATTTGCGCACTGTTCAGCAGGAAGAGAAAAAATATTTCCCCATGGGGCATCTCTGATAAGATCACTGATGGCTTCCCAGTCAGCCTTTTTATAATATCTCGTTGTTTTGAGCACTGCCTCTTCAGTTTTGGGTCTACAGTTTTGGGCGATTTCGACCATTTACACTGCATGATCAGCGTTCCCGAGTGGGCTGTCAGCATTCCTTATACGATCATCGGGAACTGTGGTCAGAAACAGATCTAGAAGTGATGCTTGTTGTTCTTGCTGGTCAGGGAAACGGGTTGGAAACATAACCATGTGTTGTACTGCCTGCTGCATCTGTGTAAGTAGAGAATCCACACCATTTTTTGTGGTGGACATTAAAATCACCAAATACATGTACTTGTGCGCTAATGTCGAGGCAGAGTGCTGTGTCTATGCTGTCAGAGACTTTGTTTATTATGGTGCAGTCCTGCAGTCGAGGGAGAGCGGTAGAGAAAATAAAAGTAGCTAATGTTATGGTGTATGTTTCGTCTAAAGCACAAAATGGCTTGATCGTCCAATTCTAGGTTTGTTTCTCTAGTCAAGGAGCGTGTTACGAATGTAAACTCCAAGTCCGTGCATATGTTTGTCGGCAGAGTGGGAGATAGCCAGGAATGTTAAAGTAGTTAGAGGGGACGGACGAGTGTAGGTTAGTCTCACTTAGTGCTAAGATATCTGGGGTATCTGTTAGGAGAAATGCTTCAACATCAGCTAAATTAGTTCTAAGCCCACGGATGTAAGTGAATGCAAGCTTCAAGGGAGGAGACACGTTGGATTTGTTTGTCGCTAGGCCTTGTTTAAGCTTTTTTTTTATTGTACTGTCATCATGTTTTTAAAGACTTTCAGTTAGGTAAGGGGGAGCTGAACAAGAGGTTATGCAGGGTATCAGACATGCAACACAAGTAGATCATCAGCTGGCCTTTCTTCAACTAGGACTGTGACCTCAGCTCGAATATCTGTCTTGAAAAACAATCGAAATGCATGGAATTCTGCGTAGTTGATTTCTATACTTACGGGTTTATTTCAATGTTGTTCTATATATCTGGATTTTAAAATCGGTGTCTGTGACATTATTATATCTTTTATAGGCATTTGCTTCAAACAACTAAAAGCTTATTAATATCTATTATTTTGATTCCAAATACATCTAGATAAACTTAATAAAAATCAGATGACATTAAAACAATAGCAATTTTTGTTCTTTTATCACCATTGTCATTATATCCTAAATGTATACACCTTGAAACTATTCGCCATTGCTTCCAAAATGTTCAATGATCATTATATTAGTTTAAAAATGATTAATGCACATGAACTTATGCATCTTTTATAAGCTATATCAATATATATCAGTAGATATATGTTTGCATATGCATAATGGTGGTGGAGGGCTTAATAAAATATCTTAGCATTGAAACTATGTATTTTTTTAAAAATCAGAACGCAAAAACGTATATAACACTTTCTCGTCCCAGTAAATTGTTTTTATTGATTTTATCTCGATATTATCGATTAAACCAGGATTATTTTTATGTAGATGTTACAAATATAATAATGTTTTGACCTCCAAAATATCCTCCCACAGACAGCTCTAATTTAAATTTAAAAAGAAAACAGCAAAAGTAAATAATTTATCCGATTATTTTACACAGTGTGTTAATTGTTCGATTCCTTTTAAGTAGCCACATCATCTTGCTTAATTATTATTTTTTTTTATTTTTGACGATTTAACTCATGCGAAAAGTCCATACCTTTCAAACATTCACGACGATGAAGACTGAGAATCTATATATCTATCAAAGTGAACTTTTCTGTGTGTGTTTCTCTGTGTGTAAATTTCCCACTAAATTACGTTATTAATTTTCATTCTACAGACTCAAGATTTGATATATGGGGTATTGAGATTTGGGAAAATCTTTTTAATTGTTTTGGGCTAGAAATTGAGCTGTCAAAGTTGAAAACAAATCTTTGAAAATTCTACCAAACTCCTCCACCATTTTTGGTCTCAACACATGAAATTTTAGATATAGGTTAATTGGACAAGGATCAAACATTTTAATTTGATTTGATCCCAAAACAGTAAATGTAAAGATATCAACATTGGGGTATTTTTTTTAAATTGACCTCTGCGATTTCTACCAAATTATTCATTGTTCTAAACATTTAAATTTTTTCATAAAGTGTAATGGGACATAGACCTAGCTTTTTAATCGGTTTTTGGCCGAGAATTTGGCTGCCAATATTTGATTTTTGCGGTTTCTAGCAAACTATTCCGCCAATTTCGGCCTAAACATTTGAAATTTTACATAAAGGGTATTCAGACATGCTGCAATATTTTTTAATCAACTTTTCGTAAAAGGTCTAGCTGCTAAGAGGGAAGAGTTGAAAGAGATTACCTCTGCAGACTATACCAAAGTTCTCCGCCAATGTTGGGTCTAAACACTTGAAATTTAGATGTAGGTTACTTGGACATAATTCACACTTTTTAATATATATATATATATATATATATATATATATATATATATACAGTGATGATCATATTTATTGGCACGGTAAAATAAAAGTTAAATTTTGTCTAATAAATTCTAAAAAAAGGATTAAATTAAAGAAAATAACAAAGTATATTATGTATTTTTAACTGGCCTTTCCGATGCAGCAATCGGATTTTAGAAAAAATAAATAACAAAGGAACAACAAACATAATTGCAAAAAACCCTTGTTCAAAATTATTGGCACGATTTATTTAATAATCAATTGTATAGCCTTTGGCCTTGATTACCTTCCTCAGTCGCTTTTCATAGTTTACAACCAAGTTGTTGCACTCTTCAGTAGTAATTTTAGCCCACTCTTCCTGACAATAATCCTCCAATTGAATAAGATTCTTAGGCTTCCTTCGCATTACCCTCAATTTTAATGTTCTCCATAAATTTTCAATTGGATTAAGGTCTGGGCTTTGTGATGGCTACTCCAAAACATTAATATGATTGTCCTCAAGCCATTTCTTAGTCAGTTTAGCCGAATGCTTTGGGTCATCATCTTGCATGAACCACCAACGACGACCAAGTGAGAGCTCTTTAGCAGAGTCTTTCAGGTTTTCATCCAATATTTAAACATAATCTTCCTTTTTTATGCTACCTGTGACCTTAACAAGTCGCCCTGGTCCAGAGGCAGTAAAGGATCCCCAAAACATCAAACTGCCTCCACCGTGCTTCACTGTGGGTATGGTGTTCTTAGGCAGGAAAGCTTCGCCAGATTTTCTGTAAATATAAGACACTTTATTATGGCCAAATAACTCTATTTTCGTTTCGTCAGTCCATAGAACACGTTTCCAGAATGCAAGATCTTTATCAATATGACGTTTTGCAAAGGCTAGCCTTGCTTTCAGGTGCATAGGCTTCAATAAGGGAGTCTTTCTCGGACGACATGCTTTTAAACCAGCTCTCTTCAAAACTCTACCAACTGTATGTCGAGATACATTCACTCCAGAGGTGCTCTGTTCATCAACAATCTCCCCAACAGAGATCCTTGCGTTTTGTTTTACTTGTCGAATAATTTTCCGTTCATCTCTTGGGGAAAGAATCCTTTTCTCCCTCTACCCTCTAAACTCATAACGTGGCCTTGCGATTTGAACTTGTTTATTATGGCTCTAACAGTGGATTTGGGAAGGTTTAGCTTCTTTGAAATCTTATCATAGCCCTCCCCATTGGTATGGCATGCTACAACAAGCTTCCTGACGTCTTCGCTGTGTTCCTTAGTTTTAACCATGGCGATTGAAAATTATAATTTAGTCACTTATAATAGTTTAAATAAATCGCTATCTAAAAATTATCTGAAAAAAATTATTCACTGAATTAGCGTTAAACAAGCATAATATGGCTATAAAAAAGTTCAGAAAGCACGTAAACCGGAAATTGATTGATATTATACTGATACTAAAAGAAAAACAAAGCCGTGCCAATAATTTTGAACAAGGGTTTTTTGCAATTATGTTTGTTGTTCCTTTGTTATTTATTTTTTCTAAAATCCGATTGCTGCATCGGAAAGGCCAGTTAAAAATACATAATATACTTTGTTATTTTCTTTAATTTAATCCTTTTTTTAGAATTTATTAGACAAAATTTAACTTTTATTTTACCGTGCCAATAAATATGATCATCACTGTATATATATATATATATATATATATATATATATATATATATATATATATATATATATATATATATATATATATATACATATGCACATACTGCTATGAGCAGTACATAGAGACCGAGCAAATCTGGGCTGAACTGCTAATGTTTAATAAAATTAGAAAAAATGCGGAAATAACTTATCCAAAAAATAATAACGAAATGGACCGGTTTACGTTAAACTTGAAACCTTACATAAAAAAGCTAAAATATCTCTCTCCGTCTCTCTCTCTCTCTCTCTCTCTCTCTCTGTCTCTCTCTATTTATATATATATATGTGTGTGTGTGTGTATTTGTATTTGTATGTGTGTCTTTGCAAAACGCCCCTGTTTGTTGGTGTGTGCTCTCTTCAGTCTAAGTGAGAGCAAATCTTTCCAGATTTTCAGCATCCTCAAATCCGTTTGCATTAATGCAATAATTGTTTAGCTTTCAACGGCCGTATGTCTTTTTTTACTGAGGAGACTGCTGCTTATCAAAGCCAAAAGAATACTCGAGGATAAAGCTTAATGAGTGTCAGCTGGGCGATAAAACAACGTTAATGATAATACTGGGACAACTTCAGTAAGGTTTAATTCTTTAAGAGGACGGCTCAACAAAAACGTGTTTACATTAAACTAAGAAGCGACTATGTTGAAGTCAGATGGTAAGCAGATACACATTATTGCGTTCCGCAAACTGCTATTTGTAATCCAGGATTTTAAGTGGCAATAAGTATTCCCAAAGTTCAAGCGTAGCTTTGGTTTTCTGTTCTACCTCCTCCGACTTGTACATGTCTTTGATCTTTAAAGACCATGGCGTGTACATGTTATTTTCTGAGGGCGCAGGGCGGTTCATAAAATTATTATTATTATTGGCTCACATGGAGCTTTCATACAAGTCAACAAACGATCGGTTTGGGGACCTGTGGTGTTCTCTGGAAGCTGAGTGACAGCAAGTCTCCACAGACGTCCAGTTTTCTCCACCTCCTTCGATAGCATTTGCAGATAAATCTGCGTCATAGCAACAGCCCCATACCATTGATTTTTCGCTAGTAGTGGCCATTGGTTTATACTGGAATTTGAGTGGCACTAAGCCTCCCCACGATCCCAGTTCTCTTCGCGCTTGTCCAGCGGAGGTCTGGCCAGCGCTCTCTCCTGGGTCTTTCCATCCTTCTTGACCCGTCTCGGCTCTTTGGTATCACTTTTCTATTAGAGGGGGCCGGTGATGAGACAATGGGCGGATGCATGATGGTGGTGTAGAACTTGTTGATATGCAGCTTCGGCGTTCTTCATTCCCTGTAACGCTTCTTTGTTATATTGTCTTGTATTATTATTATTATTATTATTATTATTATTATTATTATTATTATTATTATTATTATTATTTACGTACTAGGAGTTCTAAGTAGAGTTTTTTCAAATGATCGATCACTAGCAAAAAAGAAATAGTTTCCTCTGCAATCCGAGTTAAAATAATATCTTCAGATTTTCAAATGTCATCGCAGTTTTGTTCACTGTCAGAAATTAACTTGCATTCTTGCAATAATCGTTTGAATTATCGTTCTTGAATTTGGGTCTAGCTAGCTTTCTGGAAATTCTCTGTATTCTCCGTGTTCATTTTAAGTAGAAGTGAGGATAAAGCTTTCCTATTCCAACCATTCACTCATCTGAAACTTACTCCCATTAATTTCAGGCGTTCGATTAATATTGGCTCTCATGGAGCGTTCATACAAGTCAACTAACGATCTGATTGGAAACATGTAGTGTTCTCTGGAAGCTGAGTGACAACAAGTCTTCCCAGACGTCCAGCTCTCTCCACCTACTTCGATAGCATTTTTATTTATTATTATTATTATTATTATTATTATTATTATTATTATTATTATTATTATTACAGGTCGTATTAGTAGGAAAGAATTATAGTTAGGATGGAATGCCATCTGTATTGGTAAACTAGTGAAAATAACACCCAAGATAAGCAAAATAGTCCGAAGAATAGTAATAATACGACACAATTGGTTACTTAGAGATTGAAAAGGAATCACCCTGTCAAAACGGCGAAGTTTCCTATACACTTTAAAGAATACGACAAAACATATTTGTGATTGGTATTATTCGGATTATTAGAAGAATTGTTCTTTTCTCAAGTGTTATTCTCACAACGTACCGGTCGATGTAATCTCCGACTTCCTTTAGGGATCTCTTGTCCAACTCGGGCATCTTTCTGTAAAACTCGGCAATATGCAGCTAATTTCGAGCGGAACCCTTTATTTCATTCACCGTTGTATTATGCTCTTGTTCAGTAAGCTATGAGTAGGTAGAAACCCTATATAGTAAGCAGTTGCATTTAAACTGCCGATCAACATCTAAAACGGTGAAATTTATAACTGAGTTCTATTTAGAAATAAAAAAAAACATATTCTTGAGTGCGACAGAATGATTCTGCAGTAGATGACCTCTTATTATAGAGAATGAGTTTCCTTGCTTGAAGATTTGGGTAGAAAGTATCAGTCAAGAATGTGTTCTTGACATTCCACCCGACAGGTGCGGGCCAGGAACTGGCCGTGTACCCGTAGGACTGAGGTACGTCACATGAGTATTTCCTAGGAGGTCCACACTCTCAGGCATTACCACCCGATTTTCTGGAGCAGCAAGTTTATTGCTTGTTGTCTGAGGTTCGCCTACCGGGGAATACCGATTGGAGATGTCCAGTCAATTTTTGTTAGACCATTGCCCTTCATGTTGGGGTGCTAGCTGGACATCCGAATTTTCTGACCTTGTGTCAAGTCATGTTGAGGTTGGCGGCATGTAAATATCTTCAGCTGATGAAGATCGGAGTAACATCGATTGAAAGGATTTAAAACTAACACGCAAGATGAGAACAGCAGATCGCATAATCAGAATAATAACAATCGAAACATCAAAATAATTCATATAAAAATATATGCTGAGAATAATATCCTACTCTTCCGTTTCATGTCCTACTACGTTCAATGATTTGCTATTTTCATGTAATGCTTACTTCGAGTCTAAACTTTTTTCTTCTCCATATATCTTTTCTTTTTCATTACTAAAATTGGTTTATTTGATCCATTTGCCATGGGCAAGATGATGTCTTCAGCAGGCACTCGCTGGAATAAACACCTTTCTCTAACAGTTGATCCGATAACAAACCTGAATTTTGTTTATTAGTCAACGCTTACCAAACAACACAGGCTGCAGTCACACACACGCACGCACACACAGGCACACACACACACAACCACACACACACATCCACACACACACACAAACAAGCAAACACACACACACAAGCACACAAACACAAAGTTGCAAGCATAGACATGCACTGGCGCGCCCACACTGTAAAAGAAATAAAACAAATAAACCAAATGTAATAGTTTTGTGAGCGTGTGTTCCTATTCTCTCTCGTTTATGTGTTTTGCTTGCGGGAAGGACAGGACTTTTCTTTTACTTTTTTCTTTTTCATAACTATATTTAGCACAATGATATCGCCATCTAAAGATGTGTACCGACCTGAGACGATGGAGCTGCTGAGTGTCACAGGCTGTGCTTAATGATGCAAGTATTTATTGTGCCCGGGCGTCCTAAAAAGAAGTCGATATACTTACACGCTTTATCAACATACGAACAAAAAAATATCAAATGCTCAAACATATCGACTGCATTTCCTTATCAAAGAAAGAACATTCATTGAATATAGAATAGAGAAATAAACTAATCTAAATATTCGGTTTACATCAATAACTTTATTACGTTATTGATGTATACTTTGAGAATATATATATATATATATATATATATATATGTATATATATATCTGTGTGTGCGTATATATATATATATATATATATATATATATATATATATATATAAACAAGCAAGATGCCCGGCATCGCCCGGTCGCAAAATACGCTTAAATATAGTATTTTGATGAATGCTGATTTTGTATTTATTATTACATTAGCGGTGGATGAGGAGGCTGCTTTTCTCGGTCGTATAATATGTTTAACTATATTTTAAATTGTTCAGATTTAGTATATATTAGCGGAGGGAAGAGGCCGGCTTTGCCCGGGCGTAAATTAAGCCTAAATATAATATTTTAATTCGTTCAGATTTCGTATATGTTATTAAAAAGTTGAGATTTCAATAGCATAAAACAAAATATAAGTGACATCAGCTAGTATCGAGACTGTAGCATTCAAAGCTGGTGACGTTACCACTGTACCAACGTGACATGCATATAAAGTGATTAAAAATTAAAAACAAAAACTATACCAAGACGTAAAATATCTAATCATTTGAAGCCCCTAGCGCCGCCATGCGACTTTTAGTTTCGGAGGAGATGAAGCTTGAAAATATGGAGGCAGAAAGACCAACAGACAAAACGACAGACATATGCTCATTTATATATTAAATAATTTGAGGTAAAATATATAGTAATGACTTCAGAAGTTAAAAACAATGGCTCGTGCGCCACCACCGAAAATCGAAACTAAAATATTTAGCTTACGATTTACTTTTTCTTTTGACGTTAATGCATGAGCTAGGAAGATATGTTTGCTGCAAGGCTTTACATTCACACGTGAGTAAATAGCTATTACGTTACGCATGCATATTCGTAATGCTGTCGTTCGAGGTTTACCTGGCAAATTCCATATATTTTAATTTTTACACTTTTGCACCGATTTTCCCCGGCTAAAGCTCAAATATAAAGTTTCTCATCTGTTCGAATACCCTATATATATAAAGTTCCATGTCTGTAAGCCAAAACATGCCAAAAGTGTTTGGTAGGGAAAATTTTTTAAACAAATATAAAAACGCATACATAAATATATATTAAAAGTGTTGTGCGTTTACTATAACGTTTTTAAGTAAATATTACGCAAGTATAAATCATGTAGAATATCTGCATGAATAAAATTACACGTAATAGTTAACTAAAGATGATCGTCCCCTAAGAAAGCCAAAACAACTAATAGGGAATTAATTAAAATGAAGTTTTAAAAGTTAGATTTTTTGCAGATGAATGCAATTGAACGACCCATATATAAAAAGTTCTATTTTTTTAAATGAATAGAAGAAAACGTTTATTATATGAATATCAATACACAAAAAAAATCCCAAATTTATAAAAGTGTACAGTAGCGTCCAAAACTAAGAGACAAAATTTTAAAACCTAATATTTGTTAGAAATAAAAAAAAAACTGCGAAAAGCTGGAATTTTGACAACATTTGATCATTATCACCCATAATAACATTCTAAAATTCTAATCATTTGCAAGGGATAGAAAAAGAATTATAACAATTATTTATTTATTTTTAAAATAGGAACGTCCAAAACTAAGGGACAAAATTGAGAAAAAACGATGTAAAGGGTATGCTATATTAATATTTTGGGGTTTCCTCTAAAGAATAAACCTTAGTCATTTGTAAACGTTGCATCAGCGGGCAACATGGCGAAACGCCAAAAACTTTATTACTCCGTGAGACAAGCTATTGTGAATCTACACAAGGAAAAGCACACCATTAGAGATATTTCAGAGAAAGTGAAACGTTTCAAGAGTGTTATGGGCACGGTTGTTAAATCCTACAATTAGCAAAGTAGTTAGTGTTTTTAAAGCAGGTAGACCCCGCAAAACGTCGGCAAGAGAAAATCGAATAATGGAGCTTGTAGTCGAAGATGTGCAGCTGTCATTGATATTTACTTACTAAATATTGATTGTACATGTATTTTTATTGTTTTTTGACTGTTTACATTGTTTTTCTCAATGCGTCCCTTACTTTTGGATGTTCCTACTTTGAAAATAAATAAATAATTGTTATAATTATTTTTCTATCCTTTGCAAATGATTCACATTTTACTGTGTTATTATGGATGATAATGACTAGCAGTTGTCAAAATTTCAGCTTTTCGCAGTTGGTATTTCTAACAAATATTTAAAATGTTGTCCCTTAGTTTTGGACGCTACTGTAGTTGAGGATTGAGTATACATATGTGTGTGCATATGTGTGTACCCCACACAAACACACACACACACATATATATATATATATATATATATATATATATATATATATATATATATATATATATATATATATATATATATATGTTAGACGCATTACTGTATTTTTCTTAGTGCTATTACAATGAAATTCCGGTGCTCATAAAAAGTGCCGAATAACAAGTAGAACAGTGCAAGTTCATTGTAAGATGTTGGCCTGAGGATGTTGCATTTCGAAGTAAATCGAAAATGATTGTTGTAGGTCAGAGAGTAGAGAGGCAAAGTCTAAGACCTTGTCAAACAGTTCTTTTGATATTGAAGGATTGTAGCTTTCAATGTCGAACTGGATGAATGCGGCCTCCTTTTTGTTTTGGATATTATTTAATGGTGTCATTGGTGCTAATCCATTGGTTTAGTTCATATTTGCTTTTAATTTGTAAATTACTATATATATATATATATATATATATATATATATATATATATATATATATATATATATATATATATATATATATAGCAAATAGGCTCCTTCAGTCTTGGACAGACTATGGATACCGACGAAGTGTTGCTTGCGCGTGAATTTTTTTGTGGCAGGAGGTGCGCAATCTCCAACCACACCTCTCCTGAGATGGCATATATATATATATATATATATATATATATATATATATGACTTCAATAAGTTTTAAGACGTTTTTCTACAAGCTTTTAAACGGCAAATCTACAGCAAGAAATAGATTATACCCTGATAAAGATTGATAAGTACGGCTGATGAATTTGAAAAATATAAAATGGACATGGAACACGATATACAATGACATTTTGTTTTAAACTTGCAAAAATTCCAGAGAAATCTATGGAATTCTTAGGACTGCATTTGTACCACCTTGCATAAAGGAAGCATCAGTTTTGAATAGCATAAGAGATTCGAAGAAAGCAGTTAGTCTGCGAGAGATGATAAGAGGCGTGAAATGAGGAAAAAAAGTCAGAGAACCCAAGTTAAGTGATCAAACAAAGAGTTCCATCTAAAAGGCCATAGTGTGCCTCACAATATATAGGCGAACAGTTTGGTTTCAGTGTAGGAACTATACGTTAATTTATTTACGACAAACTGAAGATTTTTGCAAAAATTGTCCTAAGAGTGTCTCATCCTTGTCACAGACTATTTGACCAAGATAGTATCAAGACAATTATTCCCTCTTCCTATATTCCTGACCGTGTTCTCTGTGACTATTGGTTATTCCCCATTCTCAAGGAAAACCTTAATTATGATACAATTGAAGTGACAGAGGTTGTTGGAATGATACAAGTGCATTGCAGCTGGGGAAATTATTTGAAGGAGACTAGTTTTTTCATATGTGTAGTGGCAATAAACGTTCCCATGCGGAAAATGCCTGAAAAAATTTTGAAGGTACCACGTGTATATATATATATATATATATATATATATATATATATATATATATATATATATATATATATATATATATATATATATATATAAATGCTTTGATTGCAAGGGATTAAATGCTTTACTGACTAAATACTTTTCTAACGAATAATAAAAAATAAAAATATTAAATAATTTTTTATGTATAGGTTAAAAAAATTTCAAACTATATATATATATAAATATATATATGTATATATCTTTGGAAGTTTTTTTAACCTGTATATAAAAAAATATTTCATTTATACATGTATCTATATATCTATATATCTATATATATATATATATATATATATATATATATATATATATATATATATGGTTACGATTAATCATCCCAACACTAGTGTGAGTGTTTAATCATGACACCCTGCACTGACGATTACCGTAAAACTGAAGTGCTAGTGTCTGTAGGTATTTAATAAGTAGTCAAGTGTATATATATATATATATATATATATATATATATATATATATATATATATATAATTATATATATATATGCATATATTTATATACGTACACATACACACACATATATATATCACATTACTATTTGATTATTGCTTATTATTATCAATATTAGTAGACTGAGAGCACCGCCTTTGTATTCAAATTGTCTTAGCTTACATGTTTTTAGGCAAGGCGCATTCGCCTAGTGTTAAATACCAAATGAAGGTTTGAGTTCGATCCTTGTTAAAATCAAGCTATGCTGATGAATGCAATAGTTCGCAAGAAACGTGCGTTCATGGACAACCATTGTGGACATAAAATATTTTATTGTATTATATATATATATATATATATATATATATATATATATATATATATGCAAATATGTGTGTGTACCCGACATATTATCAAATAAAATGCTGTGTAGCCAGCATTAAATAGAATATTAATAGATAAACATGTTAAACACACAAAGAACTTATGAAAAGATTTTCAGATAAAAAAGGAAAGATTTTCTTATTTATTAAATAACAGCAAAATTATAGGGGAAAAACGCAAAACAGGTTGTTTTCGCCTCATACGTAAATTAGAACAAAAGTCTCGAAAAAAAGAAAAGAAATGTAGCCAATAAACTAGAGTAAATATGGAGTAAAATTTTAAATAAAAAAACGTCTGATTAGTCTCTGTAACTGTTAGAATTTATTTTATTTTTCTTCTCACTACACTATTTCCATAATCATATAATTCTTTGGCTGCAATCCACTCTGGGAGTGTCGTAGAAGAGCTACTTGCTTATTAGTCCACATCAGTTTAAGATCTATTGGTTATCAAAAACATGTGAACCCAGCTATTTAATCTTAATTCATCTTGTTCAGGAGTTATTTTACTATTATTACCTGAAGGGCCCCCATGAGGATTATCGACAGGACTGGTCAAGCAAATTTTAAGAAGCCAGAGTGTGCCTTCTTCAAGGATGCTGACATGTCCTCCTCACTTTTCGGTCTTATTCCACATCTTACTGCGATTGGAAGGTCGTAAATACCCGTCGATTAGCAGAGTCCTTTTTTATGTTTTTCGGCCGAGGATCCGTTGTCGATAATGATCGGACAGAACTGCGCCGAATCATTAGCCCTTTATCTACTGTGCTGTCGTATTGTTCTGCATAGTCCTAGGAGGTTTACCCTTCTAAACCTTAGTTTCCCTCTTGAATTTTTTTTTTTGCTTACTGCCTAAGGCGCTCCTCAGATAACATCGGCACTTATTTTTAGAGCTTAAATTTTACCTGTTTTGTGGAGGTTTGCTTGACTTCGGTCTTGTGTTATCTTATATTTATGAGGTAACTATAAATGCCGAGTCGATTAGCAAAACGAATACATGTCCAATATTTACAAGTCTCGGATTTGTTCTCAACAGTCAGTTTGTCAGAGATTGAGCGAACTGTCAGGCTGTGGTATTTGTTCCAGGTAGCCATAGGAGACTCACAACCCACTCTTATCATCTCTTTGAAAAAAAATGTTAGTGTACTTGTTCAAGGCTTTCTAACCATAGAATATTGGCGGTGCTGCTTAGTAGTTTTAAAGACCACGAAGTGCCCCCATCTCTGGGGCGGAAACTTATGACCTTGTGTCACATCATCCTACGATGAGCAGATTATTCTCTCGTGACATTGTATTATATTGAAACAGTAAAGTTGTTGACAATAATTAACATCGACCTGAAGACTCCCTTTTATTAGTTACTACACCGAAATGTAGTTGCATAATTCAACTATAGATTGAACCTCGCTCTTCCATCCTATTCGTAGAGAATTTTATCATTACCCAGCCAGGACTGTATTACTGTAATGTAACCTTATTCGTCATTTTAGTATGTGGGGTTGTTATTGTTTATAAATATGCATCTTCGAAGGCATAGCATTCTTTAATCTGGTTTTATTTTAGAGTATAGAAAAAGTAATATTTTCTATGGCTAATATTCATGGTGTTTTCATTATTACTTTCACTAATGTAATGAATAATCATTAGTCAGAGAAAGAGAGAGAGAGAGATTAATTAAACTTATATTTTGCGTCTACAAAATTATTAAAATGTTCCACAAAATTGATAAAAATGCAGGTAAAAAGAAATGTTTAAAGAATACTGACACACTAATAAAACGTGTTATTTATGGATATTTAATGTATCAGTATTTATATTGGAAACAAAAATACGTTAAGAGAATGTCCACATATGTTCTGTTTATATTTGCCGTTCAAAAAGTTTCCCACACCGTAATCTTCTATAATATAAATCTTGCCTGTCGGTTTAAATGTATGTATGCATGTCTAAAACTTTCGACAGAGGCTAAGGATTTTCACGGGATCGGTATCGTTTTGATGTTCGTCAATTCGGACGACAAATATAGAAAAATTGGCTAAAACCATTACTTCCCCTACCCTCAGCTGAGGTCTTTTCTACAAGGAGGGTTCACTTTTTTCGCCGATATTTTTAAAAATAATCCCCTCTTTTCGATTGACTTGCTTTAATTTAATCCTTCGTCACTCCTGGTTTGGCGATGAACGCAACGGCAAAGACGTCACTTTTCGCAGAACGGGTTCGAACTGCCTGCCTAGTACCACATTTTTTTGGCTCAACACGCACCCTCAAACACCTGGGCAACGCCGGTCACACAGACTAGTCTATAATGTAATCCCAAATATATGTGTGTTTGTGTGTGGTGTGTGCTTTTATGTATGTCAAAACTTTTGACAGAAGCGTCGTAATGTAACGAAACCGGCATCGTTTTTAACCCCGAAATTTCGGACGACAAATATCGAAAAATTGGCCAAAAGCATTAATTCATTTATCCTCAACTGGGCAGTTTTCTACAAGGGATCTCTTTTGTCGCAGATATTTTCGCAAGTCATCTACTCTTTTCTTATTGACTAGCCTTAATTTTGACGTTCGCCACTTTCGGTTTTTCAATGGACGCAACGGCAAAGACGTCACGTTTTTTTTTCACATGCTTTTCCTCCTTCGCAGTATAGATTCGAGCCCGTCTGCCTACTACCACTTTTTTTGCTCAGCATACACCACAAAACACTCGGGCAACGCCGGACACCTAGGCTAGTTTACAATGAATAACAATGCGTATTAATTTTTAAATAAAGTATGCTACACTAGAAGAAATAGGAGACAAAGTCTATTTCCATAATTAAGTATTCTCTATTATTTTGGATTTTTACTATCTATATAGATTTAAAAGTAAGTTTGTTCTTTTATTCGTTTAATTTTATACTGTTTGATTCTGAAAGTTCTCATTATTTTTCTTTCTTTTTTTTGTTAGAAATGAACGACGGTTGTTCATTTCCCATGTCTTTATTAATGGCTCATGTTTTTGGTGTTTTAAGTTTTAACATCCGGGGTAATTTCTTGGTGACTAACGTGCATAGTACGAACCTAAATTGACATTTAAAAATAAATATACTTCAAATGTGCCTTGGATTTACTCACTAATAAGGCAAAATGTCCTGGATTTTTATTGCGTCATAAGAAACTTTAAATCTCACTTTTTTTTACATTATATCGAATCAAAATTATGAAATGAATTTTGATAAAAACTCCAAGAAAGATTCTAAACATAAGTTTACTTATATCTTTTTCGAGGGGTAATTTTACTTATCCCGCAGCATTTCCTTGTATAAAAGAAATATTAATCCAGCGTCGCTTTTTACCTTCCTGACTTACGAGTGTTCTATCTATCCAAGTATATTATAGAAAACAAAGTTTTAAAAAAGGTTTAATCCTACTTCTTTTTGTAAAAGAGCCCGAAGTGCGTATGACAGTAGCAGCAGTTGTACGATAGCTAACGTATGAAAATGGCGCGCCGTAGGCGAGGTGCCATGACCGAGAGGAATAAAGAAAAGAAAAAGATTATATAAAAACAGAAAAAATGTGACCAAGAAGGACAAAAATAGACGTGCTAAGCTGGTGACACGAAAGCAACAAGGAAAATCCTGTCCTAAACATAGCCAGAATAAAACCGGGTACAACGTGTTCGAGATGGCAGTCTTGTTCCGCACATTATAGCGCGAGAAGTCTTTTGAACAAGGGGCACGCTGTTATTTTGGTAGTACCTGTAAATAAATGTCTGTTATTTCAAATAATAAAAAAGTGATTCAAGTTTTTTACTTGTCTTTGTTTCATTGCGGCTGATTGTAATATAACACGTGGGTTCCGAGTGTTGACACCTCACGGCTACATTATATTTCTAATGAGATTTTACAAGGAGTAAAACGGTAGTATTCATTTTGTTTATACACTTTCGCAATAATATGAGTCGGTCTGCATTCCTGTCGGAAATCAATGACGCTGTAACTTTTCAAATGAAAGGTATGTACACAAAGTACGCAAGAATTTATAACTAATTAATATAAGAGTTGGGCGCTAGAATCAAGGGGTCAGACAGACGATGGGTCATCTATTACTGACAAAACGCACTAATTTGTGCGTTACTTTACTATAATTAGCGTCAGGCAAAAGTTCCATGGTTACAGCTTTTGCAGATTCCTGAATTCGCCAGAAAGTATCTCAAGTTAAACAAGATAACCTGAAGAAGGTCGGAGGTTATATAGACCGAAACTCTGGACAAAAAACACCCAAGAAGAAAATAATAGTTCGACTAATCCAAATAATATGAATTATCAATCTTATTTAAAAGATACGGAAACATGCTCTCAAATAATTCCTCATCGGCTGGCATTATTTCCAATCGAAGTTATTATAATTATACACAAGTAGCTCTTCGTCTTGAGAAATATTTATACATTAGTTTAATATTTAGAGTGTGGGTGTGTATGGATGGATCTCATATGACAACTGGAGTTGAATCTATTTGTATGAGCTAAAACAAAAACAAAAAGAAATACTTTTTATACTAGACAAAAAAAAAAACATTACTTTTCTCGCGCGTCCCCATCTTATCGAAGAACACGGAAGATCTAAAGGCCGCCACGTCTCTTGTTACTCTCGTTTCATTGATAACAACTGTATATAACTCTCCTAACACAATGCACTCTTCTTTATTTCAACTCCTTCCCTGTCGTTTTTGCACACGTACACAGACACTGAACGAGACAGGAGAAAAAGCGCACATTCCTGCATTAGACTGGGGCAGTGACTATACAAACGACACAGTCGTCTACTCACCACCAGGCTCCCGTCTGATTTCAACCAATCAATAATGCGGTGTTTCGCGCTTGCTGCAACCACAGCTCTATCTCGCTAAGCCAGTGTAGTGCAGCATTAAGCAGAACACACGTATACGCATACATATACGTATTATATATATATATATATATATATATATATATATATATATAGTGCGCGCGCGTGTGTGTGTGTGCGCGTGTGTGTGTGTGATACGGAGACGCGCGCATCTTGTCGGTGTGTTCGTCTTTTGTACCTTCCACCGATCTTGACAAGCATCTTTGGGATCTGCGCTGGTGTTAGTTTACGGAGAACATTCGGACTTACCACTTTTTTCCGCTCGTTGTTCTTCACGAAGAAGAAGTACATATTTATGTATCTATATATAAATATATAATATATTTACATTAACTTTTACCTTTCTGGACATTTCCAAGACGTCTAAAGAATATAAACCTAATAAAAAAAGTATTTCACAATGGAATGAAGATCATACTAACACAACTAAAGAGAAAAAAAAAAAACTTTAAGAAACAAATTCTTTTGGAATTTTTGTGATGAACAGGTAAGTCAGTTGTTTAATCTGAACATGCAAAGTGTTATATTTTCATAAGGAAATAATAGATTTCGTCATAGACTAATAAAGGAAAAAATAAGTTTGAAACAGATAATAAAATGTATTTAATTGATTGCACATTTTCCCTCTTTATTCATTTATTTATAACATATTGAAATTTATCTCAGACCATATTCAGATTTTTCAAACAATAATGAATAAATAGAGGTGTTATGCAGACAAAGCGATTTAAAACTGATCAAGATAATGAAAAATATGTATAGATTATTTTCATATCTATATTACCGCATACGTTGTATATGTGCGTAATATGGTTGTAATTATCTTTTAATCTATCTACATATCTCTACACACACACACACACGCAAACACACAAACACATATATGTACAGACACACGTATATATATATGTATATATATATAGACATACGTATATATATAAATATATATATATTAATATATACATATATATATATAATGATATTTATATAGTTATAACAATCTTATATTTAATAAAAATTTCGAAGTATGAACATTTTACAATAGTTTATTTTGCTTTGTTAATCGATTTTAAGAAGTAATACTCTGAACTATATAAAAATAATCTTTTCTGATGTCATCTCATAAACACACATGCATAGATACACCTGCACAGACTCTCTTACACACACATTATATATATATATATACATATATATATATATATATATATATATATGGTTCTAAAAATACGGCATTTTGAATACTATCCGAATAGATTAACTCGGTTTGGCATGGCAAAATAACTATTGAATGTATAACGATCAGTCTCTCTAGAGTGTGCAATGTATTTACAGAAAATAGGCATGATATTTAATAATTTTAGGAAGCAGTTCGGAAGAAATCTAACGAAAGTTTTAATGGATACTTCAGTGAAATTTGTAAATCACGGCCTTTCATATGGACAGGTGCCTATATGTGTGTGTGGGTGGGTGTATTTGTGTATGTGTGTGTGTGTGTGTGTGTGTGTGTGTGTGTGTGTGTGTGTGTGTGTGTGTGTGTGGGTGTGTGTGTGTGTTAAGGATCGACAGTGTACCGGTTAACAGCCAGTCACGGATTCATCTTCAAATATTATTTCTTCGGAAAACAACATATTAATACATATATGTATACACAGAAATACACACATATACACGCAAATACATACACACACACTCACACACACATATATATATCTTTACGTTTTTATATATATATATATATACATATATATACATATATATATATATATATATATAATACTCTGCATTATATTTGTATAGAAATAAATGCCCCGATAAAATTATATGCAATATTCTAAATACACACAACAACATATGTGATATAAAATTTAATAGAGAATAGAAATACATTTTTAAGGATGCTATTTTCTATACTAATTATATAGCGTACATTGCTGACAATTATAATTTTCCAAGATATCGAATAGTCATCATTTATATTTCGACTGTTTTATAAATATTTAACAAGAGCAGTCATAACATATATCTATCACTCGATGGTGACATTATGCAATTCAATATGATATAATTATTTTTCCGTTTGTTTTAATAATATTCATGAACTTGATTATATATATATATATATATATATATATATATATATATATATATATATATGAGCAAACAATTAATAAAACATGTTAAAAACACATTGAAAAAGAGTTTAAAACATATTTAATCTGAAAAGGAAACACTTGATAAGTGGATAGTCCTTAATCCGCGGAGTTTCGAAGAAATACTTTCCTTCTATCAGAGACTAGGAATTAGCGAAATGCGGGATCGGATTTTGCATACAAAAGTATTTCATGAAACTGCAAGTAAGTCAAAGATTTTACTTGATAACAAAAAGCGGAGCAGAGGGAATATGGTGAAGAAAAAGGTGATTACACTTGAATGGATAGTCTTAGTTTTTACCATCTTGGATCATTTTGGTAAATTTAATTGTAATTTTTATTATATATATATATATATATATATATATATATATATGTATATATATACATTTATATACACATATATATTCATAATATGCATGTATATATCTACATAGATAGAGAGAGTTAATTACATACTTATGTCGGATCACAAACGCACACAAGTACACACCAAAATACACACACACACGCACAAATACACACACACATATGTATATATATATATATATATATATATATATATATATATATATATATATATATATATATATATATATATAGCCTTTTATGGACATATGTTTCTTTACATAACGACTTTTTACTATTGCCAGACATTACAAATGAAACCACGCCAGGATTCGAAAACCAAAATCCATATAATAAGAGTCCCACTATATTGTTTTATCTCTTACTATTTAGCTGCTCAAAAACAAGTAATTTTATTACGATGCGGAATTGCTTCATTTATATATTGTTACTCTTACTAAGTAATCTAAGAGAACTCAATCCGTTAAAGAAAATTATTTCTTTCCCCTTTTTTTTAAAAAGTAATTCCTTACACTTCAAAGTGTACTACTTCTAATTCGTGCATATATATATATATATATATATATATATATATATATATATATATATATATATATATATATATATATATATACGGATAGAAAAAGAGACATAAAACTGTAATCCATGAACACGTGTATCGCCGTCACTATATCTAGTCAGCGGAACCAGATATATCAACAAATATATAACTATATGCACATATATATAAAACTATGTATGCATATATATATATATATATATATATATATATACACACATATATATATTTATATATATTTATATATATATATATATATATATATATATATATATATATCAGTATGTGCTTTCTTTTTTTGCAAACAATGACGGAAGGAAATAAACGCAAATATTGATTGTATAATTACAACTGTTTGTACCTAATAAACAGCTATACTTATTTTTGAGAACGTTGTTATAAACACTGTCAAGATTAACTGTTTATTTTACCTTACGTTTACAGAATTTATATATTTATATGTATGCATACACATATATATATATGCACACACACACGCACACACACATATATAATATATATATATATATATATATATTACCCTGTATTTAATCTCTACGTCACATTTGTATAATTTTTTTTTATTATACATTTGCTATACAAACAAAATGTGCTTAAGCTACATAACATTAGTATTCGTAAAGATTTTAAACCTAACTTTGCAGTGTAATTGTACAAATTAATACAATACGTCACCTCATCCATATATATAATAATATACCACTAGATTTTTATTATTTTTTCATACTCATATAAGCTCGCAAAACATACAGATAGGAGATTTGTGTTATGCATTGGTAGACATATATATAAAACTGCACTTCATATATATATATATATATATATATATATATATATATATATATTGTAAAATAATTGATAGTAAAAGGCATTTGAGTATCCATATTAATAAATATATGTTATATAAACACTATTATGGGTATGTGTATTAAACTATATATATATATATTTATATACATATGTATATTTATATAAATATATATAGAGAGAGAGAAAGAAAGAGAAAGTAAGTTAGAGAGAAGGAAAGAGAGAAAGAGAGGCAGAGAATCTTAAGCACAAATAAATAGCAGTTTTACGTGTGTGTAATATTAATTTCATTCCATATAAAATGACGGCTGCGATATTAGAATTTACGTAATATCTTCAATTCCACGTACGTGTGTGTTATCCCATGTGAATATGTTATTATGTAACAATAATAATGAACCCTGCACAGATTTCAATGTACACAAACATACGCTTTGTGAGAAGCGCTGTTTTGAATCTATTAGGAATTCATATAGAAATATCTTTTCTTTAAATGTTTATGAAGTAAATATGGTTGCATTTTTTTTCTTTTGGATTGCGATTTTAATTGTGGATAGTTTAAGATGTATATATTCATATAAAACAAAACTTTAACGTAAAAGGTACCAGGGGTTACCTAATTGAAGAGCTAACACACACACATTACCATTTTTTTCAGTGATACTAACCGTACACAACTCGGAGCAAGTGCTAGTTTGATAGTAACCGTTAAAAGTAAATTAACAAGTTTAGAATATTTTCTCATTACATAACATCAGAGCATTACCACTGTCAACTGGGAGTTATCAAACATGTGTCCGTATAGCTAGGTATCACCTATTTTTCATATATATATATATATATATATATATATATATATATACGTAACTTTATCCGTGTGTCTGTGAATTTGATCCCTATGGACTCGTAAACAGCTGGAAAGATTTTTTTTAAAAAATCACACGAATTGAATATATATACCTGCCAGTGTTCTGAAAGGTGTGTATCAAAATGCCTTCGATTAGTATCGAAATCGAAATAACCCGATCAATGTAAGAAACAAGTGATTTAGACGGAAGTTAACGCCTTAAACAGCCTAACATTACAAGTGCCTTGAGAAATTTTATTACTAAACAAACTGAAAGGCTCGACACATAAAATCAACAGTAAATTCTTAGATATGACAGGATGACAGGAGCGCGTTCGAAATGAATGTTTCGGTTAAGAGTCAAACTGGAGTATAGCACTTAAATCTTTGAATTTTATACTCTAATTAAAGTCATCATATATAAATATAATTATATGTAATCAACACTAGGTTGGCTACAGTGCAATGTAGACTACGATGTATTAAATAATCAGTGATAGTGTAAGGCATTTGATCTTCCTCCCAGCCCACTGCGATGGACCATTTACTAGACTAAGCAATCAATCCATTGGATTCAAAAATAGGCGATCTCACCGATTTCGATGGCAATAATATATATATATATATATATATATATATATATATATATATATATATATTATATATATATATACATATATATATAATGTATATATATGTATGTGTGTATGTACATATATGTACAAATATATGTACATACACACATACATATATATACATTATATATATGTATATATATATACATATATATGATGTATATATATATATGTATGTGTGTATGTACATATATTTGTACATATATATATTGTTTTTGTAATATATATACATATATATATATATATATATGAATATATACATGTGTATGTATATAGTGAGTACATGGCAGAAAACTATATTTCAAAATTCATGATGTTGACCATCTTAAAATTTATTACTTTGTTGTTTGATTCAGTTGTTATTTACAATTCTTGACAGTATCTGTTTCGTAGCGCAGAATCAATCACTTACTTATACTATTACGTCATTTTCAATTATAAATTCAATAAATTCAAAATGGCGTAATGGAAATATATTATAAGGTATTTACAGCTTCTCTTCCAATTTTAGGATTTTAATCATGACCAAGCGCACTTTATTTTCTTTTTACGGATTGATTGTTGCTATTTCCTCCCATGAGCTAAGGGCAAAACAGATTCACTGATTGATATAATACTGAAATGATTGATTTTGCGCTACAAAACAGATGCTGTCAACAATTGTAAATGTAAACTGAATGAAAGGTATAAATAATAATATGGTCAAATCATGGACTTTGCAACATAGTCTTTTGTCAGTTATTCACTATATTGCGCTGTAATTACATCGTGCTTCTTTAATAAGGATTGGTATATATATATTATAAGAAAATATATTTCCAAAGGAATATATATATATATATGTTTGTATGTATATATATATATATATATATATATATATATATATATGTAGTAATTTATAAAATATATATGGCGATTAAGCTACACTGAATATTCTGCGTTTCATCCAACTATAGGATTCGTCAGGCTTATGCGCGAATTTTGTCGTTGCTTCTTGTTTTTATATATGTTGAGGATTTCTAGTCGGCCAATCAGCTTTCTAGTATCCATCGCGCCCCTTCCTACCAGCCTTCCTATATATATATATATATATATATATATATATATATATATATATATATATATATATATACTGAATCTGAATCACCTGAATATGGACATGTGGGCTATGGAGGAAATATGAAATTCATTATTTCTGAAGGAAGTTTTAGATGTGATGAATTCAAAGGAAGATTAGATTTGAAGACTATTGTGTGATGCGCGCAGAAGAGAAGTGCTCGAAAGTATGGCTACATTTTAAGTATGAATGTAAGTTCTTGCGTTGGTATGTTTAGAACAGTTTAGGAAGATACCACACAGACATCGCAAGGGCACATGCTAAAAACTGATATGGATGCACTTTAGAGAAAGACTGATAAAGGTTCGTTTTGTTTTCAATTATTAAAACCTGTCCACAACATAATCACAGGTAAAGCGATGATTATGTTGATACCACGTAGGTGGATAAAATGAAACATTTATTTAAAAGAAAAGATAAGCGAAAGATTATCAAGCAATGACAACATACTGAATGCAATGCATATATAATATAGATGAGGTCAATAAACTCAATATTAAAAGTACCACCTCTACACCCTCCACACACAGACACACAGACACACAGACACACACACACACACACACATATATATATATATATATATAATGATTTTCTTGGGGGAACAAAACTTTATTAAGGCAATCATGAAGGGAAGACGTATTCCTTCGGAATTCATTTTATATTACAAAACAGACTGAGGAGAAAAGGAAAATGGATAGCGACTTAAAAATAAAAGTAGGGAAATAGAGGAAAAAATAAAAACGAGTCAATTGACATGTTTCGCCCTTACTCATCAAAATTGGAATCGAGGGATTAATTTTTTAGTAATTTGTTTTCCTTACTGATAAAATCTAAAAAAGAGACGGCAGTAACAGCAATCGTATATATATTGAGTAAAATGATTGATAATTTATAATTCAAACTTCAAAATTCAAAATCCGTTTCAAAAGGAAGAACAAAACAAAATCAATTAATTGTACAATCTTTTGGGATATACCACCATTTCAACCATTCATTAACTACATTTACCAACATCCCAATGAATGGATTGACGATGATACATACGAGATGCAAAGGCAGGCGAATAAAAGATATATCTAGCTTACTTAAAAAATACTAGTTTTATTTTTGGTGTCTTTAAAGCCCCACTTACTCTTTTTGCTGATGAGGAGACTTTGTTTTATAAAACCAAACGATAAAATTATTGTCAAAAACGTATTGTCTGTCTCAATAAAAACATCGTTTCCGGAACGATCGTACAATTTATTGATTTGTTTTATTCTACCTTTTGAAAGCGATTTTTTTAAATTTTTAAATTATCAATCATTTTACTCAAAATTAAAATAGCTCTAGAATATCTATGCCTATCGAGCTTATTATATATCTACATTACAACGAGTACTGTTTCTTTTAATTGTATTACTGCATTTACTGATAGATTAAAATAAGCTCTGCTTTTTAGACTATTGTTCTAATCCGCTTAACACACACACACACACACACACACACACACACACACACACATATATATATATATATATACACTTCTATAAATTCGTTTTTCTTTTGTGTGTATTGTACATATTAAAACCCCCTTTTCTACTTATTTAAAAAGAAAATACAATTTTTTTATATATGGGTTGTGAAATTGCATTCATCTGTAACATATATAGCTAATTTGCATTTGTTTTAAAGATTAATTTTAATTAATTCCCTATTAGTTGTTTCGGTTTTCTAATGAGAAAATTATCTTTAGTTAACTATTACGTGTAATTATATTAATGCAAGTATTCTACATTATTTATACTTGCATAATATTTGCGTAAAATGTTTATTGTAAACACAAAATTGTTTCCATATATATTTATGTATACGTATATATTTTTGTTTACCAAATTTTGCCTGCAAAACTCCTCCTAGAGTTTTTGGTCTACAGACATGAAACTTTATATATAAGGTATTTGAATCCATGTAAAACTTAATATTTGGGGTTTAGCCCGGAAAAATGTGTGCAAAAGTGTGAAAATTAAAAAAAAAATGAAATTTGACAGGTGAAGGTCGAACGAATTACCAATGCATACCGTTGTAGCTATTGGTTCATGTTTTAAGTTTTAGCCTTGCAGTAAACATGTTTTTATAGCCCAGTCATTGCCGGCAGAGGCAAAATAAATCGCGAGCTGAACGTTTTGGTTTCGATTCTCGGTGGTGGCGCATGAGTCTTGTTTTTATACTTTTTTTAAAATCATTACTATATATTGCATCCAATATATATATATATATATATATATATATATATATATATATATATATATATATAAAGTGAAAATGTCTGTCTGTCTTTTCTCTATGTTAGTTAAGAAAGGCATGACTTTACACATTCACACTTTTTAATATATACATATGCACATAACCTTATGAATAGTACATATGGCCTGAGCAAACCATGGCTAAACTGCTAGTCTATCTGTATATCTATAAAAGTGAAAGTTTCCGTCTGTCTGTGTGTGTCAGTGTGTGTGTACATTTCTCTACGCAATAACTCTGTCAATTTTTAGTCTACAGACTCGAAATTTGATATAGAGTGTACTGATATCAAAAATATCGATGTGATCGTTTTTTAGCCAGACGCTTGACGATTAAGGGGTCAAAGTGCAATGATTTTACCTTTGAGAACTCTACCAAACTCCTCCGACAATTTTGGATCTACACTCTTGACATGTTAGATATAGGTTCCTTGGACATGGATCTAACTAAATAAATTGATTTGAGTCCTTAACAATAACTTTTAAGGGGTCATAATAGGGGTCAAAGTTTTAAAAAATTGACCGCTTTTTTTCAACATACACCTCCTAATACCCGGGCAACGCCTGCTACCCCTGCTAGTATATCTATAAAAGGGAATGTGTAAGTGTGTGTGTCTGTGTGTGCCTATGTGTCTGTGTGTGTACATTTACCTACGCAATAACTTTGTGAATTTTAAGTCTACAGACTCGAAATTTGATATACTGGGTATGAGACTTGGGAAAATCGATGTGATTGATTTTCGGCCAGAAATTTGGCGATTAAGGGGTCAAAGTTCAACTATTAGACCTTTGAGAACTCTACCAAACTCCTCCGACAATTTTGGGTCTAAACACTTGTATATTTTAGATATAGGTTCGTTGCACATAGATCTAACTTAATAACATGATTTATGCCCAAAAAATATTTTTAAGGGATGATAATAATGGTAAAATTAAAAGAAAATTGACCTTTTTTTGGCTCAGCATACACCTCAAAACACCGGGGAAATGCCGGCCACTCATGCTAGTATATCTATAAAAGTGAACGTGTCCGTGTGTGTCTGTGTGTCTGTCTGTGTACATTTCCCTACGCTATAACTCTGTCAAATGTTAAGGGGTCATAATAGGGGTCAACATTTAAAAAAATTGACCGTTTTTTGTTTTTTTTTAAATTTTGCTCAGCATACACCTCACAGCCGGGCAACGCCGGCCACCCATGCTAATATATATATATATATATATCCGTGTGTGTGTGCATAACTGATGTGTACTTGTTGATGTTATTAAAACCACACAAAATGCACAATACAAATTCTCACAGTTCGTATTATTTTGATTATCTAGACATCTATTTTAATCTTCAGTATTAATCTCGCAAGGTTTCGGCCGATGTAACTTCTGACGTTCTAAGTGGCTCTTGTCGGACTCACGAAGAATGTTTCTGTCAGACCTGAGAAGCTGAAATGAAAGACGTGTGACGTAATGGATAAAATACTAAATAAAATTCTGTTCTAAAAAAACCTCCTTTTGTGATTGAAGTATCAATCATCAGCGCAGACGATAGTAAGAATACAATTGCAAATAATTTAAGACTTTTATGCGTCCATGGCTGAAGGAAAGAGATCATGCCGCCCCCTTGATATAATATAGAGTTTGGTTCGAAATTCCATACAGATTACAGAGTTCGACACACACGTTAAAATGTTTGGAGTGTCCTTTTTCCGAAAGATTAGAGGAAAAAACAACGCAAAATGAAACCAACATTTCAAATAATCAAAAAAATATAAATGATGGCGCCTCATATCAAAAATTGAGATTCTCATAGGCAGTTTAAAAACGAGATATATTGCTTAAATGAAATCGAAAAAAATCAATTAGGGGGTCGTTTTGTCTTTTGATTCCATAACCAATGGAACACGTCGTTTAAATTCGAAATTTTTATTCGCCTTAACCATTGTTTAATCTTTAATAGTTAATCAGTAAAATTGCCTTAGACGTGCGTTTTCCCATAAATGTTAGCATTTGAAGACAAAACCATTTAAAAACCCGTTATACAAAACTCACTAATAAAACATTTTAATAGTCAGTAAAATTGGATGTTTATTCAATCTTGTAATGTGTACATGTTTTAGAAAACCTGAAATAAACAACATAAATACATAAAGTAGTTGGTAAATTCTGTTTTTATTTATACTTTTCTGGATGGTTAAATGTTTATGTTTATAGTGATGGCGGCACTAAAAATGTAATTGCTAATTACTTAAGATTTCTACCCAGTCATGCTCGACAGAATAAGAACATGTTCCGTTCATAGATTACATAAAGGGTGACGTTCTAAATTCCATGTAGCATCGATGTAGGCTCCTATCGCAATTGGGATTTGTATCTAACTGGTCAATTGGTAGATAGTTTACAATAAAAAATGAAAACCAATGTTCATCAAACGGAAATGGGATCATGTCGTCTTTTTTGTATGTAATTGAATCTTATAATATATATATATATATATATATATGTATATATATATATATATATATATATATATATATGTACAAGAGTTTGGCCAACCTTTTTATGTTCTCCACAAACATTAAAAATAAGTATAATGCACGTAAACCTTAAGTTTAGAAATGTTATTACAATTCCATCCAATTCTAACTTATTTGGATTCTAAAAAATGCCTAAACTGTAACGCTTAATGAGTCTTTACAAATAATTAAACTGCAGGGCACCCTTCTTAATCTGTGTCTGTCGATTATGGTTCAAATGTGTTGTATTTTTCTAGCGTTTAAATTAAATAACAACACATTTACGTATAGAAATATTAGAAATATATCTTTATTGATAGTGACGGTCATGGATTATACGTTGTTATGAAATAGATGTATGCACGAAATTATACAGGTTCATTTTTCTCGGGCCTAAATACTCAAGTAACCCTAACACCATTTTACCCTGTTATTATATAACTATTTGCAACCTCCTAAAACGACTAATTTAAGCTGTATAGTCACTAAGCGGTTTTCCTCAGCTATAATCGTTTTGCTAAATTGACATGACTTGGGTTAAACTTGATTATACTTGTGTGAAACATTTGCAGAAACTTAACTTTTTTACATTTGATTAAGACTGTTCTATTTTTTATTTTCATGAGTCAGATTTATAATTTTTTCCGATGGCTGTTTGGCATAATAATATTATGTCTTTTCCTGCATTTGCTGTGAGAACCAAGTTATTGTCAATGTGATTTTTCGACACACACATCCTAGCTCTTTAACTTCTTATAATGAATCCTAAAATATTTAAATTTCAAACCAGAAGCCTTAAACATACCCTTAAACACTTTCATATAGAGTAAAAAAACTGCAAATCTGTGAATTGATGTCTAATACTTATTGGACAAACACCTGAGCATTCTGAACTTACAGGAAATGTATTCACTACTTTTCTGGTTATTACGTATAGAACTAAGTTAACGTAAATATAGCCACAGCCTGACACATGTTTTACAAGGTAATAATGACCATTTATTGTACGGTATAATAAGGTTGACGCACCGGTTCCAAATGGATCACCGAAGTCAAGCAACGTGTAACCTGGTCAGTACTAAATGGGTGACCATTTGGGTTTTACAGGTGCTGTATGTGCTCCCCGCTTATCTCCGTATTGTTTCCAGTGGTATTGGAACTCTCCTTTCCACTGAACTCAAACACTGCCGATTCGGGAGAGGTGTTGTTTGGGAGTGCGCAACCCTGGCCTAACAATTACATTGTATTTTTTGGGCACCCTTTGTCTTTCGAGACTGAGGGGAGGCATCGGTTCATCGACTGATTGTGTAATTCGTTTATAAGCGAATCTGTACAGATTAATATACAAACATATAAACAGTCATAATTAATATTTTGGAAAGATATTAATTATCAAGCTTGCATTGAGACATGTTTATATAAAGATATTAGGATGTATATATTTACAACTACTTACATAGTAAATAGTTGTATACACTCGATTGTAAGGGGAATAATCACATAGGGAAAACGATGAGTATTTTTGATTAAAAAAGCGTAAATCTATATATCTATTCAAGTGAAACTGTCTCTCTGTCTCTCTCTTTCTGTCTGTGTGTCTGCTTGTCTACATTTCCCTACACAATAACTCGTTAATTTTCAGTCTACAGACTCGAAATTTGATATACTGCGTACTGAGGTTTGGAGAAATCTTGGTAATCCGTTTTCGGCTAGAAATTTGGCTGTTAAGGGGTACACGGTTTAACGACTTGACCTTTGAGGACTCTACCAAACTTCTCCGCAAATTTTGTGTATAAACAATTTAAATTTTAGATATAAGTTCTTTGGACATGGATCTAACTTAATAACTTGATTTGAGCCAAAAACAATAAATGTTAAGGGGGCATATTCACACGACTGTAATGTTTTGAAGCTTGACCCTTCAGACGACAAATACCGAATAATTGCCTAAAAACATTAATTTCTTCTCCCTTAAATGGTCACTTTTCAACAGAGTGGGGTCGCTTTTTCACCGATATTTTCGAAAGTCATCCCCTCTTTTCGATTGACCAGCCTTAATTAACCTACGTACCTTCCGGGTTGGCGGTCGTCGTAAGAGCAAAGCTGTCAGGTTTTTCCCCGTTTTTTTACTCCTTCCAGGCACGGGTCCAAACCTGCTTCCTACTGCCATTTGTTTGCTGTTTTTTGCTCAACACACACCTCCAAACACTCGGGCAACGCCGGGCTGAAATGCTAGTATATAATTAAATTAATAGTTTCATTTCAATGTCGTATGATTTCAATAGAATTTCTGTTACTTCAGTTGGTAGAGAATTGGGCGCCAAATACTCACGTCTATGTTATGGATTTCTCTACGTGTGGCCAAATACATCCTCGAAGGGTAACTACACTGAGACTGGTCAGTACCAGGTGGGTGACTATTTAAAAATACCATGCGCTATATGTAGGAGGATGTCGACATCTCTCTACAATAACTTCAAAAATCTAACGTCGTCAAGTCGTTTTATGCTGATATACAAGCGATTTACGTATGATTGGTAACTTGACATACCCATGAAATTTACCTTTTCGCAGAAATCCGGTCGTCTCTGCCTGTGGAGAGTGAAGCTTTCTTGCGTCAGTCGATGAGTCGTAGGGATGCGAGAAACTTCTTTGTGGACTAGTGAATACAAGTTTTGAATATATATATATATATATATATATATATATATATATATATACTTACACACACACACACACACACACACACATATATATATATATATATATATATATATATATATATATATGAATCTTTTAAAAGGCTGATAGCAACAAAATATTATCAAATCAGTTCATATTAAGTTATCTCGTCTTTATTACGTGAGGATTTCCTAAAAAAAAATATGGTGAATCGATATGAGCTAGAAAAAGCAAAATATTTTGTTGTTGATTTCCTACAGAGATATGAGCGCTAGAGAGGTGGATGTAAAAGTGGGCCTGGATAAATGGAAAATATAATATCGAAAATAAATAAGAAATGTTTTCATATTTTGAAAGAGCAAAAATGTAAAGCGATGAATTATGCGTTACTTACTGGTTTATATAACATGGGTTTATATAACGTTTCGTTTGTGCCCCTGTCTGTGTTTTCCATATACACAAACAGTATACCTTTTGTCATGTGTCGTCTCACTTTTTCTTACCAACGCCGGACAAAGTTGGTCATTACAAAATCTATTTATTTTTCATTCCTTCAATTATTCTGTCGGGGTGGCAATGTCACTGCTTTCTAACTCCTTACACCCCCCCCCACAATTGATATATTTCACAGAATTCATTTGCTATTATTTCCAGGTTCCAAATAGCCTCTTAATTTCGAAGTCCTCTTTATTGTGAGAACATAATTGTCAAGAAAAAAATTCCATTCTATCAAGTAAAAATGCCTGGCTTATAGTTTAAACTATTTTATTCTACAAAAACACTTTTTTGGATGACATTTCATTTAGCATTACGAAACACAATTATAATAATAACCGAGTAGTTTATTTTTCGGCGTTGCCCGGAACTAATAACATAAATTTGTTTTCACCGATATCTTATTTAATATTTATTCAGATTATAATTGTACTTTAAAAATGTGGTACTGTAGAAAATGATAGCCAAATTATAAAATAATTAAAGATTGCTATATCTTTCACCTTTCAAAAATATGAGTAATATGAATAATACTAATGCATCGACAGAAATTTTAATGAAGTTTAATGTAATTATATCTTGATCAGAATATGCGTATTGATGTCTAAAAGTTATGCAAAAGTATGAATTATATATGAGTATACAGTATCCAGATAAATTTACATGTACGGCTATCTGTGCCTGGAGCTAAAGGGAACTTCCCTGAGTGAAGCTATTATTGGTAAAATGGTCGCCTGTAGAAGGCAATGCGATCAAGTTGCTTCCTGGATAAATATATCATAGTGGTTTCCATGTTCTACCTAGAAAAGTTTTTTATTGGGCCGTCATTTTGAAAAAGTTAATATCTACTAAATTTTAACTGTCATCATATGTCACGATATTGTCCCGCCTCGCACTCATTAACAATTATCCTTGAGTGAGCAAAAAGCCTTGAAAATATTGCTATATATATATATATATATATATATATATATATATATATATAGCAATATTTCGGGCGCTATGTACTCTTCATAACTTATATGCATATATATACTTATATATATATTATAAAATTTGACTCATGTCCAGGTAACCGCTAGAGACACCAAAGGTCAAATCTGTCAAGTTTTGCGGCCCGAAATTTGCGGAGGAGTTTGATCGAGTATTCAAAGGTAAAAACGTTGAACTTTGACCCACATGAAAGCCACATTTCTGACCGAAAACGTATGAAAAATGGTTTTCCAACTCTCAATACACCTTATGTTAAATCTTTAGTCTGTAACCTGAAAATGGTTGAAGTTATTTTGTAGGGAAATGTACACGCACAGAAAGACACACACGCACACGCACACACACACACACACACACACACACACAAGACAAAGTCACTTATATATCAATATCCGAAACATATGTAACCAAACAGATAAAACGGTAATAAAAAAGAAAAGAAAAAAAAACAAGAAGTCTGTTTTAATAATTTTTAAATAGAAAATGTAGGGGTTTTCAATCAGTGTGAGCAACTAGCGAAATCCAATTATAAAGCCTCCCAACCTTATTCGTTAAACTCTGATTTACCTCTACACACATAAGAAATGTTAACAAAATAACGTTTTTAACCTATAAATGTGTATTTGTGCATGCGTAGAAGAGCACACTAAGTATACTTACACTGGTTGAGTTCTATTTTTCAAGGTCAGTTCATTAGCAACTTTTTTTTGCCGGCTAAAATCTAAGGTGAATGATTTTCACAGGTCTAAATCCGTATAAAGTTCCAAGTTTGTAGATAAAAAGTTAATAGAGGAGTTTGCTAGAGACCGTTCGTCACACAGGCAAACGAGATAACTTTTGTATATCCTAGCATGTCGCCTGTGTAATAAACTATGGGGTTTTTTTTCATTGAACATTCTCGGCTGATTATTTTATTGTACACAATTTGGCCTCCGGGCCAGGATCGAAGTGTAGTATCTGTTCTGATACTCCACTTTACATTCTTCACTTCACTTTTTTTGGTATCGACTGTAATATAGTTTTTTTTATTTTTGTTACTAACCAGAATGCCCCATTTTTTGAAAGCTGTTTTTCCTCCCCCTAAAACAATCAAATTTGTGTTTGAATCTGCCCTCGGAGATAAGTAAGTTAACAAACAAAATGCATATATTATTACAGTGAGTACACAAGTAAACTATAATGTGTCAGTATATAGAAACGAAACCGTAACTTACAGCTCATTAGAGTTAATCGATATTCACTGAGGTAAGTTCATCGATATAGTAAAAATCACCTAGTTAATATGATAAATGTATATATTTGTATGCACAAAAGATGCAGGTTAAAGCGACTTGCAATTGCTAAATTCATATATTTGCATTTTTCGCATTTAACAATTATTTTTTTTACTGAATCTCCTATGTATCAAGTTTCAAGTCTGTAAACAAAAATGACAGAGTAGTTTGTTAGACCATAATCCGCATGCACTCAAGTAAGGTCACATCTCTCTCTCTCTCTCTTTCTCTCTCTCTCTCATTATACATATATATATATATATATATATATATATATATATACATGCATACACATATATATATATATAAATATGTGTGACTATGCGTGTATGATGAGAATAATGGAAATAGAATTCCGACCAAATAATGAAAAAAAAGGAACAGACCAAGACATGTATCCATCAAAGTTTGGCCTTTATTTCTTTTTTTTCATCAAGAGGAAGATTCGGAGAAAAGAGAATATGAACACATGACTTTTTTTTTATTTCTCTCTGTCTCTGCCTCTGTCTCTCTCTCTCTCTCTCTTTCTATCTCTCTCGCTCTCACTCTCTCTCTCGCTCTCTCTCTCTGTCTATATATATATATATATATATATATATATATATGTTTTTGGTAAAACTAGTAATTAGTAAAAAATGAAGAAAGTGCTCAATACTATTGCAGAGCAAATATGTGTTTTATTATTTATTTTTTATTTAAACAGCTAAAACAGTAATAAAAAATGAAACACACACACACACACACACACACACACACACACACACATATATATATATATATATATATATATATATATATATATATATATATACTTGCACGCTGAACGGCGTTTGTCGGTTGTAAAATACGCTTAAACATGATATTCTAAAGAATAATTGTATTGATTATTAAGAATTTATAAATTCCAAAACGCCCAGGAATTTGGCATTAAATAATTTTTTCACTTTCGGCCCGAAATCCTCATAGTTACTTCCCTTTATAGTTTCGATCTATGTTATTTTAACCTGATAATTTACAGTAATACATACGTACGAAATGCGAAAAATCTGTTTCCAACTCTCCCTAATTTTATTTTGTACCTTTGTTTTTATTTGAATGAAATCTATTATGTCTTAAATCGTATCTTAATGTACACATGTAGTGGCTATTGCTACGATTCTATCAGGTCTGTGAGATATTATTCAAACCTTTACACTTCAGTATTTTAAAAATAACATTTAAAATAGTATTTAATAGATCCTTAAAGGTCATTTTTAAGATTCTCAAATAATTATATATATATATATATATATATAATGATTTTCTACAGCCGAAGCTATGTCGCAGCCCATAAGAGCAAGGAAAGCCACAAAACCGGAAGTCAAAGACTCGAGTTTCACCTTCATTTGGGTTTATCAGATAGACATATCCACGCTCAAAATTTGAACCCGGAACCTTTTGCATGCTAGGCGAGCACTCTTACAACTGAGCAAACACGCTAAACACACAAGAAAGTCTATTAACTTACTCAGATCAAGCAACTCGCGGCACAAATCAGACAGTGGAAATAACCTCCCTCTTTCTATCCCTCCTTTCTCTCTCTCATTATACACACACACACATACACACACACACGCACACACACACACACACACACACACACACATATATATATATAATTATTTTTTTACTATAATAATTAAATACCTACAGACACTAGTGTTTCATCCTTTCGGGATTCTTCAGTGCAGGGTGTCACGATTAAAAACATGTTAAAAAAGACTTTGAAAAAGAGTTAAAATATATAAAATCTGAAGTGTAGGAATTAGCAAAATGCGGGATAGGATTTTGCATACAATATATATATATATATATATATATATATATATATATATACATATATGATATATATATATACATATATGATATCTATATATATATATTATATGTATATATATATCACAAAGTATCTATAATATATATTTATTCAAACATACATAGTTAATACATATAATATTATAAATAACGTGTGTGTATATATGTATAAAACATGAATGATATTATGTGTGTCCACGTGATATATTACATATATACAAAAAACTTATATATATATACACGTATATATACACACACATATATATACACATGTATACACACACCCATATATATACACATACTATGAAGCACCATTTTATATTCTGTTTAGCTTACAATAGAAAGCGAAGAAAATGATTCATTTTAACCCGACTAAAATATAAATTATCGACCAACATTGATTAAAATCATTTCTCGTATTCCGCGTTTATCTCGCAAAAGCGTTACCTGCAGTGGATTGTGAATCAATTATTATTGACAATGTATATATCTTTATGTTAAAAAAGGTAATATTATTGTGTTTCTTTCAACAGCAATAATTTACTGAATTCTACACAAATAAAGTATATATATATATATATATGTATATGCATATATATATATATTTATAATGTTTATCTGAATTATTTTAGTATTTATATGAGTGGATACGTCTGCATTTACTATCAATAATATTTACTTTTATACATCCTTCTACCTATATATATATAAAGTTGAAGTTTTACATTTGGATTTTACCGTCACTGGATTTTTCATCTTCCACCAGACTATCCATTCGTGTGTAATCCCTTTTTCTTTACCATATTCCCTCCGCTTCACTTTTTTTTTGTTTTCAAGTAAGATCTTTGACTTACTTGTTGTTTCATCAAATACATCTGCATGCAAAATCCGATCCCGCATTTTGCTAATTCCTACTCTCTGATGAGAAGGAAAGGTATTTCTTCGATACTCCGCGGATTAAGGACTATCCATTTATCTAGTGTTTCCTTTTCTAATTAAATATGTTTTTAACTCATGTCAACGTGTTTTTACATATTTTATTAACTGTTTGCTCATATATATATATATATATATATATATATATATATATATATATATATACATTCTGCTATCTATATATATACATATATATATATATATTTACATACAGTACATATATATATATATGTATATTAAAATAAATGAACTAAAACATAAAATAAATATGCTTGAAAGAACATATTCTTTAATAAAACAAATCTAATAAAATAGTAGAAGCTCATCAGATTTAAAAGGAACAGTTTATGAATTGAATAAAAAGATGAAGATAAAGGTAACATCAAAAGGTATCTCTAAAGAATTTTCGTATTATTTAAAATTTAAAATTTTTTTTATAGGCACCCCATAAACATAATTAGAATTAACACAGCTATACTAAATAAACACTCAACATTTATTTTTCAACTCAATGTTTTAATTCAATAGTAGTATATAACCAAATGTTGCACAAACCATAATTAATTTAAATAATCCATCTAGTAGGATACACAATCTCCAAATGGCAAATGCCAAGCCTTCCACAAATATCCTTTTAATTATTATTACATATAGAGTGATTTAAACATGTACTTCGACTGAAGTGACTTCCAATAACCATAATAATAATAATAATAATAATAATAATAATAATAATAATAATAATAATAATAATAATTTATTTTCTGCTCTTCTCTTTAATATAAATGTTACACACTTAAGTGTGTAATAATAATATTTTTATTAGGCAATAGAGCAGAATATCCAACCTATAATCAAGCAAGTTATATCTAAAATGAACACGTACATAAAATCCGTTGTCACCGGAAAAATCGTGGGAACCTTCTATCGATCCAGATGATATCTCGCTGCTGATGCAATTCTCTACCTATATAAGAGCCAGGTACGTTACAACCTGAAGTACTGTTGCCACATCTGGGCAGAAGCTGCTAGAAACACTTATCCTGCCTTGACAGACTTCAAAACAGGTTTCGTAGCCTAGTAGGGGATACCCGTTTTCACCTAACCCAACCCCTTGCTCACAAAAGAGACGTTGAAAGCCTGTCTCTGCTTTATCGTTATTTTCTTGGCAAGTGCTGGTCTGAGCTCCAAGCTATGGTCTCCTTTGCCAAACATTCACGAGAAACACTCGTCTGACTGAAAATGCTATCAATAATTTTCTCTAATCTTTATGTGTGCCTAAACCTAAACGTAGACTCCATGAACAAAGCTTGTTTCTTAGAACTGGACACCTGTGGGACTCTTCCGTTTGCCTACTTTCCAGCTGACTACAATACGCTCATCATTAAGTCTTGGGTAAATCATTTCTTGATGAGCAGTTCTCCTTAAGTAATTCAATTTTCCAAATTGACACAACTAACGATTACTTTGATATTACCCCATTTACTACTAGACACTCATTAAACCTTATCTTCGAGTGGTTACTGGGCCTTGATAGGGGATTACTCCTTTGTAATGAAACGAAAAATATTCATGTATCATTTATTTTCAACAAATAATCTGTAAAATATCCGAAATAGAGATTAAAGAATCATTAAATAGGAAAATGACAAAGATTTTAAACCCTTTAGTAATTTTTGGGACACGCTTTATATATTTATTTACTTGTATAAATTTTTGTGTTTATATATGTAGATATGAATATGTAAGTATGTTTTATCCGTTTGTATGAGAGCACATGCATATATATATATATATATATATATATATATATATATATATATATATAATTTAAAGGAGATTAGAACAATAAGGTAAAAAGCTATAGCAAACATATAAATGAGTATTTTAACCATAGTTCCTGATTTCAAAAGGCGAAAAATTAAAAGATACATCTGCCTTACTTTTAATGCTAGGTATATTTATGGTGTCTTTTAAATTTAATAAAAAACCCTTCAAAATTTGCTGACGAGGAGACCTTTCCTATTAAAAAACTATATGTAATTATTGTACGTAACTTGATGTCTACCACAATAAAAAGCATTGTTTTCCGAAACGATCGTACATATAATTGATTTTGTTGCTGTTCCTTCTTATGAAACGGATTTTTAAGTTAATTATAATTTGATTTTTAAATTTTAAATTATCAATCACATTACTTTATATATATATATATATATATATTGATATATATATATATATGGATATATATATATGGATATATATATACATATATATATATGTGTGTGTGTGTGTGTGTGTGTGTGTGTGTGTGTGTGTGTGTGTGTGTGTGTGTGTGTGTGTGTGTGTGTGTGTGTGCGTTTATATATGTGCATATATATTGGATATAAATTCGTTCTGTTTTTAATTTGTTTTTATATGTTCTATAAATACAATACCATAATATTCATGACCGGTATTTGTGATCGTGTGTATGTTTTTTTTATATCTATTTGTTCATGTGTGTGATTACTTGCGTCTTGCTACGCTTCATGCGTTGATGTCCACCTTATGATTTTGACGCTTGATATGACAGGTTTTATTCTTTGACCTCCTCTCTCCAAGCTTTCTCTCATTTTTTTTATTGTTATTCACTGGATTGCTGATTTGCATTCCTTCTTTTTTCTAGTCTATGTTGTTTTTCATTTTACAATGACTCCCGCCACCTCATTCTTTTTCCCCTATTTCTACTTTCTATGTGATCGGTTTTCAGCTAGACATTTGGCAGTTAAGGGGTCAAAATTCAACGATTTGACCTTTGAGAACTCTACAAAACTCCTCCGACAATTTTGGGTCGAAACACTTGAAATTTCGATATAGGTTCCTTGGATTGGATCTAACTTAATAACTCGATTTTAGCCCCAAAAAGTAAATTTTAGGGATTATAATAGGGGTCAAAGGTGAAAAAATTGACGTTTTTTTTATTTATTTTTTTTTTTTATTAGCATACACATCCAAACACCCGGGCAACGCCGGGCTGAAATGCCAGTATAATATATATATATATATATATATATATATATATATATATATATATATATATATATATATATATATATAAGTGAACGTTATTTACTGAGATTTGGGAAAATCTATGTGATCGCTTTTCAGCCAGAAATTTCGCTGTTAAGGGGTCTCAAAGTTCAACGATTTTACCTTTGAGAACTCTACCAAACTCCTTGACAATTTGGGGTCTAACCACTTGAAATTTTAGATATAGCTTCCTTGGGCATGGCTCTTACTTAATAACTTCATTTGACCCCTAAACAATGCATTTAAGGGGTCATAATAAGGGTCAAATTAAAAAAAAAATTGACGGATTTGTGTTTTTTTTTCTCAACGTACACCTCCAAATACCCGGATAACACCGGACACCCATGCTAGTCTATGTATCTATAAAAGTCAACGTGTCTGTGTGTCTCTGTGTCTGTCTGTGTACATTTCCCTACGGAACAATTCTGTTAATTTTTAGCCTACAGACTCGAAATTGTATATACAGGGTACTGAGACTTGGGGACTTTATGTGACCCGTTTTCGGTCAGAAATTTGGCTGTTAAGAGTCAAAGTACAACGATTTGACCTTTGAGTACTCTACCAAACTCCTCCAATAATTTTGGGTCTAAACACTTGAAGTTTTAGATATAGGTTCCTTGGACATGGATCAAACTTAATTATTTTATTTGAGCCAAAAAATTATTTTAAGGGGCCATAATAGGGAACAAAGTTTAAAAAATGAACCCTTTTTTGTGCTCACCATACCCCTCCAAACAAAAGGGCAACGCCTGACCGAAATGCTAGTATATATATATATATATATATATATATATATATATATATATAAATGTATATATGTAAAAATATTTTTAACCTTTATACCTCTAATTTTAAATAAATTAGAATAAATAAGAATCTAAATATAATAAATACTAATCATAGTGGGGGTGATAAGTAGTTAAATGGATTAATCCTTATCTTATAAATACAAGACTGATAAATTAAAAAAAAATTAAAAATGTATCCATTTTTAATGTGGAAATTGATGAATCACACAGGTAAGAAATTCATTTTTATAGTATGAAAAGGTTAGTAATTGCAATTAAGAATAGGAAATTGGATCAAATGTCTGTAACACGTATTCTTCCTAAGATTAAGGGTGGTGGTGTTTGATCAACACTGCTGGGGAGCCATGATGTAATATACTGTTTTGTTTTTAAATCCCCGAAACAGTTGTTCATTGTAAACAACTGATGATCCCTTGAAAAATAAATTATTGGTATTATAGTAAATTCGAGATCGAGTTGATGCAGTGATTGCAGGTGATTAAATGACTTACTGACTAGATGGTTTTCTAACGAATGATAAAAAAAATATTTTTTGTATAGTTTTAAAGGTTAAAAACTTCCAAGACTATATATATATATATATATATATATATATATATATATAAACGTGAACGCGTATGTGCGTATGTGTGTGTGTGTCTATCTGTGTACATTTTGCTACACAATAAATTTGTCAATTTTATGTCTACAGACTCAACATTTGATATACAGTGTACTGAGACTTGGGAAAATCTTTGTAATCAGTTTTCGGCCAGTTGTTAGTTGTTAAGGGGTCAAAGTTCAACGATTAGATTTTTAAGACCTCTACTAAACTCCTCCGAAAATGTTAGGTCTAAAAACTTGAAATTTTAGATATTGATTCATTTAATACCTTTATTGGAGCTAAAACAATAAATGTTAAGGGGTCATAATAGGGGTCCAAGTTTAAAAATAATTGACCGCTTTTCTTTCTTTTTTTTGCTCAACAAATACACCTCCAAACACCCGTGCAATACCGGACTAAAATGCTTGTATATATATATATATATATATATATATATATATATATATATATATATATATATATATATATATATATAAAGCTGAACGTCTGTGTGTGTGTCTGGTCACGAATAGGCTCCTATATGGTTGACTATTTAAAAAAAAACTGATTACATATAATGATAGAAGATGTATCGAGGATCGGGAATGGGTATGTTTGATCTGGCAGAACGGTGGTTCATAAAAATTGTGGGGTCTGCTATGGCGCCTGGCCCCCAAAGTATGGAAATAAAAAATGAAAAGAAAATCGTTTACATGAGTTTTTTTTTATATAGATGTACATAAGAATACTTTGAAAAGTTCATTGGCGCCTGATCTCCATAGAATGTAAAAGTTTTTTTTAAAGGGGTGACGGTCCACAATAACACCTTAACTTTTATCTTAATTCACGTTAGCTTTTATTCATTGTTTTAGTTTAATCATATTGTGTCGAATAAATTCACCTAAAAAATTCACGTTCTTATTAAAGTGAAAGCCAAAAAAGTTGGAACTTTAGACAATTCTCGACACAAATTTTGCATAACTCTGTTTTTTTCCTTCTCCACTTTCACGTGACACTCTTTCAAAAATAGATAATAATAATAAATAAGAACGTTACTTCTTATCGTGTCAAAAGAAGGAAGAATCCTGCTCACGTAATTACGTGTCTTTTTAAAAACATTTACATACCCTTTTTATTTTTATTTATATATTTGTTTAAGATTTTTTGTCAGTGTCCTAGAAGGAATTCAGTTGATTTCTTTCTGCGTGTTCTTTACATTACAATAGTATAACCCTGAATCAGACGGCGCAATACTACACCGTTCAATACTGTGAAACGGAAACTAAGCTGTTCTGCTTGAAAAGGGAGCCATTTCCTTCTTATTCGTATTTATATCGATTTTTTGCATTAAAAAACTAAAGTATTACGTGTTTACTTTATCAATATCCCATTTTTTGCCAATTAAAAAAATACAAACAACTTAAAAAATACAAACCGATGAACTTTTCTACCATAAACGTAACTTTTATTGACTATTTTATTGACATTTGTTTCTTATATATTTATATCATTATATATATATATAACATTTTCTCTTTGTAAGGAAACATCATTTTGTTGGTCACTCTTAGCTACGAATGGAAACAAAGTTGATATAAAAAATATATTTTCGCGAAAACTATCTTTACTTTCGTCATATTTTGTTTAGGGTAAATTTTTTGAGTATCAAACCCTATCTCCTTACAACCCTCTCCTTTTCATAACCTATCATACTTTCATCAATCACAGTCCATTTTCTGTAGGCTGTTTTTGAACCCAGTCAACTACGGGTACTTCTGTTAGTATATATATATATATATATATATATATATATATATATATATATATATATATATATATAAACATGTACATATGCACGTGCATATGCACACATGATTTATTTTTATACAAACTATATTGAGTACGTAAATGAATACGTAATGCAGATGTGATTTCTTTCGTAATCTAACGTTATTACGTCACCACGCTTAACTGGTTTCTGAAGCGAATGCACGTGTTATTTTTCAAGTGTTCGTTTTCGTATGTAAAAAATGAAATTCATCAATCTCATACATACACGCTTGCTTTTTACTGAGCACATTTTTATAAACATCCGCCTGTCAGTACATTTGTATCTAGGAATTTCTTCTTTATAAAGCAGTCACCACATGTCAAACTTTGGAGGCCAGTCGAAGATAAGGGTTAATTGGTGTACAGTAGTCAATGGGAATATATAGTAAAATTGATAAATTGGATTACTTAAGGGGATGGCTCATCAAGAACTTGTTAACGTTGGACTTGAAGACGACGATACGTTACTCAGCTACATCTATACGATCTATTGTATATAAAGGCTTCCTTCAGTCTTGACAGACTATGGATACCCACTGTAAGGGTGCCTGCGCGTGAAATTTGTGCGGCAAGAGTTGCGCAATCTCCAACCACGCCTCTCCTGAGTCAACATTGTTGCATACCAGTGGCAAGTTGAGGTACAAGACGACTGGAAACAATGCCGAGATAAGTGGAGAGCACATACAGCGCCTAGAATTCCCAAATGGTCCCCCATCTGGTACTAGCCAGGCTCAACGTTGCTTAACTTCGGTGATCTGGCGAGAACCGGTGTGTCAACGTGATTATGTGTGTCAACGTGTGTCAACGTGATTATGTTATCTGGCGAGAACCGGTGTGTCAACGTGATATTCCGTATATATATATTATATATATTTACAGATATACATGTATGCATAAATGTTTTTATATATGCATATATATAAATATGTAAATATATATGCATGTATATGCATATAAATTTTACATATATTTATGCATATACGTTGTTTCATGTTGTAGTGTATGTTTTAGGGAAATGACGAACGTTTTCGATGAGTTATGTAAGAACATATACTTTTTCATTACTTGTTTTAGATCTATTTATCTGGTTTAGCGGAAATTCTTTTAAACTCAACCCATAGAGATTTTTGCGTCCAATCAATGTTGTGATTATTTCTGCAATGTCTAGCATAACTGAAACCGAAATATATAGCAGACAGAGTTATAAGTATAAAGTCATCATGTATACGTCGTGTTTGGATTATTGCTACACAACCCAGGTAGTTTGTTCCGCGTGCGTATCTATAGTCGAAAGCACATATTCTCTGAATGATAGTCCACTGAAACAAATTCTGATCAACAACACTTATTGGGATCATCTATGACTTAGAATGTGCGATATAGTGAACTGTTATTAATATCAAAGATGCACATAAACACAATAACATTTATAGGATTACGGGGTAACATTGTGTTCAATTGGTTGGTACTTATGTACTACTTGGTCCGTATTTATTTGCTTCCCTACCAAAGCAAATTAGGCACAACGCCGTTTTTTAAAGTGGGGTTAAACTAGCTCTCCTAAAAAGGGGACACTCTGGGTGGGTGCAAAAATAGTAATTGTCCCAGTATAGAGGGTTTCCCCTTCATTTTTCTGGGACAAATCATCTTAAGTGCAGCATCTGCAGAACAGATACCACACTTTGATCCTGGCCCGAAGGACTTATGTGTTACTTGATCACAGAAGTTGAATTTTTTTTTTAGCTTTCGAAAACAATTTCTACTTTATTCGTTTTAAACAGAAACAATTTATGTTTTCAAAAGCGTTTTTTATTCTACTAACCTCTTATGCGGTTGATCAGCTATTTTTTAATGAATTATGAGTTATTCATTAATGGTTCTACTGTGTTTATTTATTTATTATTGTTAGCCAGGAGTAATATCATGTTTCTTACTTGACATCATCTTTTCTGTTGACTGTCAATTAATGTAAATCGTAGTAATTTTTATGTTTATCCTAATCCAGATTGCATTCGTTAGAGCTGCGTTTAAGCTACATTTAAAGCCGACATTTTGCTTACTTGTATTGCTGTGAGGACGCACGTAAATTGGGATAAGAATTAAGGAAAACAATTCAGTTTGCCTCCACACCCAACGGGCAAAAAAAAAAAACTATAAATGCGCATGACATACAATTAATTAAATATTTTAAGAAATCGTGACACAATAAATAGAAATGTAAAACTGGAAATGAATGAATACATAATGCTTATGAAGCATGTAAACTGTCGTCCAAATGCATAACGTGTTAGAATGAAACTTATTTGCATGAAAATTTACCCTTCAAGCCAAAGGCAGTTGTATTATCAGATAATGTTTTAAACCCCCAAATTAGAATAAACTTCATTTTTCACAAATATAAAAAGTAGAATTTTATATCTTAAGAGTATATTTCTCAGCAATCATACTGTTAGATAATTCCATAATAATGCTTTTTTTCTGGTTTAAGAATTATTTTTTAGATAAGGATTCATAATTGTGATTATTTACATTGTTCTGATTATTTTACTCTTGTACGTCATATTAAAAGGGTTTTACTAATATAGCCTCTAATCCTATTTCACTGCATCGTGTAAAATCGGGTGCCTTTATGTGGAACTCGGTAATTTGTACGGAATTTTGAATCGAACATTTTATTAAATACACCGATGTTGATTGTTGTCATTTTGTCAGCCATAACCATGTAGAAGTATTCGTAATTAAGTAATTCTAAATTATAGTCATTGTATCACCTGTAATTTTGTTTAAATTCCCGAGTTCAAGAAGACTTTAATAACGTATAAGGTTTCATCGGCAAAATAATTGTTAGTACAATCTCTTTAAACAAAAACAAAAAAACGCACTAAGAATGCAGGTGTCAAACGATATTACATGGAAATTACGTTACGTGTTCGGAGCAAAAACAGTCTTTAAGCAGTCAAACTTCGGTAGAAGATATAGATGGCATGAATATGTAGAAAAAATTAAACGAATGTCACCTGCAATGCTTCTAGTCTGGGTATCTTCATTCTCTCGAGATAAAAGAATAAGTAAGAATGAATTTATTTCAGCCTCTCTTTAATCACTCATCTTCGGAACAAACTCGTCTTCCGTATAAAACCTTTGAAAGCTCTAAAAGTATCTACTGTGTTCCATGCATTAGTAAATAATGTTTTGGTTTAAAAACAAAGTTAACGACCACAAGTGCTCACATCCCATGCGTGTGAAAGCAACGATAAACTGAATAAAAGCCTAGCGACCACGCACGTATGTAAAGAACGATTTTATTATCAGATTTATTTTTTCATCGTTCACTGACAAAATCATTAAAGTACACAAATAAGGTGAATTTTGCTCAACTTTTATGAATTTAAGAAAACACTGATACCAACATGATTTTGGCGTATATATTTGTTGATTTTGTTTACTATTATCGAACAAAATGAGTTCTGATTTGAAGAAGGGTTGTGGTTTATGATTGTGTTGGATTATAGGGGAGACTACACACGCGTTACTTGTTCTTTTTATAGTTGTCATTCGCTTAGAACAGCCCTGCTCCGTAATGATTGAGAGTTGCCAACTCTATTGCAGAAATCAGTACTCCTCAGTTGGGTTGGTATCTAGCAAAAGCGGATGTATGTAATATAACGGATGTATGTAATATAGCGGATTTATGTAATATAACGAATGTATGTAATATAGCGGATGTATGTAATATAACGGATGTATGTAATATAGCGGATGTATGTAATAGAACGGATGTATGTAATATAACAGAGGTATGTAATATAACGGATGTATGTAATATAGCGAATTTATGTAATATAACGGATGTATGTAATATAACGGATGTATGTAAGATAACGTATGTATGTAATATAGCGGATGTATGTAATATAACGGGTGTATGTAATATAAGGAATGTATGTAATATAACGGATGTATGTAATATAACGGATGTATGTAATATAACGGATGTATGTAATATAACGAATGTATGTAATACAACGGATGTATGTAATATAACGGAGGTATGTAATATAACGGATGTATGTAATATAACGGGTATATATAATATAACGAATGTATGTAATATAACGGATGTATGTAATATAACGGATGTATGTAATATAACGGATGTATGTAATATAACGAATGTATGTTATATAACGGATGTATGTAATATAACGGATGTATGTAATATAACGGGTGTATCTAATATAACGAATGTATGTAATATAACGGATGTATGTAATATAACGAATGTATGTAATATAACGGATGTATGTAATATAACGGATGTATGTAATATAACGAATGTATGTTATATAAATTAATTTCCGAAGTAGCAAACGATTGAATGAAAAAGACGTGTATTTACCTGAATTGAAATTACTCTACACACTATGCAGAATGTTCCAATTTTTGCCTATAGAGATATTCACATTAGTTTCCGAAAGCACTCCAAATATATTCATGATAAAGAGCAATGTTTATATATTTACTAGATATTTTGCCTGTGAAACACGAGCTGCTTCATAAAAATAACGAATTTCTGCTAATTAATATGTTTTGAATATGAATCTCTTTTAATGCTATAACTGCGCATCGAACAACTACACTATTAATTTTACGGCTACATCTTACTATAAGAAAAATCCATGTTACAATTTAGTCGGTCCGAAAGAGTAGTTTGTTGACTCCCAAGCCACTTCTGAGCTGCGACGTGCTTGGCTGGGGAAATTATATATATATATATATATATATATATATATATATATATATATATATATATATATATACAGTAGCGTCCAAAAGTTAAGGAACGATCAATCATTTTATTTTAATGGCTTCTAACTTTATCGATAAAAAGGGGGGAAACATTCTTGTGAATTTTCCCATGTTTAATAATTTTTGTTAAATAAATAAAAAAAATTGGATTATTTTTTGAATACATATTAGTTTTTTTACATATAAACAAATTTAATGAAATTACTTGTGCCCAAAATTAAGGAACGGGGAAATTATTAATGCTAAAACAAAGAAACATTTCAGTATTTAGTGAAAAGCCCCTTGTTTTCAATCATACTAGTTCATCTTTTGCTGCAAGCCAGAACTAATCGTTCACATGTTATAGGTGAGATATTATTCAAGGATTATCTTATACAATCCCATAAATCATCAATATCTTTTTTTTTGGGGGGGTCTGTGATCTTATCACCAACAATTTCAATTGGCTTAAGGTCGTGTCGCTGAGCTGGCTTATCCATAACACAAATACTGAATCTATTTAGATCTTCTAAAACTAGTTTTGCTTTATGACACGGTGCGCTGTCTTGCATAAAGATATCAGAATTAGAAAGATTAGGAACGACATGTTCTATAATCAATTATATGTACATTCGGCCGTTTATTTTTCTATGAATCCTCATGCTCTATACCATTATACTAACCCCCTTCAAATTTTACTGTATTTTTAACGTACTCAGTTTTTCTCCGTTTTTTTCTGACAGGTGGTCTTTTGTCTGATCCGAAAATAGTGAATTTAGATTCATCACTAAAATGAATCTTTTCCCATGTTTTCCCCCAAGCAAATGTTTTTCGGTGAATAACAATCTGGCCTTTTCATTTTTAATAGAAATTAAATGCTTTGAGCATGGACTTCTTGAAAATAATCCAACTTCTTTTAATCTTCGTGAGATCGTTTGTCTGGAGATTTTTGTCCAGTTTCGGATGTACAATCCCAGTATATCGAAGCCGCAGTTTTAAAGCGATCAGAACGAGATGATCGAGTTTTTTTCTATCCTCTCTCTTAGTTGTTATTCGGGGTCGGCCCGATTTTGTTTTCTTTTCAGTCAATGGTAAACTTTTTTTTTCTATTTTCAATAACCCAATATTTTATTCATCATAATGGTCACAAATAAGCCGTCGTTCTTGTATAGATAGATTTTTTCGAATATTCGGAGTCTACATTTTGTTAAGTTGTTATCAAAATTGGTAAAGTGTGTATTCATTTTCTCCGTTCCTTAACTTTTAAACGCCTGCAATTTAATTAAAATTATGTAGATGAAAAAAATTAATATGTATTCAAAATCAAAAATTGAAATAACAATTTTTTATTTATTTAACTACTATTATTAAACATTGGAAAATTCACCAAAAAACGTTTTCCCTTTTTCATAGATAAGGATAGAAGCCATTTAAAAGAAAATGATCGACCGTTCCTTAACTTTTGGACGATATTGTATATATATATATATATATATATATATATATATATATATATATATATATATATATATATATATATATATATATATATATATATATATATATATATATATATATATATATATTACGCTTTTAGGGCGTGTTGCACGAAGAAAGCGTCGGTATGATAGACAAGCCTGAAGATTATTCTCATCTTAACTTTTGGGTTACCAACGAGGCATTTTAATCTTTTTAGTAAATTTAAATATTCAAAGTAATAGCAACATTCAAGCATACAAAACTACCATTTTATGGTTTCATGTATTAAATAGTAAGCGCACAAATAATATTATCAATGATTGGTTAATGTTTAGCAGTGACTCTTGTCCAAACATGTATATTAACATAAACACACATAAAATTCGTAATGATGGGTAAATTATTTTAGGCATGCAAAGTCGCAGATAAATTGTTTTAGGCATAAAGCCTGTTAACCCACAGGGTTGGATGATAAAATTGTCATCCGAGTAAAGACGGCAGATTCCATTTTCGTTTAGTGAAAACCGTTTTATTTTTTGTTGCAGACCATCTACTAGTTGGCCAATTGTCTACAAGTCCCAATAGCGATAAGGCCATTCTATCTATGACAAAATGTTAAAGAAGGGAGATCGAAGATGTGCCGCTGTACCACTCATGCTCTCTACGGATCCAATTTCTGATAACAGAATCATTGCCAGCGCCAGGCAAATGCAAATCCGGGTGGTTCAATGCTTAAGAGCACAGCGGAACGCATTGGATGACCCACGGTTTGGTCTTTGGTCTAGTTTCAAGTGAGGGCCATATCATGCCACGTCACATCTTCGAAGTCGGCTTGAAAGTCAACACCAAAGTGTACGTGGATATTGAGGATATTGCGAATAAGGCTGAGAAGAACGTGTGTTCCCTCTATCGTGCTAGAAAACTAAAAAAAAACTACAAATTCGACCATGCATGGAGTATTTTTCCTACGCATGGGCTGACGCATCTTCCACTAGTCTCTACCTCTTGGATAAGGTCCAAAAATACACTCCAGGTTGTTAACTAAGATCCAGAACCCTGTTCCATCACTGCAAGGTTGCATCCTTGTGCCTGTTTTACAAGTAATTTATGGAATGTGCTCTGAGGAACTCATTGTATATGCGACCATTCCCACACTGGTAAGGAAGTAAGAACCATAGAGTCAATTGAGAGATAAAGAATTTCATCTATCAGGATCATCATGTGTCTACAGAGACTATAAGTTCACAGATTGATGCCAATATGAGAACTGTACATACAATTATTCGCGAGCAACTGAAGATGCGGAAAATCTTCGCGAATGCACCAGTCCATAACTCAATCCTTGTCACAGACTATTTGACTAAAATTGGCATCAAGACATTTGCTCATTCTACGTACAGTGCATACCTTTATTTCTGTAACTTTTTTGTGACTCTTTAAGCTCAAGGAAAACCGCAGACTCTCGTTTCAAGACAATTAAGGAGATGGAGAACCTTGTGGCGATAACATAAGGGGACTTCCATGGAGCCTTCCAGAATTTTCGGAACGATATTACAAGTGCATTGCAGCTGGAAAAAATACTTTGGAGGGGACTTCAGTTTCATGTGTGTACTACCAATAAAAGTGCTTATACAAAAAATGTGTGGAAACTTGGAAGACACCTTGTATATGCACATAAATAAAGGTTGTTGTGTTTAGTAAATAATTTGGGCATTACTCTTTCAAAAATAATACGTAAACACTTACACATGCATTTATATTGATGTCATCATAGGGTATAAATTATGTCTACAAACATACATGAACATATACGCATACATTAAAATTATATATTGAGTGATAATTTGTTTATGCATGAATTCTGTCAACACTAATACATTCAGAAAATTCGCAACGATGAATTAATTAGTTTTAGCATAAATTCCGTCAACAAAAATATATAAACATATACACAAATATAAAATATATAATAGTTGGTAAATTGATTCCGGCATGATAATATAGTCTCCGAGATGGGTATATTTGTTCATAATACAACATGATGATAGGTTGATTAGTTAAGATATGAATTATATCAAGACAAATACATAAACTTATACGTACACAGACAATTCAAAATGATATGTTTATTAGTTTTGGCATAATGCTGTGCGCGCAAATGTATAAACACGTACATATACATACCATCAATTTATTAGTTTAAGAATGAATACTGTCCATAAAAAAACACATAAATACCTATGCACAACTGCCATAATTATGAATTAACTTGTTTGTACCTGAATCATGTGCATACAAATGAACATATGCACATGTATTATGTCATAATGATGGGTCTAATACTTTAAGCGGTCATTCTTTCTACACAGATTAATAAACGTATACACATATAAAAATAATAATTCGTTGTTAATTGTATGAGCATAAATTATGTTTATACATGCATACAAATATTATAAAACATTATTGGGGGATAATTTTTGTTAGTAAAGTAAGATGCGTTGTTGCTGGACGAAAAGATTAAGCATTATATTTCCTCCTCTTATTTTTCTAGTCATTTTGAGCATTTAATTTGAGATTTCTATTAGATTTATATGCATAACACATCCACAACGAAATATACGGAGTCACTCGAAGTGAAATATACGATTTTATCTTGGAACTAAAAAATATGCGTATCATTAACACCAAAAATAAAATCTAGCGCCGCTAGAGAAAGAGAGAGAAAGAGAAATAGATAAAAGATAACGACACCAAGTTTTTAAAAATTGTTTTAAAGAGCGATATGTATATATATATATATATATATATATATATATATATATATATATATATATGTTTATAAATTCGAACGTATATTTAAACAAGAATATTGAATATAATCTATGAAATTTTCCTTATTTACTTCTATTATAAAATTATGTACATAACGACTAATTCTTATCTAACATTGTTATAAGGATTTATGTAAAAGTCATTAAAATGCGCATACACACATATCTTTATATATCTTTATACATATAAATATATATATATATATATAAAGATATATACACATATATATATGTATATATCTTTATATATGTATAAATATATATAAAGATGTGTGTGTGTATATATATATATATATATATATATATATAGAGAGAGAGAGAGAGAGACAGAGAGAGAGAGAGATGTAAATGATTGTATTGTTAATATGAATCGGGAATAGGAAAATCGAGATTTTCGGATTTTGAGTCGGTATCGTCATCGAGAAAAAAAATTTGATGTTAAAACACGATATTTTTGTATCATTTTTCGCCTTGTTTTAAATAATTGACACTTTTTGAATGTTGCCTATATTTCTGGAATTTATTTAGAGTATTTTTTGCACTGCTGAATCAATAAATAGTATAGGTTTTTCTCCGCTAGGTTAAGGTTTTGTGCTTAGCTGATTTGAGATCTAAATCAGATTTTGTAACAAACCCGATGAATTTTTTGTGCAATATGTAGCTGTTTTTGTAAACATATTTTAATAATATTTTAAGAGAAAAAACAAACGTTTTGTCAACACTATATATTGATTATGTGATAAAAACCTCGATTACTGTAAACCGAATATTTGACATTGATAAATTAAATACACGTAAATTGCATGTTGCTTCACCATTGGTCAAACCTTACACTCCTAGAATACTTAGCGTCTCCATCTCGTTCAGGTTCTGATGGAATCACTCCCCCATGATAATCACTCATTGAACTCAGGTCTTAAGAAAACCTATCACAATGTGAAAATAGATAGTGCAGTTTGAGGTACCGGTTGCAGCCTAGATTTCTGAAAGCCGTGAGCATATTATTAACAAGTTCTGTGTAGTTTCTGGCCATATTTTTGCACAAAAAATGCCAAAATAGCATTTCCCCCTTCTAGTTTCACTTCGTACATAGAGTTTTCGGATTCTGGATTTTAGAATGAGATGATGGATCTGAGAATCGTCAAAGATGCCAGCTTCTAACTTCCTCATGATTAACCAAGGAAAAGCCTTACTCAAGCAAGTGAAGCATGTGCAACGTTTGAAGGAGTATTCTGTCCTTGTTCATTGGACGCCCGTAGGTTATTTTTCTGTTATTGCAATGCATCAAGACGCCAGCACAGGCCAATGTTGCTTGGTGTATATTGAGTACCAAATTTTGCAAGATTTCGAAGTAGTATGACTTAAAATAGAACCCTTTTTGAAACAATTCCCCATAACTATCAGAGTTGAATACTTATTTTTATGTAAAATAATTATTTCCAATCAAAACAATCATTCGACAGATCACACACTTCTTCTAAAATGCTCCTCACACGTGCATATATTTGAATAAAAACGTAAAACATGGCATGTGGGTATGGCTTAAAAACTTGAAGTGATTGAATTTAACTAATGTTGTTTCTTGATTCAAGCGCTTCGGACACGTCCTAAATGAGCTGAAAAATGCAGACAACAGATTTGTTTTTGACCAGTCTTATTAATCCACTCTATACTAATTAATATTTAGTTTCCGAAAGTATATGTAAATATTACACGGTTATTTACTGTAATCAACCTTAGAAACAAACAAATCTTTAGAAAAATAATTTGAGATTTAAATCAGTAATTATAACAGAATTGGGAATTTAGAACAGAATCAGTAATAGAATCGCTAACGTGTATATATATATATATATATATATATATATATATATATATATATATATATATATATATATATATATTTATTTACCAGTGGTGAAAAAAAAAAAAAAAAACGGACTAAAGTGCTCAATGTGTAGTCAGAGCAGTATATAGGAAATTTATTACTGTGAGTCCAGAATGAGTTTACAAATTGTTTCAACTAGAGGAAAATCCTCAAAGAGAGGAAAAATCCAACTAGCATCATCTATGAATTCTGATGATGCTAGTTGGATTTTTCCTCTCTTTGAGGATTTTCCTCTAGTTGAAACAATTTGTAAACTCATTCTGGACTCACAGTAATAAATTTCCTATATATATATATATATATATATATATATATATATATATATATATATATATATATATATACAGGATGCCCCAAAAGGATTTTAAATTTGATTAACTTCCTCAATACTTAGTTATGCTTACAATGTTCAAATTCAGGTAGATAGGCCTCTCGGTGATTTCTTGAGATACAAGAAGCTATCATAGTCTACTCATTCTAATTTTATTTACACAACTTAATCTAGATTATGTTTTTACATGGTCTACTTTTAGTCATGAAAAATGATGTTACTCAAATGCCCACCATTTTCATTTTCACACTCTGGTGCTCTCTACATGGAATTGTCCATTGTCATTGGCTGAAACTCTTGCACCAATTGAATTTTATATGGAAATTTGCCGTCTTCATGAAGCATTCTGTGAAGAGATGATCGAGAGACCCCAATTGGACGATGTCCTTCTTGCTGATAGGGATAGCTACTCGCCCACACTCTCTGCTAATCTCTGACGATACTCATCACTTCTCGACGTAAGAAGTCTACCATATTTGGGGAGGTCACATACAGACCTTTGCTCATGAAATCGAGCCACCATAGCGTTTATTGCATTGGCTATAGGAGCTTCAACCAGAACTTGCTCCCATACTTACGAAACTGTTTAAGCGTTCCCTTAAGGAGAAGTGCTTTCCGACTCCCTGGAAAACGTCATCAGTATGCACTGTATTTAAGAATTCAGGTGATAAATCATCTCCCTCTCAGTACAGACCAATAAGTCTTCTGTCTGTTATGAGTAAGTTGCTGGAATCCATATTAAATAGAGAAATAGTAAACCACCGCAGCAGAAACAATCTTCTTAGTGACATACAATATGGTTTCCGTTCTGCAAGATCTACCGCTATGTGCTAACGGTTATATCTCACATGATTAGTGAATCTCTTGACAAAGGCTTTCTTTCTAGGGCAATTGCTCTTGACATATCAAAGGCCTTCGACAAGGTATGGCATAAGGGCCTACTTCACAAGATTCCCAGCTACGGATAACTGGAAATGTTTTTTCAGTCATTAAATCATTTCTCTCCGATAGGCTCATGAGAGTAGTGGTCGATGGACCAAAAAACAGAGGCCTGCAGTATTAATGCTGGAGTCCCTCAAGGGTCAATCCTGGGCTCAACTCTCTTCCTGATCTACATCAATGACCTCCCTAAACACATACTAAAATCATTCGTCGACCAACTACGGCAACACATCAAAGGCTGTAAATGACAAAGTTCTCTCTGATTCTCTCGTCTCTGATCTCGAGCGCATGGTTCAGTGGGGGGAAGACGTGGCTGGTTACTTTTAATGCATCTAAAACCAAACTCCTATCTTTAAATCATCAACGCTCTGATCCCCACCTGGCATCAATTGAAATGGATGACTCTCGTCTAGGAGAAGCCCCGTGTTTTGACAAGCTTCTGGGTTTGTCCTTTACTCCTGATCTGAAATGGAACACGTACATCAAGTCTGTTGCTAAGGTCGCTGGAAAGATGGTGGGATCCTTCTACCGCTCCAGAAGATATCTCACTACTGATGCAATTCTCTATCTATATAAAAGCCAAGTACGTCCAAGGATGGAATACTGCTGCCATATCTGGGCAGGAGCTGCCTAAAATGCCTATCCTGCCTTGACAGAATACAAAATAGACTTCGTTGCTTAGTGGGGGATGCCCTTTTCTCTACCCTGCAACCTCTCTCCCACAGAAGAGACGTTGCGAGTATATCCTAGTTTTATCGCTATTTCCATGGCAGGTGCTCGTCTGAACTCCAATCTCTGGTCCCCCTCGCCAATCTTTCACGAAAAACACCCGTCTAGCTGAATCCACTGTGAAAATTTTCCCCCTCTCTTTATCTGTGCCTAAATCAAAACGTGGATTCCATGAACAACGCTTCTTTCTTAGAACTTCACGCCTGTGGAACTCTGTTCCGTCTGCCTGCTTCCCACCTGACTACAACTTGGATGTCTTCAAGTCCAACGTAAACAAATTCCCAATTAACCGCCCCCTTAATTAAACACTTCATCAACTCTCCACACTAACGTACTGTACTTTCAATAACCCTTATCTCTGAGTGGCTTCCGGGCCTTGCTAAGTTGTGAACACTGTGTAAAAAAAGAAGAATTTCTTATGTTGAAGTTTCGTCGAGATTCTTTTTGAGTTTCTAATATTGCTCGTTAAATTATAAAAAGGTATAACATAATTTAAAAATACACTATATAGCCATATGTACACATGCTTCAGAAAAGTATTCATTGATACGATTATATCAGAGTAAATTGGCATTGATTTCCTCATCAGCGTATAAACTTGATGAATTACAACTCAGATAAAATTTATTCACTATTTGTGTAAACATAATCGAATCATATTTTTCCCGTCAATTTTGACAGATGATGTGCATTCCTAAAACATAATGAAAACAAATACATTTGTTATGTTAATTAATCGGACTATTATTCTCATCTTGTGTGTTATTAGTGCAACGGTTCTTTCGCTGCAACCTGCGACCTTCTTCGGGTGTTAAGAACATGCTTCTTTTCCTACAAAGGAAAAAAGATAGTTGGCTCTGCATTACAAGGATACGAATCATTTGTTTGAGGGTGGATCCGTAGATCATAAAGAAAGTTCACTCATCACGGATCACTCAGACATTTGTTAATCAACATAACCCGAGTATTCACATCTCATCTAAAAAATTCAGAATTGCATCAAAACCAATACAGTTTCTCTTCTAATGTATACAACTTCTAATTATTGTTTTAGACATATAAAATGAAAAGATAAATATTTTAAATATGAAACACAGAAACGTTAAAGACGTATAACATTATACATCGCCCATAGTATTTATTTAGAATAATGCTTGATCAAAAAAGAAAAAAAGAAATAAAACTATTCATGATGTAAGTCAAACCACGAAGCTGTCATATTCCAAAAGATCACGTAAATTGATGAAGTAGTTTTTGTAATAAAGAAATCAGATTTTATGAGACAGAGAGGAGGAAACGAGGAGTCGAAATTTTGTTTTATAATTTAAAGGCGACAACTTAATTCGATTACCGAGATTTTGTTTGTATGCAAAATAATCAGAACTTTTTAATGTCTTAAACTCATAAAATTCGATTTTATTAATTAAAAATATACTTGATCAATTTACTTGATTTATAGAAAATGATATCTTTGTTTTGTGAAATAAAAATAAAGATTTTTCTATACTATTATTTTTTAATCAAGTGTGATTCAAAATAAGCACGTTGCTCATAACTTACGCAGATAAAAACACATAACGTAAATAATAGATAAGACTTAGGTTTGATATAAAAATGGCATGTGCATATAAAATCGAGTATTTTTAAGATATATAAACTATAAATTCAAGGGAGATAATTCATAGACTAGACGTTTCTCATTCTAACAAGATAATAAAATGCAACTGAGGTAATATTTACCATTGGTTTTATTACAGCATATACTATACCGTTTATATCTCTATATGTGACATTTATATAAACTGGATTTCCTTTATATTTCTACGTATGTTATTAAGATATTTTTTTCTTTTTGTACATCTGCATTAATTTCGAAATCGCATATTTATCGATGAACAATCCAATCAAATAAATGCGTCTTAGGTGTATTATTATATGTTTAAATATTCCCCGTTAGTAACAATGGGTGTGTTCTCAACATTTATACACAATTTTAGAGAGAGCTTAAAATGTACTTAGCAGACAATAACCTATTATCTGGTGTGTACTTCAATGATCCCCTCCTTCAAAACAGACGGCTGTTTTGGATAATTATATAGAGACAATCAGCAACTTTGTTTATATCTTGTCAACAACGAACGTCATTGCTTAATGACGGTTTATTTTAATCGCCTATTTGAGCAAGTACCGAACAAGATAAGAAACTACTTATTGAAAAAATTATTAATAAGAAAGAGAAATAAGGATAATACAGAAAAATTCGGGAGGCAAACAGTTTTGAAGATAACACTGATAATCGTATAAATTACTCCTTATTGTTGGAGTCACAACAATGTTTTTATAAAACTGTTTTGTTTAATGAGTAAACTAAAATAAAGCAAAATTGTCAGGAACAATGACACTTAGGAAACGGATCTCTATTCCAGTATATGGTGTAATGGTCAAGATATGACGCAATGGCCAGTCAATGCGCTCAGTCAGTTAAACCCAAAGTTGCTGAGCAGCGCCTAGGTTCCCTACAGTTTTGGCAAATAGCAAACAGGATCCTTAACAGAAGCGTGCGTTCTATCCCAACCATCATCAATTGACCTGAGGTCATCTCGTCATCATCAGACACAGCCAAATTATTTGCCAAGAACTTTGCAGCAAATTCTACCCTACACAACGAAGGCCATCAACTCCCCGTATTTCCTCCTATAACAGAGAACACGCTATGCAACATACAAATATGTGTACGCGAGGTCGCTAAGCTAATCAAGAACCTTGATTCCAGTAAAGCAAATAGCCCTGACAGCATTCCAATTTTAGTGCTGAAAACGCTATAACCAGAACTTGCCCCCCATACTTACAAAACTTTTTAAACGTTGTCTTAATGAGAAGTGTTTCCCAACACCATGGACACCTCATCAGTATGCCCTGTATTTAAGAATTCAGGTGATAAGTCGTCCCCGTCTAGCACAGACTAATACGTCTCCTGTGTGTCATAAGTAAGTTGCTGAAATCCATATTAAATAGAGTAGTCAACCTGTTACATATAGGTTTTATTATTATTTATTGTTATTGTTCTTTGTTAAAAGTTAGTCTTATTAAGAGAGTCTTAGAGAGTCTTAGAGAGAGGTTTTTGTTGACTTAGAGAGAGATGTGTTAAGAGAGATTTATATTTATAAAAAATGTTCATACTTAGAAGTGTAGATATGAGATGTGTATGTCAAGACATTTTATAACACAGATATATAGACATATAATAACAATTTTCACTTTACCTTTTGGTAGAATCACAACATAAAGACGACGTTTATAAAAACATATGATGGGTTTATTTCTTCTCACGACCGGCCGTGTGTTTCTAATCAAGAATTCAAAGCTTCACATTTTAGTTTCTAAAGTGACCGTCTCGCTTCTAGACGTTCGAATGTCAAACTGGACTGTCGTCTGCCGTTCTCAAACTCTCGCTGAGTTTCTCCCAGTTTCTCCTTAATTCTAAAGTTTTCTAACTATATCTAGAACTTCCCACTTTCCATGACGTCATACACATGTTAAAACATGTGTCTTCTTTCACGTGTTCTGGACATGCGTGTCCAAAACGTTTTCCTTTGTTTACAAAAGGAATTTTAACCTATATTCTCAGTAACCTATATTTCCAATATGTTGAAAACATGTTTATTAAATTATCTTGTAGCTGCATTCTTTCAATTGAATTTTCATAACAGAATTGACAGTGGGCATTCTTTTCTTGACACTATTTTATCTCTAAGCTAAACAATCGTTTGTTTTACATTCCATTTTCTAATTCTCTCTCGTAATCTATTTCTAAACCTAATTTACGAGGTTCGAATTTCGTCTATTCTATTTCATTTTCATTTTCATTTTAACTAAATCTCTTTATTTTTATACTTACATGAAAAAGGGACAGCCCTTATCATGTAACAAACCACCTCAGTAGGATTAACATTCTTAGTGACATACAATATGGTTTCCGTTTGCTAGATCTACATCAGATGTGCTAACGTTTATATCTCATAGGACTAGTGAATCTCTCGACAAAGACATCGTCTCTAGAGCGCTTGCTCTTAACATATCAAAAGTCTTCGATAAAGTGTGGCATAAAGGTCTACTTCACAAGATTTCCAGTTACGGCATAACTAGAAATGTTTTCTCGATCATTAAGTCATTTCTTTCTGATAGGCTCATAAGAGTAGTGGTTGATGGGCAGAAATCAGAGGCCCTCGGTATTAATGCTGGAGTCCCTCAGGGGTCCATCCTGGGCTCAACTCTCTTCCTGATCTACATCAATGACCTCCCAAAACACATACTTAAATCATTCGTTGACATCTATGCTGATGACAATACCATCTATGACAACATATCAAAGGCAGTAAATGACAAAGTTCTCTCTAATTTTCTCTCCTCTGATCTTGTGCGCGTAGTACACTTGGGGAAGACGTGGCTGGTTACTTTTAACGCATCTAAAACCAAGCTCCTATCTTTACATCATCAACGCTCTGATCCCCATCTGGAATCAATTGAAATGGATGGCTCTCGACTAGGAGAAGCTCCATGCTTTGATAAGCTTCTGGACTTGACCGTTACTCCTAACCTGAAATGGAATACGTACATCAAGTCTATTTCCAAGGTCGCTGGAAAAATGGTAGGATCCTTCTACCGCTCCAGAAGATATCTCACTGCTGATGCTATTCTCTATCTATATAAAAGTCAAGTACGTCCAAAGATGGAGTACTACTCCCACATCCGTGCAGGAGCTGCTAAAAACACTCCATCCTGCCTGGACAGAGTACAAAATAGGCTTAGTAGTTTAGTGGAGGATGCCCTTTTCTTGTACGTGTAACCTCTCTCTCACAGGAGAGACGTTCCGAACCTGTCTTTGTTTTATCGTTATTTCCATGGCAGGTGCTCGTCTGTGCTCCAATCCCTGGCCCCCTCGCCGATCTTTCACGAAAAACACCCGTCTAGCTGAAACCACTGTCAAAGATTTTCCCCACTCTTTATCTGTGCCAAAACCAAAACGTGGATTCCATGAACAAAACATCTTTCTTAGAAGTGCACGCCTGTGGAACTCTCTTCCCTTTGCCTGTTTCCCACCTGACGACAACTTGGATTTCTTCAAGTCCAACATAAACAAATTCCTGATGAACCGCCCCTTAACTTTATCAAATCTCAATATTAACGTACTGCACACGCAATAACCCTTATCCCCGAGTGGCTTCCGGACCTTGATAAGTGGTGAACACCTTGTAAAAAAAATATATATATATATATATACGTCCTTGGGGAAGAAACTTTTAACCTGCAAAAACAAAAAAAATGGGCAGCCATGTCGGTGACACTGGTTGAGGCTACACTTATTAATAAACTAACTTCTTTGCAAAGGAGGTAGGCAAAATTTAAGATAGTGATAATCCTATATTTGCTCAGAACAACCAACATACCGAAAAGAATCATTTGAATAATAGCATATACTTTGGTGATTTTGGTAGAAACGTTAAACCCCCAACTGATGATAAATTTTATGTATCCTTTTTTTCTGTAATTCTACCGGCGGTGACTCATACTAGTGAGAACACAACCAAATAAACATTTCAGCGTTAGATATGCGTTAATAATAAAATAACTATATTAATTTAAAACGCTGTTTAGAAAGGATACGAGTGAGAAAAGTGTTCGTTATTTCGGTGTTACATTTTTTTCCTGATAATCAATTTTTCATATACAATTTCAATATCATTATCTGTATATGCTTTAATACATTTATATTTTCTTATCAAGATGGTGGCGAGTACGCGGCTATGCCACATTATATCTTCTCATTTTCTTAATTTACATGCTTTCAGAAACAGCAATCAAATCCCCAGTCCTATTACTGTAGAAACTACTACCGGTATAAAAGAAGACTTCAGAAGTAATAAAGTGGATGATCTTAAAGAAAGATTTAAGGACAATTGATAAAAACTTACTTCGTCCTATTTGATGACAGCTGACGAAACATTGTAAAACAATAGACCCAATTGACTGCAAGAATAATTTTTAGAAAATACAAAGACAGCTAGGGGAGAGATTTACAGTGACACAAGGATATAGACTGGGTATGTGAGAAACAGCACCCGTGGGAAGAATACAGGTTTTATTTCTATTTTCTTACGAATTATCAGTGAATAAAAACCTCAAAACATTTCCGATGAATTACGTTCGAAGACAACTGTACTCTTGTGGAAAAAAGATAGCCAGACTGACTGTGACAACTTCGCCCCCTTTAACTTATTTCTCTAACAATGAAACTCATTAAACACATTATTGACCGATGCAACCGGCAGATAACCGAACACAGGGATGATCAAACTGTGAAGAATTTTGTCTATGTTGACGCAAGACACATGCATGATTACTTATTAAAAAAAAATATCACGAGCATACAATCAAACAATGTGACTGTTTTTGTTATCTCAAGAAGACTTTAAGACCGAGTACGTATAAATCCCTATATTGTATGCTTTACATTTTACTAGGGAGTTACTTAAGCGTTGGCCAATTGTATTAGATTTTGTATGAATAGCAAATTGCAAGAGGTCGCGTGCGCCGAGCTGCAAGAATTTACCTGACTTCAGTAATACTGTGCCTACTCTACAAAGGTTAAGCTAATCATCTTACTCTGGGTCTGAAAAAAAAAAAGAAATATGGTTACTTCTCGATGCAGACGACGGCATTAAAGCCTCAGCAGAAAAATTATTTTCAACATCCCATGAAGATGTATCTGATTGTTTTAGATGAGGATAGGTTATTCGTATTATTTAGATTCATCAGACCACTGTTCTAATCTTCAGAATAATTTTCACAACGTTGCGTTTGATGTAATGCTCGACCTTCTTCAGGTGTATATTGTTGAACTCAGGAATGTTTCCTTCGAACTCGGGAGTTTGGACAAAATTTCAAACAGATCCCTTTATTTACTTCACGGGAGTAACGTGCTCATGTTCCGTCAGCCATGACTGGATAGAAGGCCTAAGTAATTCGTAATTGTATTTTTCGATCGCCCACACTGAGGATTGAACCTTCAATCTTCAGCAGAATATCACTTTTTACCATTGATTTTTCCACATACTCTAACTACTACGCCACGGCGGACAATTCTTTTACGAATTTTAGGAGCCTTAAACCTATTTTTATTTCCATTTGGAAATATCAATATTTATTACTAATTATTATTATATATTAGTCTATCTCTCTCTTAATATATATATATATATATATATATATATGTGTGTGTGTGTGTGTGTGTATGTGTGTGTGGTGTGTGTATGATTTTACTTATTACTTGTATATATTATCTTTTGTCTATAAATACTGGTCCCAATATAGTATTAAATACTCCTGATCCACCTGGAGAAGGTTGGAGGTTATATCGACCGAAACGTTGTGAATACCACACCCAAGAGGAGAACAGTAGTCCAGTGAATCCAAATAATACGAATCCGATGAAGATGTCGAGCGATGGTCTTGCATACTTTTTTCTGTGATTTAGCATCAATACAAATAATATTTAACAAATAACGAAAGGATAATGATTCTATTCCTCTTGACAAGACGGTTCTTTTTTGAACAGATGTCTTCACGTATCTTGAGTCGAGAATAATTACTGAGCGAAGCCTGAACACTGAGGTCATAGCACGCATAAAAAATTGCGTAAATTTGACAACCACAAATAAAATGGTGCGCAATTAAAGATCAGTTACCAACTGAAAAAAATCATCGCCGAGTTATCTGACCTGTCGTAATTTATAGAGCTGAATGTTATTAGTTACATAGAAACTGGAAAACACTCTTAGTTTCATGGAGACGAAGATGCTGTGTTCTTTGTTTTTCTTTATCAGGACTTGGCTTGCATAACAGCATTTGATGGTGATAGTGAATGTCACTTATTGTCGACGATCTCCGTGAATCTTGACTAAGATAGTACGGTTATATCGTGCTTGTTTCGTTAAAGTAGCATACAAGTCAATTTGCAAGCGAAAAAGGGACGGAAAATCTAATATCGGCTTAATACGCTTTCGCCGAACTTAATAATCGCTAATGTGCACTCCAAACGGACGCATAGACGAAGGGAATTGAGCGAGTATCTATGTGTATATACTATATCCATGCTATCTATACAAATATAATTAAGAACTATAAGAACTAATTTATGAAACCACATAATGAAAACGATATTGATAAAACACTCACACATACATTTGTATGTTTATATATATATATATATATATATATATATATATATATATATACATACTAGCAGGGGTTACCCGGCGTTGCCTGGGTGATCGGCCCCCTTCCCACTCCGAGGGGTAACAAAAAAAGTCACCCCTCTGGATTTACATGCTTGGTGCCGGCCTCCCCCCTTCAGGGAGAGATAATCCCCAACCCCACCTTCAGGGAGGAGGGTGCCTGGAAGCTTCTCCAACCCCTCCCCCAAGAAAAAAGTCACCTCTTCCTGGCATCTTCGCCCCCCACCCTTGGGGGGGACACCGGCTCCCTCCTTTGGGGGGAGAAACTGCCAAGATCCCCCCTTTCGGGTGAGAAAATGCCAGGCTTCCCCTTTTGGTGGGGGGATGGTGGCGTGGCCTTCGTTATAAAGATGGCCGGCCAGCTGAAAAAATGACGTCATCGCCGAGGTCCCAACAAGCAAGATATGTGGAACTCTTAGACTGTCAATAATGAACAGTAATTTTTACAGACAGCGTTACAAAACTTCAAAATTGGATTGAAATAAAGAACACGATGATTTATACTGAAACTCATCTAATATTAATAATAAAAAAATAATAAAAAAACACAAGTTGTTTGTTTAAGTATTATAAGCAATTGATTATTTCGTTGTATTATAGATTTTAAATATTAGAATGCGTTCTTTAATTACTTATAAATTACATTTTAAAAAAGTGAAGGAACACGATTCGATTTGTAGTAAACTTGAAGTTTATTTAATATAATTAAATGAAAATTATGCATGTAAGATTATGAATATTTGAAGCAGAACACAAGCAAAACATGTGATATGAGTTAAGACAATAAACAATATTAAAATTAAACTATTTTTTTAATCAAAACTAATTTTTTTAAAATCAAAATGAATGTTTTTTTAATCGAAATGAACAATATTTTTTTTAAATCAAAATGAATATTTTTTAAATCAAAATGAACAACAATATTTTTAAATACACATGAACCACAATATTTTTTCAAAATCAAAAACAATATTTACTCCACACATAGATTCGAGAAAGTTGTCAAAAAACAAATATATAACAAATAAATGTTATCAAAGGCAAGATAAGTTACTTTTCTACCAAACTGGATATATTTTTCGTATTTTTATTCTATGTAACATGTTTATTCAGCTAGAAAACCATGCAGTGTTTACCGATGTATTGGAAAATTCAAGATGGCGTCTGACTCCCTCTTTAACACGGTAAGTTTGGGGAAAGGTGTTATAAATAAAAAACTGGATAAAATATTGTTAAAATCTCGCTCAATATATGTTACCGTAGCATAGCTTGACATATATTCGGCGGGTTTTTAATAGTATTTTTTCTAGTTTTTTATTTATAACACCTTTTCCCATACTTACCGTGTTAAAGAGGGAGTCAGACGCCATCTTGAATTTTCCAATACATCGGTAAACACTCTATGTTTTTCGAGCTGAATAAACATGTTACATTGAATAAAAACACGAAAAATATATCCAGTTTGGTAGAAAAGTAACTTATCTTGCCTTTGATAATATTTATTTGTTATATATTTGTTTTTTGACAACTTTTTCGAATCTATGTGTACAGTAATACAAACCCGAAATGAACTTAAGACCACGAGTGAACGCGCGTTTTTTAAAGTTTAGTTTCATATATATATATATATATATATATATATATATATATATATATATATATATATATATATATATATAAAAATAAGTATTTTTAAATTTTATCTTTCTAGCTTTAAAAAAAGTTTTAAAATTTTATCAGCCGGCATAATTTATTTTTAAATATTGAAAAATTTCAGGAAAATTAATTTTTGCTAGATTTTTTAAACATGTGTGTCAACAGCTTAAAAAATCGTCTCTTCAAAAGAACGTGTGTGTGTGCGTGTGTGCGCGTGTGCTGGGTAGGACAGCGTTTGTTTTCGTGTTGTGTGTACGTGTGTGCGGCTAGCTCCAGAATGGCGGACGTGGTGTCGGAGGTTGGATTGTTATGGCTGCTGTAAGTTTCGTAATTTTGTAATTTGTAAATGGCAAGTTAGAAAAAAAATAAACCCTTCCAAGATGGACAATACATCAGGCCATAATATTTTATGGTAATTTAAGAGCGTACCGACCCTAAGTTTTTTTAGGAGATGTGATTATTGGATTAACCAATCAGAAATCGTCTGTGGCACACGCGTCTCTGTTTATATATATATATATATATATATATATATATATATATATATATATATATATATATATATATATATACATATATATATATCCCCGATCCCCAAAATAATGATTTCACCCTCCTCACACTTCACAAAATCGCATTGGCTTACAACTAAGTATTCGTTTCTTTCAGAATGACGAAGCCACATCCAAAAAAGAACGCTCCGGAGATTAAAACAAACACAGCTTCCCTCATTAGATTACACAATTATTTCATATTAAATACTCCGATTTAAAACTTATTAAGACATCGAAACATGTTCATAAGCCAACAGTGCTTTTATTTACACATTATATATACCGTACAGTTTAGCATTTCGTGCACATCTACGATAGCGTGATGCATACTTTGTGCTTAGCCACAACGTACATAATGTTTTCACACACAGGCTGATAGCCAATATCTCTTCTTCATTTTCTAAAAGCTCGATTAAGTATTATAAGACCCTTATAAAAAAAGACAACTGTTTAGATAATTTTTGCGGTACAGACCCGGCATTTGTGTGATTTAGAATCCTTTACACTGCCTAACCGATGTAGAATTTGCAAATGATGGTGTTATGGAATATATAGAACCGTCACGTAAAACATCCACATTTAGAAAAAAAAAACTTAAAAGAAAAATCATTTTGTTCACCCCTCCCCTTTTAATTAAATGGTTAAAACTAACTTGGGGAGAAAATTCATTAATCTTATTAAGCTACGTTTTACCCCAGCAACATCCTCTACAAAATATTTAACAAAAATACTATCGAATTGAGCAACAGTTTTCGCAATAACTTAGAAAATTTATAAAAAAACATAACAAAATTTTAAGCAACGACACAGAATATAATCTGGGGAATAGAATAATCAAAACATGCACTTGTATTAATAAATCCGAATGCCCCCTTAAGGAAAATTGCCTCAGAACCTCTGTAATTTATCAAGCTAATATTAGAGCCAAGGCGGACCCCTCTACTTGCAAATTTTACATCGGTCAAACAAGCAATACTTTTAAACAGAGATACACACGCCAAAACGCTCATTCATAAACCAACATTATAGAGATAAAACATCATTAGCCGCATATTACAGTGATCTAACAAGTAAAAACTTAACACCAATTGTTGACTGCCAAATCTTAAAAAAAGCAGAATCTTGCCAGTCGCTGAATTCACCTTGCTTTCTTTACTTAAATGAAAAAGTATTTATCACAAATTTTAAGATAGGTATTAACTCTTAAATAAAAAAGACACAACCTCAATAAATTGTAGGCATTACAAATCGCATCTGCTTTCTCACTTGCTAATTACTTCCCCATAATCCCAATTAAATTCGACTCCAACTCGACCCACATGAAATATCCGACGGATAAACACCTGTACATCTAAATCTCCTCAAGTTCAACATTGACTAAATCCGAAACTATACCCTCTCTGGTAAATCAACGCACGTGAAAAAGTTTTTTTAACTACACCTAACACATGCAAACAATTTTTCTACATACTTGAATACATTATATTTCCCTCAATCCATCCACTACGGAATTAATATTTGGCATATGCATGTATATTATAAGCCTGATAGCTTTTCCCCCCAAACTTGATTAAAAATATTCATCTGTAACATAAATATCGAACTAAAATTCAGGTAAGTTGTGTACGTACTGCTCACTGCCTACCTGTTTACTTTGATGCTACTAAAATGTTATAACATCTGGTACAGCTTTAACCTAAAAAAAATGAAATCCATAATTATCTAGTAACTAGAAACATACACTACAAATATTAACTATTTGTTCTCCCTTAAACCAATGGTTATATTTCCACTATAGTGTAACGCTCTAATAAAACTCTTTAAAATCGCTAAACTCAATCTTGATACATCTTTTATATACCACAATCACTAAGTGCGGCCGAAATCTAAACGCTAAATGATGCACGACACTATATACTATAGACGTAAAAAATACCCCCAAATAATATCTGTGTGCATCTACTCTCGGGAGTTATGTAATATATCAATATATTGATACGTGTATATATATAGTCTTAGACATGCACAGGATCCGTGGATATTATTATTTACAAATAATTAATATAACATTCCGTAAAGTTATATCGTTGCTAGTTAGTAGGTAATAACTAGAATGAATTCCCAATAACCCTCCATTTTTAGGAGCCCAAGAAATAGTCAATAGATCCAGGTAAATCCAAAACCTTTTTGAAGAGACAATAGAAATACAAAGATAAAACAGATAATGAAATAATTAAGAATACACTTGCTCATATAAGTCTTGGACTGGAAGCGGGCAGTAGACAGGCGAATCACACACTCGTTTAAGTTAACATCTACATACGCTTTGGCCTTAAAATCTTACTCCTGAACCCCTCACCCCAAAAACTCTATTCTCTAACACCAACATAAAATAAATGAATAAATGGGTAAATAAGTAAATAAACAAATAGGAATAAATAAATAACTTAATCGCACCCAATCAACCCTGTTCTCCGCACAGCTGAACTTCAGGCCCCTGATTGCACTTCATATCAACCCAGGCAACGCGGGGTACCCATGGTAGTATATATATATATACACACACATATATATATATATATATATATATATATATATATATATATATATATGACACTAAGTTGCGACACGCTTAACAAAAGTAAGAATGAAACTAATTCATCATAATTTTTACTTTTAATGACGACTACAAATCAGGGTATTAATCACATATAAACATTATTTGACACTCCATAAAACTTGAAATTTGATGAATCCATCGCGAAATAATAAAATTTTAAAAATGACGAAAACAGCAAATTATTAATACATACAACAAAAAAGCCAAATAAACATTATAAATATACGAATAATCTTGGGAGCCTAAGCCATATAGACATCACCCATTGCAAAATGTTTGTTCAATAATAACTCAAATTAAATAAAGCCGTAAAATATTAGATTTGACTTAAAATCTGAGAAACAATAGATCTATAAATGCAGAAAAAATGTAAGGATTAAGCAGAAAACGCCTAAACCAATAAACTTCCGGATTCTAGCTGCGACCCTAGCTGAAAAAAAATTAGTTGTTAATAACAATTCCGTAATTATTCGTTCCATACCTATTTTATATATATATATATATATATATATATATATATATATATATATATATATATATATATATAAAGTAAGGAATGAGAATTTAAAGTATAAAAACATTTTTGGACTCACCAAATTAATAAGAAAGGTTTTTGAAAGTGTACGTACAAATAATCTAGAGATAAAAAGGACCACAAATGGTAGAATAGCGAATACATAAAAAAGCGTTATTAGATAAATACTTACTCTTGTCCCACTAAACCCTGTAGACCATTTAATACCTTGGTTGGTTATTTTCATAAAAGATTGCATATCTATCAATGGTATTTATTAAAAGCATACGCATATATATATATATATATATATATATATATATATATATATATATATATATATATATATATATATATATGATTAGTTTTTTTTGGAAAAAGAATTCCAGCAGAGTGCTCAATTAAAAGGAAAATCCAAATTTTAAGTGCGTATTTATATTTTGTGTACAGAAAGTTGTTAGTTGAAACAGATCATTGGTACCGTCGGTTTCAAGCCCGATAATAAGGCATGTTTAAAGTATCCTTATCAAGCTCTCTTCAGCCAATATTCTCAACTAACAACTTTCTGTACACAATATATATATATATATATATATATATTTATATATATATATATATATATATATATATATATATATATATATATATACTTTCAATGTGTCTTTACAGAAGCAGCAATGTGTTGCTACAAAGTCATGGAAATTTTTCGGTCTTCTATTATTCAGTACCTGGTGACCTCTTTAGGCAACAACGCTTATATTCAAAAGCGGAATTCAGAATTACTTCTTAGATTAAGCTTTTTTGAACATAAGCTTTGTTGCCTGAAGAGGTCTCTAGTTACTAAATACTAGAAGACCGAAACATGGTCATGACTGTTTAGCAACACACCACTGCTTATGTAAAGACAAATTGAAAGTGTAACTTGCTCTACCTCGGTGTTGAGTACTCTTTTAGTAACCTCGTTATATTTCACTGTTTACCTTCGAATAATGTCAACCTCAAATTATATATATATATATATATATATATATGTGTGTGTGTGTATGTGTGTGTGCGTGTGTCTATGTGTGTGTATGTGTGTGTGTAACTTTTTATAAGTGGAGGGTTTAGAGGTACCGTTTACAGGGTTAATATTTGATATTTTCCGACGTTCTTCTTAAATGTCTATATTTTCTGATTTAAGTGTTTCTGTTTCTTTTCCGTGTTCCTTTTTTTGTCCAAGTATTTCAAGTTGTTAATGATAACAGGCCTGCAAGTAAATCTTTTTAAAAAAAATTTCCAAAAAGAATGTGTTTATTTCTGTCACCTTGTTAAGCTGAAAGACTTAAACTTTATACGCTGTTTACACAAAAAATGCTGACATGGATTTAAAACGTACAATCATTTCCTTTCACGTCAAGTCATGGTTTAGATGCAGCTACATATTTTTCTAAGCACAATTCTATTGTATTATATATTTACTAGTGGAACCTGTTGAAATTCAACAGGGGACTAATTCATATGTAATATTTTGATGTTGAGTCTGTAGATGCCCAGTGTCAATGGAGACGTTCTGATAGCATTGTGTTTTTTTTTTTGTAAAACTGCAAAAGTATTTATCTAAGCTAGCACGAACGGCCGGAAAATCTCGGCCGTGAAGTACCCTTAATATGATATTTTAATTCGTGCGGATTTCGTATATATTAAGATAGAGTTAATGTTCTATCGATTTTTATATTCTATAAAGTTTCGATTTAAAAAAAAATTATATATCCATATATCTTGGGTACATTATCTTGAATCGAAACGTAAATAAAATCTTATGATATATATATATATATATATATATATATATATATATACATATAATATATATATATACATATACATATATATATATACATATATATATATAAATAACTTGAGTTCCTTCAACCATAATAGAAACTGAAACCAAAACTTATAAAGAATCCTTGATAAAACTATTAATAAAAATTACATTACTGAAGTGCCATCTGTTATAATCGAAACCGAAACCAAAACCTTTAAAGAATTCTTGATAAAATTATTCATGACAAGAAATAGAAATACAATTAAACGATCCTTATACAAGCATGAAACAGAAAATAACATACACGCTCTCGTATTTATATAAATATAAACGTTTTATATAGATAATAGTTTTAACAACAAGTCCTTTTATTTTCTAAGCTTCATCTTAACCATATTACTTTTCATGCTCGCATTTTTCTATGTAATCCATTATTTTTCAAGGCTTTGCATTGAAATATAATTTTTTCTCTGTTTCACTTCTTGTTTGTGAGATATTAGGCACAGTACAGTTGAGCGACAGATCTGGATAGCGGTGAATTATTAGCGACATTTTTTAATGTCTTGTTACATCACTATCTCTGCCATTCCCAGCCAATTTAAGGTAGCGTAACAGATTTGGTCGCTATAGTAACCAACAGCTCATCCAAAAAAATACCGTTGCTACATTTCTTACACATTCTGAGAAAGACGGTAATTTTATTATAACTTTTGTTTTACTGAACGAAAATTTGATATTTTATTCAAAATATAGCTGCGAATGTGGCCTATTAACTGTAAAAAATTGCTTGAAAATTGGTCGCAAAGTGAGTGAGCGGTGAAGATTTATAGTAGTCCTTAATGAGTAAAGCTAACATAACCATATATTCAAAAAGTACCGTATTTAAATTATATATATATATATATATATATATATATATATATATATATATATATATATATATATATATCTATTATAAAGAAGCAATTCAGTTATTTCTTTTTCTACTGCAACGAAATAGAAAATATTTTCTTTACAATTGGTATCGTAATGTCTTTTATTGCTTAATAATAAACTAAAGCAATCATAACAAACATGTAATACAGGTTAATAATGTTGTTTTTCCTTTATACTTATGAAATAAACCTCCCTAAAAATATTACTATATAACGAGTCAAAAAACTAAGAAATGAAATACGCCTCCCCCCCAAAAAAAAACCGATAAACACAATTTTCTACAAGTAAAGAATTAAGATGAGAAAGACCCTAAAAAGGCGCGTTTTCACACTTGACAGACGACATTTAATTTTAACGAAATGGATTACTTCAGAAGTGAAAACAACTGATAATCCTCATTATATACAAACCTAGAGGGAAAGATGTTTCTGTTAAAACACATCTTCTTTTGTTCGCTTGCTTCAATTTTATAATAACATTCATTAATGTGTTTTTTATCTTCATTCCTGTGTGTATTTTCTTATTTCGATTTCAATGTTTTTATTTGCAATGCAGTATTTTATTTGGGCGTTGCTTTGGTCTACTTTTTATAGCTTTTTATTAAAGTTTAATTTGAGGTTTAATTTCGTCATTTTGAGCTTATATTTATAATTTAAACACTTATAATGTCAAGTCAAATTTATTAATTGAAATTGATTTATTCATTAAAGCTTTTGATAATGTAGAATTTAAATTCATCATTATCTGATTTTTATTTCTAAGTAAATTTAAGATTTTCAAGTCAAATTCTAATTTTATTTATTAGAATCTTTATCAAACTAAATATAGAAAAATGAAAATTTTTATTTGAAGTTTAATTTTACTTATTTTAATTGTAATTTAACCTTTAAACTTTTAAAGGTTAAGTAAAACTAATAATTTTAAATTAATCACTTTTGTTTAGGCTATTTTAGTTGAAGCTCAACGTGTTGAAAACTCAAAATCAATCTGCTAAATTGAAGGGTGAACGATATATTAAACAAGTTAGAGGCATATTTGTTTGAACGATTATTATTCTTTATATAAAAGGAATATTCTGCAAATCTCGTCAATATTTCTAAGATGAGTCCTCTTTCCGCAGGTTAAATTATCGGCGTGATTGTTTACATTAATTCAATATAACATTCCCTTAAGAATGATTCAATATTTGTCATCGTTTAGCATCCATGAAAAATAAAACGTATTTAATCGTTTTCTATTATTGCCCGGCAAATCAAATCTGGCTTAAAAAAAACGATTGCTTTATTTCGTATGGTCAGCAACATTGTACAGATTATTGAACTTACAATGACAAGGAGAGAGAAATAGGGAGAGATTAAGAGAGAGAAGGGTTATATGCATATGGTTACTTTCTGCAGCTAAATTTGAGATGGTTTCGGCCATTATTTTGATTACATTGAGATAATTCACATACACAAACGCACGTATATGTGTAATATTTAAATTAATATCATCAATTTTATACTAAAAATCTGGTTTTATGTTTATGAAATCATCACTGAAGGAATTACTAATTACTTTAAGTCAGAAAATTCGATACCAGTCACGAAAAGCAACCTTGTCTTTACGGCTAAGACTTTTTCTCCAGGCCAACAGCAATTCACAAATAAAAGGAAGTAAATATGTATTATGAAGCTATGTCAGCGGGATTTCACAATAAATAGTCATGAGAGTATTCAACAACCGAAAGTCGGAATGATCTGTTTTCGTTGAAGTTGACCGCTGTTTCTCAATTCCCTGGGTACGGCTCGAGTTCAATTTCTTAAATGTACTATTCATACATGCAACAACTAGTGCTTAATGCTTATTGAATCATCATAGGAAGGAAGTAGCATTTACAGTTGTTCGTGCGTCTCAAATCTCGGACCCAGTAAAAAAAATCCAACTTTGGTCTTGCAGCTATTTTTCAGCCTACGGTAATTAACCTATCAAAAAAAACTTTAAAAATACAGCAATTTAAAAAAATAAATAAATAAACGTTAGAAACTTTAACAATAAGCAGTTAACAATTTTCAGACCTACACATTGTTTTCCTATTATATATATATATATATATATATATATATATATATATATATATATATATATATATATATGAGAGAAAGAAAGAGAGAGAGAAACACAGTTTCATTGAATACTGGTAAACAAATATACGGTAAATTATGAAGGAGTATAGCAATGCACAAAAATCGGAAATGGTTCAAGAAAGTATGAACAAAAATATAGTCCACTGAAGACAATTCCTTTGGATACCAATTTTCCAAAAATCAGTTTATTCTTTCTATGATCTAACATAATGAATCAGCTTATTGATTAATTTAATAAATCAATTTTTCCATGGCGAGGATTTTCGAAAGTTGAGCCATATCAGTTATTTATAAGAATACATATAATTAAATATTGAGCCGCTATTCTGTCCAGGTTTAAATAAATGAATCCCTGCAATGTTAAAAAACTGAAATAAAATAAATAGATATAATTAGTCTATTTAACTAGAAAAAAAAAACATTGACTTACATTTCAGCGGGTTTGATGCGACATTGCTATTTTTACTACTACTGTGTCTTTTCTCTCGCTTTACGACCCCACCTTTGTATTGGTATTAAGAAAAAGGTTTCTCCCGGAATCATCAAGTATATTACACAATCCTGGATATTTATAATAATATTTAGCAGTACGAGGGGCGTGCAATAAGTAATGCGCCTGACCCACTTTCAGTTGTCTGATCTAGCTGAAATTTTGCATGTGCAATGATTTATATCTCTACGGATTATGTGGCTAATTACATCTCTGAACTAATTGTGGTTTCTGTTTTACAGGTATTTGAACTGAGTCAGGTGTGAAATGGTGCCTGTTGAATGTCGAGCAGTGATCCGGTTTTTGTATTTGAAAGGACGCACACCACAGGAGACATTTGATGAAATGAAATAAATTTATGGTGATAATGCCCCATCATATGACCTTGTAAAACGTTGGCATCGTTGATTCAAACATGGCCGGAAGTCTGTGAAAACAGCTCTCAGACGTAGTCGCCCCCTTCTGCCATTGATGAGGCATCTGTCCGTCAAGTTGAGGCTGCCATTTTGTAAGATCGGCGCATTACTATTCGCCAAATAGCCCAAGATGTAACGATTAGTACATGGTCTGTGGACACTATCATTTGTGACCATTTGCATATGGATAAGGTGACTGCGAGATGGATTCCCAGGTTGTTCACACCATTCCAGAAGCGAGAACGCGTCGAGTGCTGCAGGATGAATTTGGAGATGTGCCAAGAAGATGAGTTAAAGTTTTTCAAAAGACTGATTACACAGAATGAAACCTGGGTCCATCACTATGTTCCAGAGACCAAAGCCCAGTCAATGCAGTGGAAGCACTTGGACTCACCACCTCCAAAGGAGGCAAAAGTGCAGCCCTCCGCTGGCAAGGTCATGGTCACGGTCTTCTGGGACCAGGACAAAGTAGTGATGACAGATTTCCTGGCAAAGGGTACCACAATTACAGGAGCCTATTATGCTTCACTTTTGAGGAAATTAATGGAAGCTATCAAAATCAAGGGGCGGGGCAAGATCAGCAAAGGTACCCTCCTCCTGCAGGACAACGTTCCAATTCGCAACTCGCATGTCGCGAGATCAGATACACGGGCGTGTGGTTATGAAACCACGCCATCCTCCCTACTCTCCCGACCTTGCACCCTCTGACTTTCACCTCATCCCAGCCATGAAGCTGTTTTTGAAAGGAAAGCGTTTCCCAGATTATGCAGCCGTGATTTCTGATGTCACGACGTGAACCTGGTGTGTTCTACAAAAACGGTCTCCAGAGCTGCATCAAACGATGGGAGAAATGCATACATCTGGGTGGTTCTTATGTAGAGAAAGACTAATAACTTTGCCAAGTTTCGTTGCTCTACTCCTATGAGAAGTGGGTCAGGGGCATTACTTATTTCACGCCGCTCATAAGTTCCCATATTTCTGCTTTGATATGATATAAATTAAAATATCATAATTTCACAATAAACGTTGGCACCATTATGGACAGATTCAACACAAATAATACTTATTAAACTTTGTCAGCAGCAAAAATATGCGATTATGTCGCATATATTTGCGAATATATCACTACTCAATCCCATATATAGACACAGTGTTGTCTTTGAGAGGATAATATCATGACCAGAGAACGGATACAAAGCTATTCTCAGAAAAAGCTGACGTATTGTTTGAGATGATATGATACGAACAACCACATTCTACACTATTCCTTACAATATGACGAAAAGCGTGGAATGGTATTAAGCTTAACAGAACTCACGTATGCGTGATGATAGGTAATGTTTGTGCTTGTTCGATCATTACATTCAAACACATATACAACCAACTTTAATGAGTTCAACATTACAATATAGCATAGTATATGAACAGAGCTCATTTCCATGAACTACCCACATGTGGTACACTGTTCCCCTAGCCTACCCCCTGGTTGAATACAACATGATAGCGCTCAAATCCAATGTAAACAAGTTTTGTTGAGCAACCTGCATAAATAATCAAATTCTGCACAATTTACACCAGTAACGATTACTACACTGCCACCTTACATTCATTAAACTTTATCCTCGAGGGGTTCAAGCCCTGATAAGTGAGGATTCCCAAATAATCAAAAATAGCCAAGATTGAACTCACTAAACGAGTTTGTAAGATAATTCAAATCTTGTCGGCAGCTGAATAGTTGATGCTTCGCCGGGTTATCAAGGAAATTTTTATCGTGAGGTCATCACTAGACAGAGTGGCTGCCACGGTTTAAGAGAGTTCCATCTACCCTCCAGAGAAGGATAGACCGCGCCAGTTTCTCAACCAGGTATTTTACTTCGCGGTACATAGAGCATCACGCCTTCCCAAATGGTCACCCATTTGGTACTGGCAAGGAGAAATCGCCTAGAAAATACCAACAGCGCTTATCCTGCATGAGCATCGAATTATATATCTATTTTTTAATGTTTTCTATCTTTATCCGATGCAATATTTGATATTTTCCGAAGAGAAATAAAGTGTTTGCTCGCCTTTTCAATGAGAAAATAGAGTTGCCGCCCCTTTTATTAAGAAAAAAAAAACAATGCCGGTAAAAGAATAAACTTCAAAAAAATGATAAAGAATATTGCAGAGCAGAAGCCAGAAAATAATATAATCATATTCATGTGTAAGTAAATGTATGTAATCATAATCGATGTTTTTCAGTAATATATGGTCCATCTTGCTAGTGATCATTGTAGATAATTTTGAGTTATAACTGTCAAATTTGAACAAAATTACAGGTGTGTTTTTGTTCGCGTTTATAAGCAGCACAACCTTATATTGAAATATAATATAATTTAGTGTAATATACATATATATATATATATATATATATATATATATATATATATATATATTAAACACTTTACAGAATGTTGTAGAAGGGGACCTAGACATGGTTTAGAAGACTCGAACTTCCTGCAGCCTCTGTATATATATATATATATATATATATATATATATATATATATATATATGTGTGTGTGTGTGTATGTGCGTGTATGTGTGTGTGTGTGTATATATATATATATATATATATATATATATATATATAGATAGATAGATAGATAGATAGGTAGGGGATAGATAGATGGATATATATATATATATATCACCCATCTTGACTAGGTAACATACACACACATATATACATATATATACACACACACATATATATATATATATATATATATATATATATATATATATATATATATACCAGCCACAGAGTAAACTTTGACTCCAATTGCTTAGCCGTTACCCCTAGGCCACGAACAATTGTCACGAGAATTCATTTCACAGCCTATAAACAATTTACACGGGCGCTGACAGTAAACAGTCGAGAGGTTTCAAACGATCGAAATCATGAACGTTGCATAAACGCTAGTTGACTGCTTTCTTACTTTATATTTTCCAGACAGTTCTCAACATAAATACTTCTTTAAATGGTTTGATGACTATAAAAGAATATTTTTTTATACCTACATACTCGAATGTTTCATGTTTTTGCAATCATCAGTTTAGTGGTGGACAATTCCTAACAGAATATATATATATATATATATATATATATATATATATATATATATATATATATATATATATATATAACTACTTCATTTACTCACATAAAATTAATATACGAAAGTATGGATTTATGCGTAAACTTTAAGTATTTACTTCAAAAGTGCTCAATACGTAGGTAGAGCTAGTTAGTAATTTATAAAGTATATATGGCGATTAAGCTACACTGAATATTCGGCGTTTCATCCACTCTAGGATTCCTCAGGCTTATGCCTAAGGAACCCTGGAGTGGATTAACTTGAGTGTTCTATATATTATTATTTGGTTTCCTTATATTTATTGTTAACTAGGGCTTTGTTGTAAAAATGTTTGTGTTTATTGAATATTTCTTTGAATGAGGAGTTTGAGCTAATTCTTCTACTAATGGATGTAGGTATATGTTTAATTATAGCTTTAGGATGGTTAGAGAGGGGATGGACATATAAAGGGTTACTGTTCTCTTTCTTATAGGGTTCATAAATTCCTTTGTTCAGGTTGAGTGTGACATCTAGGAAGTGAACTATTTTAATGTTCGTGGTAATTTCAACTTTAAGGTTAATTATGTTGAATTCTTTTATGATAATTTTTTTTATTCTTTCACATTAGGGGCCTTCAACATTTTCTACGAAAAGAAGGCTACTTCTGTATTAAGCACTCTTGTATGAACCTCGTTATATGTCATTGGTAACCCTACTTTTGGAAAATAGCAACCTTAAATTATATATATATATAAATATATATATATATATATAAACTAACATACTTTTATTTAAAACACACATTTAACAACGCCTAGGTTTAAAATAGGCCAGACACTTGATATGTACGCTCCCCGCTGAAATAGCACACACCAAGGAAGAGCTGAACGGGAGGGCAACTGAGTTTTTGTCCTGTAAGTGCCTGCTCATTAATGCTTATTGGCTAACTAAAAACTCAATAGAATGTGCGTATATACAAACGTGAGAGAACCACCACTCCTCGCATAAGCCTGACGAATCCTAGCACAAATGAAACGAATAATATTCCGTGTAGCTTAATTACCATATATATTTTATTAATTACTACCTAGCTCTCCCTACGTATTGAGCACTGTTAAAGTAAATATTAAAAGTTTACGCATAAATGTATACTTTCGTGTATTAATTTATATGATTAAAGAAAGTAGTTATATATATATATACATATATATTTATAATTATTTTTTTACTATAATAATTAAATACCTACAGACACTAGTGTTTCATCCTTTCGGGATTCTTCAGTGCAGGGTGTCACGATTACTACCAGTCGAACGATTCGAACCCCGCGACACGAGACATCTCTGGCTCGATTAGCGGAGGCCGTATCCATTCGGCTACCATTAACCGTGTGAAATAGCGTTGAATTTTAAACATTTTTAATTTAAATGTTCATTACGTCAGACAGACAGTGATCAAATCGTTATACGATGATCTACGCATAAGAGCTAAATTGACCGACTTTTAATTCAACTGAAAGTGCTCAACGATAAGAAACGAATTTCTTAAAGGGGCTGTCATAATTATTTTTTTTACTATAATAATTAAATACCTACAGACACTAGTGTTTCATCCTTTTGGGATTCTTCAGTGCAGGGTGTCACGATTACTACCATCGGCAGCCAATCGTTATCTTGATCAGTCCGATTGAAAACGATTGCTTTTTAATTTTTTTACAGTAGTTCGCTCTAATCAGTGCGTAACCTCTTTTTGCTTCGGATAGCAGGTTGTATATTATAACACCATGTTATATTTTTTGGACATTTGCTCAAGCATTTTCGACTAGTAATCTAAGGATGTTTTTTTTTTGCGATGGTAGTGATCGAGGCTTCATTTAATGTGTAAATACTAATAAATAGTATACATATCTGAATGATTAGGAAATAGTGTATAATATAGTACAGCCAGACAACTAAAAATTAATAACAATAAATAAGAGAATAGAACACATAAACACATTTACTATATATACCCTTAACTATCGTAATAACAACTCTTGAAGACGATCGAAACGCTTGATTAAATATTAAAATAAAACAAAAACAAAAAACTATCACTTGGCGCAATGATATGAAACCTACTAGTGGAAAAAATTGAAGATAGCCTAGCGAATATAGCGAATCACCCCAGGCATCAGAAGAACTAAATACTTAATCGAACATTTCTCTCTCTCTTCCTCTCTTACTCTTTATATATATATATATATATATATATATATATATATATATATATATATATATATAGTATGTTTTTACAACTAATGTCTCTTAGTATATATATATATATATATATATATATATATATATATATATATATATATATATATATATATAATCTGGAATTTATAGAGGGGAGGCTAAAACTTGCTTCTATTGTTCAAATGATCTCAAATAACATAAGAAGAGACTTGATTTTTAAAATTTCTCATATATCTCCATCTTTTTTAAAAAGGGGGGTACGATTCTGAATACTTCAATTATCAAATAATCCTTATATACTGTGAATTTTACTTTATGTACGGAAAAGAAAAGAAAAGGGGATATCGCATAAGAGGGATATTTGAAATCAAGTCTCTTCCGTCTGTTAATTCAAGTCATTTGAAACAATAGCAGCAAGTTTTACCCTTCCATCAAGACAAGAGGTTTTGGAGAAACATCAAATATTTTGTAATTCATATGCAAAACTATGAAAACAAATGACTATGATTGAAACCCTTTATGGTTATAAAAATATGCCAAAAAAGCCTATCGATGATCCCCTTAATATGAGATCTTAAAGATAAATGTAACAACACACTACACAATTCAGGTCATTACTTTTCCAGTGAGTCGTTATTTGTTTAATTCTTATCAACAATCGCTGTGATTTGGAACAGAAAATTGCCAAGAAATGTGGTATATCTACAGATATACACACTTGCATACATTACATAAATTACAGTTTTAAAAATAATAAAAAATAAATAAATAAATAATATATATATATATATATATATATATATATATATACACTCATCAGCAAAAAAATGTGCCAAGAGTGAAAAGAAGGAAGAAATCTATTTTTCACTATTTTTCCATGAACTTTTGTTAATTTTAACTTAAAATTTCTATTTTCTAGATTATTATTATTGGTTACAAGTGTAGATACACCTGTAGCAAAATTCAATATTGGAATTTATTTAGTTTTATGCAACAAAAATTTAATGGAATTTATTTAGTTTTATGCAACAAAAATACATGAAAATCTGCAGATTTTTTGAAGATAAGAATATTATTCTATTAATTAATTTTTATGACAATTGATAAAAAGAAGCTATATTTTCAAACCAATGAAATATGATCAAATTTGCTTACGCCTGTATATATATCGTGTCCTGGCAGGTCAGCATTATTTTTGCTGCTTTAGGTAAATGTTGCTGTCCCCCCCCTATAGCATTTCCAGGACAGTAATATGGATATATATTTACATATACTGGTAACAAAATTTAATATAAAGTAACTGAATATTTCCAAGCTTTGTGGGGATTTTAATACTATTCTACGGCTTAAATCTTATGAGAACTGGTAAAAAATATATATTCTCCACCCAATAAAATATGCAAAAATTTACTTACATTTTTATATGATGGCAAACTTACTTTAGGTTTGTTGTCCACTTCTCGTGTAGGTAAGAAGGCAGACTAGATAAGTGAAAATGATATTAGTATAAGGATAGAATCGAATCCAGTAGACAAGTGGATAATTTAAATCCTAGGAATGCAGTCCATTTCTAATTCTTAATAGTATTTATATCGAAAAAAAGCGATTGTCTATTTTGTTAGAATGACTGAGAATTAAATATGTCAGTTAAAAGAATGGGCAATGCGAGTTAAAAATATTGTTTAAAAATAGGTTAGATATTAAATAATTAGAATAGGGAATTCTTTGTTTGCCAAACGTATGTTTGGACAGACATATGTAAATCAACGTGAAAGCTAGTCACGTTGGGAAACACACTTCTTACGTCATATATAAAAGAGATTTATCAATATATGGATCGAGGGTTACAAGTTAGAGTGAATCAGATAATCGCGGCAGATCACACACAGTAATAGAGTCAGTTTGAGACTGGGAAGCTACGAGTAGAAGAGAGACCATGTAGTTGTACAGGTTTGAATTCCTGACATCGCAAATCGGTCGGATGAGTTATAAAAAATCATCAATAAATTTGTAACTGCTGTTTTCGTGTCGTCTTTTCAACCGAAAAGGTAAATGTGTTTTGTATATTCACCTATAAATGAACTCTATTTTGTAAAGTAATGTGGCTCTTTTATCGTAATAATGGATCTCCTGTCCTTTATATGCGTTAATAACTGTTGCATCATATCTCCCAATCTGTATTAATAATAGGAAGTCCTCAAGAATTATCATCACAGTCGTCATGAACAAAGAACTGTTATAAATGTCTTTCCCAAGAATTGTCACAGTCGGCGTCGTGTGTGTAATCTATATAAATGTCATTAACATCCTCTGTGTAAGTCCTCGTTACATGTATCCCCAATATATTCTCACACTACACAACAAATATATATATTATAATATAGCCGCATTCTATATCTGTTTTTTTTTTTTCATAATAAATAAAGGTAAAATGTGTTTCAGATTATTTTTCATGCTGAAAATAAATTTATATACACTTATATTCCAGCCTGATTTCTGCATACACAATTTATTCAAAGGAAATCTACACTCAAGGAATAAGTTCATTGTCTTATTGAATTTACGAAAATATGTTATAATAATCAGTTCCATGTTATCAATTTTTTTAATAGAATCGTTTTGTTGTTCTATTGTGAATATTGTTTAAAATTGATTTATATATTTTATATTTAATTTATATTTAATTTTATTCCAATTATTATTAGCTGAGAACAGTTACGTTTAAGAGCAGGTTATTTAAACTATGGCAGTTATTTTTTAAGTTATGGGTTACTTCGCGGTTGGTTATCATAAACCAAGATAGATGTGTTTCATGTTTCCCTAAATCCAACATGTGGTCATATTTCATAACAAGTTAGTATAATCGGTGTATTTTGAATAGTATGTGATTAGTCCTTCCGACCGCCAATGTTTACAGTAAGTATATATATATATATATATATATATATATATATATATATATATATATATATATATATATATATATGATTAGTTTTTTTGGAAAAAGAAATCCAGCAGAGTGCTCAATTAAAAGGAAAATCTGAAATGTAAGAGCGTATTTATATTTTATTTATACAGAAAGTTGTTATATGAGACAAGTCATTGGTACCGTCGGTTTCAAGCCCGATAGTTAGGAAAGTTTTAGATATCCTTATCAAACTCTCTCCAGCCAATATTCGTCTATTTTATAAATATATATATATGTATATATGCATACATATGTTTTCTATATATATGTCGAAACGACACACTATCCGATCACCTTAAAGATGATAGATGATTCCTGCTGAGAATTTGTTTAAAGTGAATATCGTTTGCACACGGGCAGCAAACCTATTTTTTCTTACCCAGCATGACTGAGCGGCAGGACGAGATCGAGCAAGCTGAAAACTAGATGGAATGCAAGAGCTGTCGGATCCGTGGACCTACTCCATCATACAGCTTTTGATATTTCCAAATCGTTTGAATCGTTTATCTAGAGATCTCCATGAATTCGTTGTTTCAATATCTTATTGTAATACAGCTACATATTCCAGTAGCTTCATTTCAATGACTGCTCACTAGCTGTTCACTTGAGCCTTGATTTTTTAAAGACTAAGGTCACTAGACATATCCTGTCTCCGTAATAATCAGCTTTGATTCTTGTTATCACCTTACGTCGACCGATTTCTCAATCTCTCTATATATTTATATGTGTATATATGAATATATACGTATGAATAGAATTACAACTATATATATAAATATTATCGAAAAAATATGAAATAACCAACCATTAACTGGAGTATAAAAACTACGTAAAAGGGAGTTGTATCAAATTCACAAATAAAGAACAAGTCATCAGTTGTAAAGTGATTATCATATACATAGGTACTAGGTATCTTAAATAAGTTACCATACTTTTTCGTATGGACACCTTTAATGATAGTCCACACATAGAACTCTAGTCCCCTTCGAAGTAATCTCCCCAGCTTGCAATGAAGTTGTTGCGCCGTTCAAACAAGTCCTGAAATTCCTCTTGTGTAAGTGTGTCAATGACCCTCGTCACGGCCTTTTTATCTTCTCAATTGTCTTAGGAACTAACCAAGAACCACAACAAGCAATGTCTGGACTATTGACTAGACTGTCTTGATGCCAATTTTGGTCAAATAAACTGTGACAAGGATAGAACACCTTTGGAATAAAGTTCGCGCAAATCCATCACAATTTTAGTTATCTGCTAATAATTGTAAACCAGTTCCCACACTGACGTCACACTGTGTATATGTTGTCTTCGGAGACACAGGACGAGCATTATCTATGAAAGTCTTTATTTAACCAATCAACTTTGAAGTTCTGATTTCTTTATTCCTCCCATATCTTTCATCATTTTTCACAAAATCCCTGCCTTCGTTGAATCTCTTATGCTACTAACAAACTGATGCTCGATTCATGCAAGATGTCCCGAAAGCAGTGTGAAGCATTCCGTACATTTCTGTGAAAATATTTCCAAGTTTAAAACAGAATTGTATTACATATCGTACTCCAAAACTGGCCTCACGTCTCTTTACCTGTTAATTAGGATCTGAAAAATAAAAATTAGTTAGTCACCTAATAAGATCCATGGCAAAAACATGGTTATCTTTCAAGAGTCTACAACAATTGTAATACCTGTAAAACAAGTTTGGAAACGCCCTATATATGCGAGGGAAAATGAAGAGAAAAAATAAAAATAATAAGTAGTTAAATTTTAAAAAAAAGTCCAAAATTTTAAGGATTTATCAAGTAAAGCTCGGAGAAATCTCATGCAGCGTGTTAAAGAATAGTTCAATTTGTAACTAACAGATTGTAAGCGCTCCGACCGGGGAATGCCGACGGAGATGCTCAAGCAATTTTTTCTAGGCAAGAGTGTCTCTCCTTTAGGGGAGCTTGCTTTACACACCACTTTGCTGACCTTGTGGCACATAATATTGTGAGCCAAGGGTAAGAACACGTTGAAAGCCTGGATTTTTAAACCTCACCTCGTTGTTTTTTTTGTTTTTTTGCTAAATTTTACAATATTACGTATTAGATATTAATAGAAGCTTTCCAATATTTTCATGTTCTCTGTATTTTTTAAAAGACGGTTTTATTGGGCATACAATTAGGATAATTCATTTGGATCATTCATTTTGATTCACCGCATTTCTCCAGTGGAGATCTGGTTAGTGCTTTCTCTATTCGGTATTTTAATACTCATTGACACTTCTCGAGTAATTGGTGTGATGCCAATCGACGCAGCCAATACAATATATTATTATTATTATTATTATTATTATTATTATTATTATTATTATTATTATTATCTATATATTAATACGATATTGTGTGTGTTGTTTTGTGTGTTACGCTTACATTCGAGTCGTTTAATTGTTATGTTCCTCTATTTCTTGTGGTAAATAATTTTATCAAGAATTCTTCATAAGTGTTGGTTTCGGTTTCGGTTATAGCTGATGATACGTAAATCATCTATTTATTTATAAATAATTTCATCAAGAATTCTTCATAAGTTTTGGTTTTGATCATAGCTAAAGGAACTCAGTATATATATATATATATTTATATATATATATATATATATATATATATATATATATATATATATATATATATATATATCTTTCTTAAGTTTTTATTTCGGTTTCGATTCAAGCAAAAACACCCAAGTCATATGGATACATATTTTTTTTATTTCTGAAATCGCAACTTTATAATATATAAAAATCGATAAAACAGTAACTCTATTATAATATATACGGAATCTGCAAGAATTAAAACATCATATTAAGCGTACTTTACGACCGGGCTTTGCCCGGGTGTTATGCTAGCTTAGATTAATACTTTTGCAGTTTTAGCAAAAAGGCTACAATAATATCAGAGCGTCTCCATTTACACTGCATATCTAAAGAATGCCAACATCAATATATTACATATGAATGAGTCCCCTGTGGAGTTTCCACAGGTCCCGCTAGTTATTATTATTATTATTATTATTATTATTATTATTATTATTATTATTATTATTTGTTGTTGCTGTGGTTGTTATCGTTTTTGTTGTTCTAGGTGTAATATATGTTGATTTTTATATTTGTAAGGGGACAAAAATGTATGGATATATTGTTCAGTTTAAGGAAATTATTTTACAGGGTTGAGGACGGGTCATCTCCTAATAGATTATATTCTTTTTCCATATCTGACAAGTAGTTAAAATTGTATGCTTAAGCACGACCCAAACCTATCAAATGAATGCTTGCATACTATTAATATTCTGCTTGAAACCAATGATTTTTGTACCTAGACAAAGACAGATAAACGCAGCCATTATTATTGATTAATGATCGGCGTACAAAAAAAATAAAAATAAAATCGTGTCTTCAAGTCCGATCCTAAAATAATAACAATTAAACAGCTCCCAGCTGTTAGTTAATTTAAATCGAAATTCTTATTAAAAGTGAGATTTTCTAATTAACAGATAGAAAATAAGCAGCAAAAAGGAGAAATTCGTTTTAATTGAGAAAAAACAAAAAACAAACAAAAAATAAACAAACAAACAAATAATATCGCCAGCGAGAGCCACTGCATCTTGAAGACAGCAATCAAGACAATACAAAAAATACACTTACGAACATTTAGTAGAGCAATTTAGTTGAAATCATATATATGTGCATGTATATATATATATATATATATATATATATATATTTATATATATATACATATATATGTGTGTGTGTGTGCGTGTGTGTGAGTGTGATAGCTTAGATGTGTATGCGAAATTACGCTATTTGGCTGCTACTAAGATGGGAATGAGAAATTTAAATCTTTAAACGTTTTCCAAACGTCTAAGCTTTATTTATTTACACAAAGAGCATTGCTTTATACGTTAGCGGCAGTTTGTTATTTCGCTAGCCAATATGTTTATCCCAATATAAGGAGATGAATCAATTAATAATAATTTCTTTAACAATTCTATTAATATATATATATATATATATATATATATATACATATGTGCGTGTGTGTGTTTGTATGTATATATATATATATATATATATATATATATATATATATATATATATATACATGACTACTTCATTTAATCACACAAATTAATATACGAAAATATAATTTTATGCGTAAATTTTCAGTATTTACTTCAACAGTGCTCAACACATAGGTAGAGCTAGGTAATAAGTTATAAGCCTTACGGTCCTCACGAGAATGAAACGCGGAATATTCGGTGTAGCTTGAATGCTATCTATATATTTTATTACTTATATATATATATATATATATATATATATGTATATATATATATATATAAAGGTTTGGAGGTACACACTTTGTATAAAGCTTTAAATAAAATACGCGGAATTTTCTCTAGAGCTCTTTCGGCTATCATCTCGCCAGGGGGAAAATCGATAGTGTAACGAAATAATATTATCTCGAAAGTTTAAGGAGTTCTAATGGGGAACTATTGAATGTGCCAAAAGTACGAGGGCAAACTAAAATTACATTTATTGTCGTTTAAAAACGATTAAAATATTGGCACAACGAGGGGAGGAAAAAAAGCGAGAGAAAATATTCAAAGTTTCCCAAAGAGAAACAATGCGTTCGTTGTTTCTTTTTACCGGCACAAAGAAGGTTTACGCACCGCGATAGAGAAAGACTCCACATTTTTTAAATGGTTTCTGGAGTCTACTCTATCATGCTATATATCTATCGGCACATCATGGGTTATCAACTAAATGCTGGCCAATAGCAGAGTATAAGGCTGCAGAAGGAGGGAGATCATCAGATCCCATCTTCCCTTGTCTGATTTTATACGAGTCAAAAGATGAAAGGATGTTCGCCCAACATAACCAGCTACGCATTGGCATTTAAATTGATACACAATATTGCTATTTTGGATGTAAGGCAAACAATCCTTGCTAAAAAAGGAAAAGCAGGTCTCGTAGTGTATACCAAACGAAAGGACACAGAATAGAAGCAGTCGTGACCACTTCTGTGAATCTGTTTGGAAAGTCTGTTACTCTTATCCCCAATCCACGGTAGTTTTAAATAAACCGGGCATTTCAAAGGTCCAAAAAAATGCCCAGTTAATTCCTTTTTTGTTGTAGCAGGTGTAATATATGTTGATTTTTATCTTAATAAGAGGACATAAATGTAGCGATTTATTGTTCAGTTTAAGGAAATTATTTTACAGGGCTGAGGATGGGTCATCTCCTAGTAGATTGTATTCTTTTAACATATCTGACAAATAGTTAAAATTGTATGCTTAAGCACGACCCAAACCTACCAAATGAATGATTGCATACTATTAATATTCTACTTGAAACCAATGACTTTTTAAAAACATTTTAAATCATTGCTAGTATATTGCGCCCAATATAATCTAGAATATAAATCTCACCTCTTTGTGTAAATGTATGTATATCTATGTGCGTATGTTTGTCTGCCTAAAACTTTCGATGGGCGACGGATTTTCACGAAATTGGTGTCGTTGTGAAGCCGACCCTTCGGACGACAAATACGGAACAATTGGCTAAAAACATTAATCACTTCATCCTCAACTGGGCCTTTTTTCGCCGATGTTTTCGAAAGCCATCCTCTCTTTTCGATTGACTACCCTTATTGAAACCTACATCACTTCCGGTTTGGCGATGGGCTAAACAGCAAAGACGTCACGTTTTTTCATGTTCTTTTCTTCATTCGCGATACGGGTTCGAGCCTGCCTGCCTACAACCACCTCTTTTTTTTTGTCGCTCAACACACACATCAAACCACCCGGGCAACGCTGGCCACCCAGGCTTATATATATATATATATATATATATATATATATATATATATATATATATATATATATATATATATATATATATGAAGGATTTTAATAGCACTGGGGGAAATGCCATTATTGAAATTGAGGACGTTTTTCTTTTTTTTTTTAAGTCTGAAAATCTAATCTCCAAAACCAGTATATAGTTGAAAATTATTTGAACCGAATGAAGGGGAAAAACGTATGAAAAAGGGGATAAAAAGAATTAAATTAATGAAGATATCTTTCGGCCGATTCTTTTCAACTGTAACATCGGCGGTTTTAAGAGATTAAAAAAATATCGAGGTCTAAAGACCAAAATTAACGAATGAGTGGGTGTAATTAATAAATGAAGTTTGAAGAGACGGAGAAGCATTCTCAAACTACACCCATAAGTTCTAGATTATGGGTATGTTCTTTTTGCTTACACATAGTTGGTTTATCGATTAAACGTCAAAACTAAAGTCCTCAATTTTAATAATGGTATTTCCCCCAGTGCTATTAAATTCCTTCATAAAATTGTGTACCCATAAAAATCTTTATGTGTATATATATATATATATATATATATATATATATATATATATATATATATATGTATATATATATATATATATATATATATATATATATATATATATATATATATATATATATACTCGCCTGGGTGGCGAGCGTTGCCCGTTATATATATATATATATATATATATATATATATATATATATATATATATATATATATATATATACATATATATATGTATGTATAAAATAGTTCTGAGGTAATATAGTTTATGGAAATAAAATTTACTTAGCCTCAAATATTGTACATAAACAACAATCTGTATACGATCGCTTCTGACAAGATACAAATTTGTATATGAATAATATCATCAGCAAAAAGATGAAACCACCAAATATAAAATTAAAACATATGACCAATATTAAAATGAGTATAGCCAATGTTTATGGAGAATATCTTGAAGTTTATTAGGTAAAGAAAGATAAACACAAATCACACTCTTTTTTCCTTATCTCTAAAATTCTCACCAAGAGTTCGTCTTGTGTACGACTACTGAAATGAACTGCCCTTTCGATCTCTATTTACCTAAATTCGAACGGAATTTCCAGAAATAAAATTTTCTTTTTGTGAAATTCAAACTTGCAGAACACTTACCACGGGAATCTCTTACTACATGATACAACATAATTGTTCACATATAAATAAACTAAATACATATAGAATATTTACTTGAATAAGTTGAAATATGCAATAGGTTCATAGTACTGTTCCAACATCCAACTAAAAACTCAGCAATATTTATCCTTGTAAGTGCTTACTCGTCACTACAAAAATGTACTTTAAATAATAAATAAAGTCACCATTTATATATATAGTTATATGTGTTATATGTCGTATGATGTCGTGATAGATAATGGGATTGGACTTCTACAAATCAAGAATAGATTTAGGACTCCTAGAATTCATACGACAATTAAATACAAGGTGACGTACCGGATAAAATATTAAGTCAATTCAGTCATAAACGACACTAATAATGGCATTAAAAGATTTAGTTTACAGTGTGGGCGATAACTACGATTATAACTACGAATTAGTTAAACGTGTTACTCAGTCCTGGCTGACGGAATGAGAACATGTTATTCTTGTTGATCAAATAAAGGGGTTAGTTCGAAATTCCGTGCATATTTTCGAGTGAAAAAGATTTCTGATTTCGACAAGATACATCTGAAGGCGGTCGCAGGTTCTATCGTTTTAAACGCTGTGGGAGTTACATGTACAATGTGAAGAGTAGTCCGGAATATCCAAATAATACGAATTCTAAAACACGGTATCTTTTTTTCTGATACTGTTCCAAGCATCTATGTTTTTTTTGGGGGGGGCAAGGATCCTTCGCTAATTTTAGTTGGTCTGTTTTAGTCAATATAAATCTTTTCATTAAAATCAATCTAAAAATTCCGGATCCTTAAAGATAAGCTCTTTACTTTAAAATAAAGACTTGTAATGTTGCTTTCTGTACATTAAAACTGATATGGAACACTTGATGTAGTATTCCCACATTGGAACGAAGCCAGATTCGAACGATGCCAACTTGGTTGAATGATGAATTGTCGATGCGTCGACGTGCGCCCCTTGAACAGATTTGAAGTTGATTTAGAAACTCTCATTAGCTCATAAAAGCACAAACCTCTGCCGGAACTAAAGAACATCTTGTCATCGCTAATGGAACAATCCATCACAAACGGCGAAAGAAACAGTAATTACATAGAGATCGTTATAAGCGGGAAAACAAAATTCAACGATTGATCTGGAGAGAATTGCTATTCAGAACTATACGGATAAGTCTTTAGAATTAAGAAGGCACAACACAAACGATACAGGAATGAGAAAAACGGCAAACTTAGATTATAGATGCTGTATCACCAAAACGAGAAACGTATTCATAAGCAATCCAGACTTTTCTCCTGGTATTTTGTTTAGGAATTTTATAGATGAAATATTACTAATGTATTATTCGGAGCATTATTTTCATTTTGGGAATCATACATTTTAGATGAATGTAAATTACGAACTTATCGAATTTGGAAATGCGTACGATATTTGGAATTTAATCTATCAATACAATCATTGAGTAAAGTTTCTCGTTTTTTGTTTTCGCCATGATGGAGTAGAGGTATTGAACATTTCTTTATTACGTTTTTAATATTTTATATACTGATGAGCAAAACTTTAGCCTCCAAATGACTGTAAACTAGGGCATTATTTTTTGCCTTTTACTCGTTGTGTTACAAGCGACACTAATATGTCAAACGCATATATATATATATATATATATATATATATATATATATACATATATATATGCGCTTCAGAATAATGAAATGAATATATCTACTGATACAAATTCAGTGGGTTTCTCTTATACAAATTATTGTTACGTGTAATCTTCTATATTATAAATCTCGCTGTCTGTTTACATGAATGTATGTATATGTATGTATATTTGTATGTTTGCCTAAAACTTTCGACACAGGCGATGGGTTATCACGAGATAGATATCGTTTTAGAGCTCAACACTTCGAACGACAAATATTAAAACTATTAATTCCTTCACCCTCACCTAGGCACTTTTTACAACAAGAAGATGTTTTTACGCCGATATTTTCGAAAATCATGCCCTTTTGTCAATTGAATAGCCTTAATTTAAACCTTCGCCACTTTCGGTTTAGCGATAAACGCGGTACGGGTTCGAGCCTGCCTTCTTACTACCAGAGTTTTTGATCAACAAACACCTCCAACACCCGGGCAATGCCGGGCACCCAGGCTAGTATTTTGTATAAGACAATCCCAACTAAAAAAAATAGGTCAATATACAAGATAGAGAAAATAAATGAAAATGTATGTATTTAAATTTTATAATTTGAAAAAGATAATCCTCAAAAAATAGATTTTTTTATTGCTTGAAAAAAAAAAAGAATACAATTGAATGAATCTATTTCCTTAACCCATGCGTTTTCGATGCAAAGCAATAAAAACATTTGCAAACTACTAAAAACATTTGCTAATATTTTTCCTCTGAGGAATAAGCATCCA